>NW_027508701.1:32500-105000 GCF_051911475.1 Siphateles boraxobius
GGGTAAGTTACTCAAAAAAAGTAATCCACTACAAATTACTAATTACTACTTTAAAATTGTAATTTGATTACAATACTGATTGCTGCTTGTAAAAAGTAATCAGATTACTAATTACTTTACTTTCAAGTTACTTTGAAAACCTATTAAAACTACAAGAATAGGCCTACACACTACAAAGTGAAACTCAGTTCTCTCCGTAATTTAAAGTTCTGGGAGTCTCCCGCATATTGATAGCTGCTCGATGATGCCCACAAATTAGTTAAAATCTCCCGGAATCTAGAGCGAGCGAGCAAGAGACAGAAGAGACTGAAGACAGAAGAGACTGAGCTCCAAACTGTGTAGCGCGCGTACTTTGTAACACGTTATAGCCAACTCTGGTAACTATCCAGCCAGTTTACATCAGAAACACCATATGCTGGTTATGTGATGAAAACGTCAACATTTATTAGATCATATAAATCATAAACTATGGTGATAAAATGTTGAGGTCTTGATAAGTTTTTTATAAATTGATAATATGCCCCTGTAATCATAATATGTATGAAAAGAAATAGTTGTGTATATGTTTTTCTATTCTATGCTAAAATCTAGATGAGCGGCTCAAGAGCTTCTGTTGCAAAAGACTCTGCAAAGTACGAATCATTATTACCCACAATTATAAAAATGCTCTTAAAATGTCTGCTTTTTATTATTGAAAAGCAGCATTAGGTGTGTGTGTGTGTGTGTGTGTGTGTGTGTGTGTGTGAGTGTGTGTGTGTGTGAGTGTGTGTGAGTGAGTGTGTATGTGCGTGCAAGTGTGTGTGTGTGTGTGAGTGAGTGTGTGTGACTGAATGTGTGTGTGGATGTGTGTGTGGGTGTGTTAGTGTGTGTGTGTGAGAGAGTGTGCGAGTGTGTGTGAGTGAGTGCGTGTGGGAGTGAGTGTGAGTCTATGCGCATGTGTGTGAGTTTGTGTGTGTGTGTGTGTGTGTGTGAGAGAGTGTGCGAGTGTGTGTGTGTGTTTCAGTCTGTGTGTGTGACTGTGTGTGTGTGTGTGTTAGTGTGTGTGTGTGTGTGTGTGTGTGTGTGACAGTGTGTGTGTTACTGTGTGTGAGAGAGTGTGCAAGTGTGTGTGTGTGTGTGTGTGTGTGTGTGTGTGTGTGTGTTTGAGTCTGTGACTGTGTGTGTGTGTGTGTGTTTGTGAGTGTGTGTGTGTGTGTGTGTGAGAGTGTGTGTGTGAGTGTGTGTGTGTGTGTGTGTTTGAGTCTGTGTGTGTGACTGAGTGTGTGTGTGTGTGTGTGTGTGTTTGAGTCTGTGTGTGTGACTGAGTGTGTGTGTGTGTGTGTGTGTTAGTGTGTGTGTGAGAGTGTGTGTGTTACTGTGTGTGAGAGAGTGTGCAAGTGTGTGTGTGTGTTTGAGTCTGTGTGTGTGACTGTGTGTGTGTGTGTGTGTGTGTGTGTGTGTGTGTGTGTATGTGTGTTTGAGTCTGTGTGTGTGGGTGTGTGTGTGTGTGTGTTAGTGTGTGTGTGTGAGAGTGTGCGAGTGTGTGTGAGTGAGTGCGTGTGTGTGCGTGCTTGTGGGAGTGTGTATGAGTCTATGTGCGTGTGTGTGTGTGTGTGTGTGTGTGTGTGTGTGTTAGTGTGTGTGTGTGAGAGTGTGCGAGTGTGTGTGAGTGAGTGCGTGTGTGTGCGTGCGTGCGTGTGGGAGTGAGTATGAGTCTATGTGTGTGTGTGTGTGTGTGTGTGTCCTCTTCCTTGTTCCCCAGTGTCTCAGCACACCCGTCAGTGTAAACGCACTAATTACTCCTGTAGCAAACGAGAGAAAGAGCGAGAGGAAGTTAATGATCGGTGAAAGCCCTCCCTCTCTTCCTGCCTTTCTTTCCCTCTTTTTATCTCACAATCCCCGTCTGCCGAAATCCCTGTCCCTGTCCACCTCTCCTTCCTTTTCTCCTCTCTCATGTTCTTTCCTTCCTGCCCCCCCCCCCTCCCCCACACATCTTTTATTTTGCCTTCCCCAATTTGCATATTTTCCAGTTTCTCACCGTGAGGGAATCCAATAGCAGGATTCATATGCAGATCATAATCAGTGTGTTATTCACAGGAGTGTGTGTCATTTGTACGGCTGATTGCGTCTCTGCGTTTGGTCTTGTAAACGTCGATGTCTCCGAGGATAGAGTCAAACACTGGGAAGCGCGAGGATAAATGATCCTGGGTGAGGAGGTCTCTATATCTCCTCCGTCATCTTCCCGCTCGGTGTGTTCCTCCTCTCCTCTGTGTATCAGCTGTAGCGTCGGCTGACTGATGTTCAGATACTCATTAGATCTCCTGTCTTCCCTCAGGACTCAAACTCATATTATATTATATAGTGATATTAAAATCAATGTGCCTGCTCTCTTTCCATTCATCTAATCGCATGAATGTCTTATAATGCTTTCAAATATACACTGTGAATACATTTGTGGACAGGATCACTTGTGCTTCAGTTATTTGAGTGCAGCTTGTTCATGTTAGCAACTGTGTCGCAGCTTTTGAAAGATAGTGTAAGTGAGTGTGTATGTTTACGTATATGTACGATGTAGAGGTGTAACGGCACACAGAAGTCACGGTGTTTGGGATCCCTCGGGTTTGGGGTCACGGTTAGATATGAGTGCGGTACATTTACATTGTACATTGTCTCTCGCCATACATATTTTCCCGAAATAAGTTCCCATGAGCCGGAAGCAGGGGGGGGGGGGGGGGGGGGGGCTTAGGCTCTCTATTGTCAACGTCGCCTACATTTTACATTTTTTTTGACTCAAATTAGTATGGTTGCAGTTATTTACAAGAACATTCAATTGATTATATAGATGAGGGTTATAAATAATGATCCGTATGATACACCATCTGCAGATCTCGTGTATGGCTCGATTCTTCTCGCTAATGCTTGTTAAAGCTGATTAGCCGGTGGCGCCTACTGTGTTTATGCTTCAGGTGTGTGTGTGTGTGTGTGTGTGTGTGTGTGTGTGTGTGTGTGTGTGTGTGTGTGTGTGTGTGTGTGTGTGTGTGTGTGTGTGTGAGTGTAATTAGACAGTGCATTAGAGAGGATCTAGCACTTGTGTTTCACACTTTGACTGAGAAGATTAGATGTAAATCTTGCATGGTGATCATGTTTGGCCACAAAGATCTAGCTCTCTGACTCGTCTATAAAGATCTGCAAGCGTGAGATTGCTCTTGAATCCTGCAGAAGTGTTTGCTTGAGTTTTCATCAGGTCAGATGTGTGATGGGACTGAATGACGGCGTCTTGAGCTTGTTGTGATGTGTCGTCTTTGAAAACACATGTGACTTGTCACATTTATCTGTGTTTCCAGTATGTCTGGTATTCTGGTGTGTTGTGTGGTGGTCGCACTGAAACACACACACACACACACACGAGAACACTGCTCTCTTTCTCTCTCTAACAAGATCACACACACACTGTCAGTGACGGGTCAACAATCTCACGGCTCGGGATTCCTCACGAACACTGGATGTGAAGCCGATGAATGCATATCTGTGTCCGGGATGCTTTCTGACACAGCAGGTGTGTGTGTGTGTGCGTGTGTGTGTGTTACGTGTCTGAGTGTGTGCTTGTTTATATGTAAATAACGGATTCGGTAAGAACAAAAAGTGCTTTACAGCCTGACAGGAAGCGTTGGAGAACCGGTTTAATCTCATCAAGGAACTTTTTATTCTCTAGTTCTTTTTAAATTGTGCTTTAAAAGGATAATTGACTCAAATAAATGAGATCTGTCATCATTTACTCCTCATGCCGTTCTTCCATGAACACGAGAGGAGATGTTCAGCTTTGTGCATATAAAGCTGAACAGACACCAAACATGACAGGAAAGGATCATGTGAAACTCATTATGTGCTGAAAGTCTCACATCTGTTAATCTCATTTGCATTCACATAGGCTATATATTCAAATATGGCAAATCAGTGACACAGAAGCCATTATTTGTTGCTTGTCTTGACAATTTGAATATGTCCAGGTGCAAATAAGCATGATTTTCAGTGATTAATAATAATAGTAATACTTTTTTTATAGCACCTTTACATGCAATTCACATGAGCATATTATGTAAATTGCATGTAAAGGTGCTATAACAAACAACGATATATATATACACACATACATACACCAAAAATATTGAAGGAAAATAAAAGATTAAATAACACATTTAAATCAAAAAAGGAAAAATTATGCTACTCTTGAAAAAAAGGTTACATTTCTTAATTTCAGGCATCATAAACAAAAATAGAAAAATACTTTTACAGCATTTATTATTTAATTTGATTAATTTCTACATTATTGCTGAAATGAACATTGGTTTTCATGACATGAGGTTGGCCATTTTTAATTTCGGATGAACTATTGCTTTAAAGAATCTTTAAGATCTTGTTAAAAGGGTGGTATAATGCCCTTTTCATTTAAAGTAAGTCTCTGATGTCCCCAGAGTGTGTATGTGAAGTTTGAGCTCAAAATACCCCACAGATATTTTCATATAGCATGTTAAAATTGTCACTTTTTGAGGGTGAGCAAAAACGCACCGTTTTTGTGTCTGTCCCTTTAAATGCAAATGAGCTGCTGCTCCCGGCGCAGGGGGCGGAGCTTCAACAGCTCCTGTCCTTTTACCTCAAACACACACGCACTGAACATTTCTAAAACCTTTAGCCTTTTATGTTCAAACCGAAGTCAGAAAGATGGAGAGACTCAAGAAGAAGTGAGAACATTTCTGAATGATTAGTTGATGAATTTATGTAGCTTATGTAGTTATCTTCTAGTCATTGATTAGCATATTCTATCTTGATCATCTATAAATCATGTTCTGGGGGCAGGGCTTATGTAAATATTATGGTTGGTGATGTCACTAACCCGGGAGGAAGCTCATGTAGTTCCTATCAGCCGTTTGTTGTAGTCCTTAAACTATTTCTTTAAAAGCAAAAATCACCCTTTGCTTTGAACTTTGAGCGTCGTAACTTTGCAGATGGTGTTTATGCTCAAACAGCAACATTACACACTAACTAAAGTTAGAAAAGTGAAATCATGATCAACAACCCCTTTAAGCCATGTTGAGCTCTATGTTGCAAAAATTGGAGATTCTTGATAGGTGGCGTGAAGAAGCTTTCTCTGTGTGAGAACGGTGGGGGTTTAGTGTTTCCTAATCCGTCAGACCGGCTGGGCTCGGGGTGAGAGAGAGAGAGGGTGTGTGTGTGTGTGTGTGTGCTAGAGAGGGAGAGAGAGAGAGAGAGGGTGTGTGTGTGTGTGTGCTAGAGAGAGAGAGAGAGAAAGAGAGAGAGAGAGAGAGAGAGAGGGTGTGTGTGTGTGTGCTAGAGAGGGAGAGAGAGAGAGAGAGAGAGAGAGAGAGAGAGAGAGAGAGAGAGAGAGAGAAAGAGGGTGTGTGTGTATGTGTGCTAGAGAGAGAGAGAGAGAGAGAGAGAGGGGGGGGTGTGTGTGTGTGTGTGTGTGCTAGAGAGAGAGGGTGTGTGTGTGTGTGTGTGTGTGTGTGTGTGTGTGTGTGTGTGTGTGTGTGTGTGTGAGAGAGAGAGAGAGAGAGCGAGAGAGAGCTGAGGTTTGGGGGAGGAGGACAGACGGGAGGAAGTGTGTGTGAGAGAGAGAGAGACAGCAGAGGTTTGCACTCTTCTCTCCGGCGGCTGACTTCAACTCTCTCTCTCTAACTCTCTCTGTCTCTCTCTCTCTCTCTCTCTCTCTCTCTCTCTCTCTCTCTCTCTCTCTCTCTCTCTCTCTCTTTCTCTCTCTCTCTGTCTCTCTCACACACATTTGCTGTGTTTAGCTGAGCTGAGCGTCACAGGGACACACAGACTGTGAGCTTCAGAGATGATGGGAAACTTGGACACACTGGAGAAACCTGCAATTGTTGCATTAAAGAGCTACAAAAAAGTGTAGGATTTATTTTCACTTAGAAATTGCTTGTGAATTTCACAAATAATGACAAAGAAATGGCATGTAACACATTGATTTGAAGTAAGACAAAATTGAAATGATGTATTAAGCTTTGTACTGTGTGTTCATAACACTTGCACTGTAAAAGGTGATTTTTCAGAGTTGTAAAGACTTCTGGAGTAAAGAAAATACAGTTTCAGTCTTTCTACTTGCTCATTTCAATGCGTTACTTTGTAATTAACTGTGTAATTTCTAAAACTAAAATGTTTTGGCAATCGCTTGTGACTTGGACTGGATTGTGTCCTCAGTGATGTGTCGTTCAGGTTTCAGCTTTGTCCTAGAATAGGGAGATAAAGGACACATTAAGAGTTGAGTAAAGCTGAGATCAGATGTTCATCAGTTCTGGCTGGGTCTTTGAGTCACTGACGTGTTGTCTCTCAGTAAAGTTGTGTGTGTGTGTGTGGGGGGGGGGGGTGCAGCAGTGTTTCTGCAGGCTGGCAGTGCCCCGGGACAGCGGGTGTGGTGGGCACACTTCATTATGGTCTGGAGAAGAGCCGTATTTGATGCTGTTTTACACAGACCTATTGTTCTCATCTCATGTCGTGGTGATTCTGGACTGATGAGAGGATTCAGTGGATTTGGGGATTTAAGATGCCACTTTGTGGACATTGGATCCCGTTAAAGAGTGTGTGTGTGTGTGTGTGTGTGTGTGTGTGTGTGTGTGTGTGTGTGTGTGTGTGTGTGTGTGTGTGTGTGTGTGTTTGTGTGTGTGTGTCTGTGTGTGTGTGTGAGTTTGGGGGATGGTGGTGAGAAAGAGTGTGAGATTTTGAAAATTCTTGTGTATTGGTTTAGTTTATTATTTGATATTGCAGAAGGTTTATTTACATTTTTTTTTAAATGTAGCCTATTTATCTATAGTACCTCCCCTTAAAGAAATATTCTGTTATAAATAATGTTACTAAACAGACATCAACTTCAACTCATACTTCAGTTCGTAAAAATAAACAACTGAATAAAATGTTGTTTTTGTTGGCGGCAGGCGTACAGTAGACTCTCGTTATGATTATGATTTCTTTGTTGTCAAACCCGTCGAGATGATGTTCTGTGTTATTTCCCAGCATGTCTCAGATGCTGTCAGTAGAGCTGGACTTGTTTTAACCCAGAACACTCTTTAACATCAAGCTCTCGCTGCATCATTCGTTTACAGTACACTCTAAAAATGCTGGGTTGTTTCAACCCAAATTCGGGTGAAATATTGACAAACGACCCAAATTTGGGTCAAATATCGACAAACCCAACCGTTTGGTTAAAAATATTGTTAAAAAATGAACCCAATGTCTGGGTTTGTCGATATTTGACCCAAATTTGGGTTAAAATAACCTTGCATGTTTTAGAGTGTATCATTCTGAACAGATCCTGGCTCGTTCTGTCTTCTGGCTCTCACGCTGGAGATTTGTCTCTGATTCTGAATGTGATTGGACTGATAGTGATGGGTCATGCCTAAACGCTGGCTAATGGTTCCCAGGGATCCGGCTCTCAGGGACACCGGGACAGGGGCCATTTAAAGGGACAGGGCTCTCAGAAACCCGTGTGACCTGTCGGAAATATGTGCACCTGAGGTGGTTTGTGTGTTTGTGCTTGTGTGTGTGTGTGTGTGTGTCATGTCTTTAAAAGCAGCGTGTTCTTGTTGTGGATTAAACAGCATTTGGGATTTCCTCGGTAAACATACAATAATTATTCATGATCAGGGATATGAGATGTTCTTGTATTTAAAGTATCTTCATATTAGAATTTTAAAATTTTGTGTTTTAAGTTGGTGTGCAATCTCTGCACCACTAAAAAAAAAATTGGTTTTCAAAAAATGTTCACTCAGAAAATGCTTGTAAATGTCACAATTAAGCTTTTCCCCGCCATTGACGAGATTTCCGTCATTTGCGGCCATAGACTGTAAATAGATATGGGCGTAGTGTGCGTGACGTCCCCCGTAGTGTTTCTGAAGAGGGTTTTTGAAGCCCAAAGTGGGCGGAGCCGGCCGTCGCCATCTTGGCCGCGAGTCACTCACGGATAACCAGAAATGTGCAGCGAGGCGAATTAGCTGAGGTGACGTGACGCTAACGCTAGCAGATAAACGGCTAGCAGTGACATCAGCGGCAATCCACCTGTCAGTCAAGTGGCCACGCCCTTAATTATGCACAACTTTAAGGCTAAATATAATTTAAACGGATGAGTTATAAAAACATTCACCCCCCTCACAGTCGTCATGAAGGCCAAAATTAGCTTTACGCCGGGTTCACACCGGACACTGAAGCGACGCGGAACGGAAAATCACGCGCGGTCCGGCGCCTGCCTGTTCACACCAGACGCGTATTCTTCGCGGAGGTCGACAAGCGCTTCTGCTCAGTTGTTGTTTACTCAGAGCTATTTTTTTACATCATGGGTAAGTAAATAACCTCATAATATAAATACACCATGTTTCTGTAACCAAGAAGTTTGTACACTTCTTTTATTAATCCGTTCTCGAGACACACACGCAGCCAGAGAGAGAATATGGTAGACAGTTATAGTAGTGTATATATACCGTTGAAATATACATCCTCTCTTCAAATTTATTACATCTCTTTTCCTCTTCCTGTTTCCCAGTGCGAGTAGACAGGAGGAGAGCCTTTGCCCTATATCTTTTGATTATAGGGTATTTAATTTTGAAAATTGCTTATATTTTGACAATTGACCGGATGGTCGAGTGTTTCTTGGTGTAACTTCCTGCCGGAATTGACGCGGATCACTCGCGGCTCGCGGAAAAAATAGACCAGACGCCGAAACTGGCGCTTCACGGCGCGTGCCGGCTGCGCTGTGCTCCGCGTCTGGTGTGAACGACACCATAGGTTAACATGGGGGCCGAAAGGAAGCGGCCTCCGTTCCGCTCCGCTTCAGCGTCCGGTGTGAACCCGGCGTTATAGACCAAAACCACTTTTTGTACCAGGCAGTAAATATTTTTTTTTCTGCTGTAAAGTTGTGCATATTAACATGGAGGTCTATGAGATTGAGGCTCTTTTGCAGCCGGTCTCTAGTGGCCAGTCGATGAACTGCAGTTTGAGTCACTTCAGTGTTGGCTTCAAGAGAGAGACGGGAAGGTTTCCGCTTGTTTGCGACAGCGCTTGCCCTCCACACACTTGTTGAAGCCATGAAGATGTACAGGACTGAAGCTTTAGGGTGTTGATGGACTCGATCTACTCCATCTGTGTTTAGATCATCGTTCTGAATCACATCCAGATTATACAATTAGATTATATGAAAACAATAATTATAGTGTCAAACCAGACAGGTACGTTAAGGCTGGAATACACTACATCTGAACAGATGTTAAAACACTACGGGTCACATCATTTTATGACTTCGTAAATGGTTTCAAAGAAAATCTTTACGTCAAAAACGAATCGACTGAGAATCACACACTACCAGACTTAAACAACAGACTCAAACATGCGCTCAAACATGTTTACTGAACTGGATGGAATCATAATCCGAAGCTAAAATAATATTTGGCCATCTTGCACTACGAGATATTCTGTGAAATAGTTTAACATCAAAAGAGATTGTGTTGAATAGACGATGCTTCCACATGTGTTTGGCTCAGTTGTTCTCTAAGCACTGGGAATAGGACGTTATTGTCCTATGACATTAATCTTTCTGTTATCTGTCAATTACTGTCATCTGAAGGATGGGGCTCAAAATCCCATGTGTCACCAGGACTAGATGGAGCGGCACCTGTAAATGAGAGTCTCTCACTGGAATGAGAAATGACCCAGGACAGAATCTGGGTCAGTCTCTGACTGGAATGCTCATAAACACACGTCTGGTGTGCGGTGAACATACTGGAGATGGAGAGACGAGACTGAGATCACACTGAGTGATGGACAGCAGACACAGTGATGATGATGATGATGATGATGATGGAGGTATTCTTGGGTCAGATATACAGTATAGTGGTGCAGGGATCATTAAGCCCTGTTTCTAGACTGGCATGCAGTCTGTGCCCGCAGGAACTCTGGGAAAGAAATGGACTAATTTAATGATGCTTTCTGCAGATTTCCCCACAGAATTAGCACTGAAAAAAAAAGCAAGATTTCATCTGGGCCTTTGATTCATTGGAAGTACTGTAGTGTCCTTCAAATCTTAAAAGTATATTTTTAAACAGCCATACTTGTAGAAAATACAATATAAATTAAATAAAGGCCACTTAAGTGCACTTTCATGACTGTTTCTTAAGTAAAAAGTGCACAATAATACATTTCTATTTAACTGCACATAACATGCAATGCAGTTTCTGAAAACATTACATTCAGTTTGCACTGAAGTGCATACTTCTAAAGTATATTATTTACATAATAAGTCGTTTTTTTTCTGCTAAACTGTACTCCGTTTTCACAAGTCATTGGCCGATACTAACACAATTGCGGAATCTTTTTTTTTTCACGTTTCTTTACCTCATTTATACAAGCATTCTTTGATCACATGTCATGTGATTAATTTATAATAATTATTTTATTATTTTTTAGAATATCTAATACATCATGTTTTGGGGTTGTGAACGTCATTTCACATTGACTTTTAGGTATGAAACAATCATATTCTGTGATTGATCAGTTGGTGCCTCTCCAGTTTATCCTGCAGGGTCATGTTTGAAGTCTGAATCTGGCCAGTTCGTGTGTGTGTGTGTGTGTGTGTGTGTGTGTGTGTCATCAGCAGCTAATGGCCAGTTCTTCTGGTTTGATGGGGAAGGGACGAGCACCTGATCCCCATCTGTACCAGCGTCCTCTCACTGACCTTCATCTGAACTCGAGCATCATATGAAGCTCTTGCTGTGAGGCTGGGCTTTAGTCACATCTCCTCATTGTTCCTCTCAGCATCTCTATTGACTGCTAAATGAAACATGTTGATAGTAATGGTAGTGGCACAGAGAAGGGTCTGTCCAGGGATTCTGTGATATTTTGCAGACAGTAAAAGGGGTCTGTTGTCAGTAGTGTAGTGACGCTTGAAGAACACCTCCACAGATTCACTTCCTGACCCAGCTGCGTTCTGTGGGTCAGTGTGCTGAGTTCATGTGAACTTTAAAATGAGCGAAATCTCCATGGGGAGCTTTTTCACCCTGACCCAAATCTCCCGATTACACAGATTGCTCTTTAAATGACTGGATATCGTCAGTGAAATTTCGCTGAACAATAGTAAATATGACCACATTGTAACACTGATGTTAATTGGTTAAAGGTAATTGGTCAAGTGTCTGTTTAATGGCCAATTATCTCATTGCCATATGCCTGGGTGAGTTATCTCTATCAGTAAGTAAGAATCATGTGAATACAGGAAATGATGTGGAAACTGGATCATGAAGTGTTGCAAGCCGGATTCGAACCCACACGACCTGCACAAGCTCAACATGTAAGAGCACATATTTAAACGCCAGGTTTGTTTTTTCTGATCTGTATAGATTATCATGCTGGTTAGTGTCTAATTTTAGATAAATATTTGTAAAAAAACAGCGTGATTGATTGATATTGAACAAAAAATGGGCCGGAATGAATGTTTTATTGTACACCTTTTTTTATATTTACATTACTTTTGCCATAATCTAGCGCATCTTTAAAATCATTAATAATTTAATAACACTCTCAAAAGGAATTTCCATACTGTACATTATAATGTTGTGATGACTAAATTCACTTGTAGCAGTTGATCTGATTTTTTTATTTAGATAAAATATTGTAAAATATGGCGATCATCCATTTATCGGTTATTGGCCGTAACAGTAAAAAGAATATTGTCTTATATTATATTATATTGGCTGATCGATTTTTAGTTTTTAGTGTTTTATTTTTAATTTATTTACACAAAATATCATTTTAATATCAGCCATTTATCAGTTATCTGCCTTTACTTGAAAATAAAATCAGCTTATCAGTATTGATAATTTTAGTTGAATGATTTTAGTTTTTAGTGTTTTATGTTTCATTTATTTAGACAAAGTAGTTTATTTTTTATATCAGAGATTTATTGCAAAAAGGCTTATGATTATCTGCCAGAATTTTAATATCACTGTATTTTTAGTATAGACTACATACATACCATGAATACTGATTCTCAGCACTGTATTCAAGTGGCCTTAACGACTATATACTAACATTAAACACCCAGAAGACTGTGTTTACTGTGTAACTACACCTCATTCTGGACGTTATGGTTATGGTTGGGTGTAGTAGTAAGAGTAGGGTTAGGGTTAGTGGTTACAGTTTGGAGTAACAGTGTAACAACAAATGCAGGTTAAATGCAAGTACTTTACAATCCACTGACATGTACATATTTAGTGTGTATAAAATGTATAAGGACACATTAGGTAAGGCCTTAATCTACTATAAAGTGTGACCCTGCGTTCAGTACATGTCCTCCTTGGCCTGGATGAGCGACGGTGTCCTGTAAGAGAATGATGTGTGTGTGTGTTCAGGAGAATAGTCCTCTATTGTGTGTGTGTTTGAGCAGATAATGTATGCGTCAGGTCAGCTGCCGATCTCTGCTACAGTGCTGCATTGTGTTCATGATCCTGGAGACAGTCGTGCTCTCAACTCCTGCTGGTGACTCAGGCCATCTGAACACACTCCACACACTCCACACACACTCCACGGTGTGTGTCTGTCTGATGATCACACCTCTGCTGAAAACCTCGTGCATCTTTCTCACAGACGAGTCTTGTCTCTAGTGATGCACGATATATCGGCCAACATATCGGTATCGGCCAATATATTACTTTTTATTGTTTTTTGACCGATATATGAAGCCGATAAATAATGTATTATTTCCTTCAGCTGAGACTCTGTTCAACATGATGGTTTTGAATTGCTTGAAATAGGATTGAAATCACTTCAAAAAAGAAGAATACAGTTCAGTGCAACATGAGCAGCGCAAGTCTGTCATATCAGCTACATAAAACTATAATTAGAACATTCTTATAATTGTGTTTGGGACATGGCTTTTAATGATGAGACTTTTGTTTTTGTAATCAGGCTCTCAAAATTATATACAAATTTGGATTTAGATTTATCGGTTATCGGCTTTCAAATGTAAAGAATTATCGGTTATCGGTATCGGCCGAAACGTTGACATCGGCGCATCCCTCCGGCTGGACTCTGCCGTATCTTTACGGGACAGTGCCGGCTGTTGTG
This sequence comes from Siphateles boraxobius, assembly GCF_051911475.1. Lineage (NCBI taxonomy): Eukaryota > Metazoa > Chordata > Actinopteri > Cypriniformes > Leuciscidae > Siphateles > Siphateles boraxobius. Next base: position 45,611 of record NW_027508701.1, read on the forward strand.
ATTGGCAGGTCTGTCGTGTGGATTGGTGACCCAGCTGTTGGAGTGTGATGTTTTCCCAGCGCCCCCTCCTGTGTTTTCACAGGTCTTCCTCCTCCTCTCCGGGCGGCTGGGAAAGGCTCGAGGAGGGGAATGTGTTTGGGAGTCTCTCTTTTCTTCAGTGGTGTCAGTCAGCAGGGCCGTGGCCTCCACGCTGAATCAATATGGCTTTTGTTAGAAGAGAAAAAGCTTCTTTAGATGCTGGGATCTTGGAGTGAAGCGGGGTGATGCAGGATTACACGGGAATAAGCATCCCAACACAAGGCTTCGGCATTCCCAAACTGCACCACTGTCACACGTTTCCCAGCATCCAAGTTACTTTCCAGTCCTCACGGCTTTCATTTATCGGTAATCGGCTTCAAAATGAAACTTTTTTAAGTTTATCGGATCTGCTGATTGATGAAGTTTTTTAGTGTTCATTTTTAATTTACTTGCACAGCATAATTTTTTATATTTTTCATTATTTTGTATATGTTTATCAGTTGATTGATGTTAGTTTTATTGTTAGTTGTTTTATTTTTAATTTATTTAGACAAATCAGCCGTTTATCAGTTAACACGCACACAAAAAAACAAGAACACATCAACATTTATTGGTATCGGCCAGAATTTTAATTGCTGATTTCTGATGATCCATGAATTTTCTCACTGTAATACTATAATCCAATCACTGTGAGCTGATTGGTTGGTTATTTGGCCTGTTTTATCATTATAATGTGTTTGGTGTCAATGATCTGATCACTTGCTATAGTAACTGTCAGGATCTCTCCTGCTTTTATCTGACTGTCCATTATCAGTCCGTGTTCCAGAAGAAAGACTCACAGTACTGCTGTTTTCAGCTTTATATGTTTGTATTTCTCATCGGTGTGATTGAAGAGTGAATGAAGTGTGGTGGCATTCCTGATGGGAAAGGTCTCCATTAGTTTATAAAACAGCATGTGTCCCGGACAGCCTGTTATTAAGCGTGTGTATCCGAGGCCAGGCTGCCGTCAGCAATATCAGCAGGAGGAAAATCACTCCAACTGTGTCAGTGGACTTGTATTTTAATAAGTATTTATGAAGTTTGGAGTAAAAATGACATTAATCTCAGCTGATTTATTCCACATCTGCTGCAACTGACTTGTGCAGCGCATTAAATGTAATGTTTTTAGGTTTTAAGGTTTATTTTAGATTAGTACGTGTTTCCTTTTTCTCTTCTGTAGAAAAGTTCACTACCATTCAAAAGATTAGTGTCACTCAGATTTGAGCATGTTTTAATTTGTATTAAATACAGTACAAACAGTAATATTGTGAAATATTATTAAAATGTAAAACATGTTTTCTATGTGAATATATAGTAAAGTGTAATTTATTCCTGTGATTTCAGCATCATTACTCCAGTCTTCAGTGTCACATGATCCTTCAGAAATCACTATAATATGATGATCTGATGAGCAAGAAACATTTATGATTATTATCAATGTTGGAAACAGTTATGCTGCTTCATATTTTGCGGAAACTGTAAACCGTTTTGTTCAGGTTTATTTTATTAATAGAAAATTCAAAAGAACTGCATAGCCTATTTAAAATCTTATACATATTGTAGATTTTGTATCTTTTGAAACCTTTATTGCCAGTTTTTATGAATTGAATGTATCCTTGCTGAATAAAAGTATTTATTTAATTCAATAATATGGTTGTAAAGTGTTGGCTTGACTTGATAATACAGAACAATGAGGCTCAATACAGACAAACGATGAAATAACATTTAATAAAAGCAAGGAACCAAAGAGAGATGCATACCAGCACAAACCATCAACACTGAAAACATACGAAGACTGAGGGTTTAATTCACAATATGATGAATAACTATGGCAACTAAGGAAACAGGAACTAAACACAGGCAAAAAAAGACAAAGGAATATCAAAATAAGAGTCCTTGAAAACAGCGACAGGGAATAGTGAGAATGCGTGTGCATTGATTGATTCCAGATTGTGTTATGTGATGCAGTGTGACTTAATCTCCAGACGTGTTGGACCCAGTGTGTGCTGTGTTCTCCTTGCTGGTATTCTCACCAAAATTACTAGCTTAATAACTATCTTAACTGGCCTAACTTCACTAAAAGGACTGTTGTGATTGACTATCTTCAGCAGGCGAGCGGTGCTGGTCCATCAGTGTTAACCAGCGTAAATCTGACACTGCAAAAATGTGTTGTGTTGTAATATAAATCCCGCACACTACTCAAGCACGTCACACAAATATTACAGTCAAACGGCCTTCCTCTGTCTTATTTTTTGGGCAACTTTATTTGATGATTCCACATCACTGAATCAACATTTGCAAAAACAAAAGTAAGGGTTTGATTAGGTCAATATCTCCTTAACGTACGTTATTAAAGTGCATGTGGAAATTCATGCAGGGTTGTTTTGATAAATAAAGATATTTCTCTAGCAAAAGGACAGTTACGAGTGAGCACTGGAGGCCTCGGTGATATTTGTGTGTTTAAACCGGGTATTGATGTGTGTGCAGTCCAAGCGTTAGTTGTATGTTTACGGGCCGTGGACTCTCTCGTGCCCTGCTGTGCCAGGACTGTGGGCTGACTCTGAGCAATGTGATGCCAGCTTTACAAACACAGAATACATGATTCATCACAATCCCTTTGTCTCTCTCTCTCTCTCTCTGTAGGTGACATCACACAGAAAGGCTATGAAAAGAAAAGAGGGAAATTATTGGCGCCCTACATACCCCAGATACAAGGTAAACAGCTCGCTCTTATCAACTGTATTGCACAGCCACTGTTTAATGAAGTATTTTGGCTCGCGGTGCATGTCTAGGTTATAAAACCCTCACTTGTGTGACCTCTTCGACCTTCACCAGAGCTCTGAATCTGACTGCGGTCTGGGAGGATCTGAAATACATCAATGGTTTCAGTTATGTCAAGGATACTCTGAGCTAATGGAAACAGTGTGTGTGTCTCGATGGGGAAGAGGAGTTATCCACACTATAAAACTAAAAACTAAGTGCAGGGTTCAAACTGCCTCAAACTCTCAATTATGTGGTGTGTGTCTTTGTTGTTTGGTTTAGGCTGGCTAGCAACTGCCCATATATCCAGGCATGATATCTCTTTCCAAATGCTGAATATAGACGTGATCATTATTTATGGATCCTTGCTCTTTCACCTCTAAAATGTAAGAAATTCTTCCTTTTGGACTCTTAAATTTGTTTTATTCATGTCTTTTATTCAAAACATCCAAGTCAACATGGGATAGTTCACCCAAAAATGAAAATAATTTCATTATTTTTAAATCATGACAGCTCTCTGAATAGCATGTTATTGAATATGGCAGTGTTCATGTATTTGGTCCTGGTGGACTTTATCTGTTACACTGCTGCTGCTGTTGATTATTTCTGCTGCTGCAAATCAAGTATGTACTTGCTTCTGCCTATAGATACACAGATGCTGCTCTGAGCATGTAAGATCTGCTGCTGCTGCATACATAGACACATAAATCCTGTATCAGTTATAGACAGGTGGAGCTGGGGAGGTGGAGGGGTTCGCATACTTCCCTACTATACAGTCGGCAAAAAACAGTATGTGACAAAAAAAAAGTCCCTCGACAAAAAGTCCCCGGATGATCTACTTCTTTCGGCGAGATCCTGAAGTATGCATATGATGGACACGTTACTATCCCATGAGGCCACGGGAGAGGATTTATGAATGGCAGTGAAGCGACAGAACTCATGATGTAGGTCACATGATAATGACAACATGGCCGATGTAGTACAGTCTAGATTACATCCACACTACACTCTATAAAATGCTGGGTACTTTCAACCCAAATTTGGGTAATAAATGGACAAATCCAAACGTTAGGTAACATTTTTAAATAAAAATTTTAACCCAACGCTTGGGTTTGTCAATATTTGACCCAAATTCGGGTTGAAACAACCCAGCATTTTTTAGAGAGTACAGTACAGTAGTCAAAATTTGAAGTGGATCAAAACAGTTCATCAAAGTTGTCCTAAAACAACAACGAGTATTGTTCAAAATTCATGTATAACTTTGATGAAAGGTTTTGAACCACTTCAAATGTTGACTACTGTAAATAGAACATACTTTTCTTGCAGTTTTATTTAAAATAAGTACCTACTAAAGAGAGTATGCTTGAGATTCTGGACGGAGGACTAGCCTACAGCAAACACTGAACCAGACTATTCAAATGTGGAGCAAGCGATCTCATTGGCTGCAGGATCAGCAGAGGCCAATCAGCTCGTGTCATGCAGTGATGATGTGATTGCTTGCAGATCGCATCTAAAGGCCTTCGTTTCAACATTTAACTAGATATTTATGTCATTAAAACTTATATGATTTTCTTTCTTCTGTGTAAGTCAAAAGGAGGATATTTAGCAGAATGTTTACACTGCTTGCTTCGATAAAAAGAAAGTGAATTGGGGACAGGAGCTGGTGAGATCCAAAAATCACCATAAAAGTATATATTCAAGAAATTGTCTATTGGACTTCTGCGCTGTTTTTCAAGAATACTAAAGTTATATAATAACTCTGTGTGAGGAACAGACTGAAATATTTATTGTTATTCAAAGAAAATCTTCCTATACGACATTGCGGTAAATATCTCATTCATGTTTTTCACCTAATGTTATTAACATGATTCTGTGTCCTGGCATTCTGTGAAGAACTTAAGTAGTGACTCAAACAAGATAATCAATGACGTACACCTGAACAGAATAAACTAATAACAGTAACCATAGAAACAAAGGAGTGGCGGGAAAAAATCAAACAAAGGAACACATGATGTGAATCAAAACAAACTAAAAGTCCATAACCAAGGCCGTGTGTCCACCAAAGCGTTTTTTAGCCAGCCGTAAACACCTAGCTTTGGGCGCTTGAGAGCGTTTTTGCAGCGCAGCATTTTTTTTTTTTCTGTTGAGACACTTTGCTTGTTATGTTTCGGAATATCAGTTTTACTAGTATCTCATTTCACACATATTTTGTTTCTGTGTTGATTCTATATTAAAATGTCGATACAATGTAACGTATTTTTTCTGGATCTTGTTTTAAATTATTTTGTTCCGTTATTATGCTTGTTGTTGTCATATGTTGACGTTGAACAAACAGAATGTGACAGTTGGTCGGTGTGATATTAGTCCCGCCCCTCCTCCACTGTGATTGGACGGCTGGGTAAAAAGTGACAGTGATGAGCGCTGCGTTTTACCCAAAGTTGAACATTCCTCAACTCTCGGCGACCAGTAAAAAACGCCGGACGCTCAGCGCTTCAGCGTGAAAAAAACCTTCAGCGCCTCGTTACGCTCATGGCGTTTTAAAAACGCGGCGCTCCCATTGAAAACAATTGGAAAAATACGCCAGCTGCGTGAAAAAAACGCTTTGGTGGACACATGGCCTAAGACAAACTGAATATAACTGTGACATTGACGTGCCACATTTAAATGAAAAAGAGAAACATATCGAGTGATTTGAGGGTTAATTAATCAGGACTTGAACAAGAATTGCACACAATTGTCTTTTCTTTGCACTGATCTTGTAGGAAACAGCGTTACTTTAGTATTATTATATAACATTAATATGTAGTACATTTTTCAATTAGTTTTCATTTTAGTGTAAGTTTTAGCCATTTCAGTTAATTGCCATGACAACATTTATAATGTTTGGTTATATTTAATTTTTCAATTAATATTTAGGGCTATATTTTATTTTATATCAGCTCTATTTCAATTTCCAAAAATGTCGTTTTAATAGTTATATTTGTAAAGAAGGTAACAGTAACGGCACTGGTGGGAAAAGCCTAAGGACCTGAACACAAGTGGAGGTTAAAGGTCATCTCCCCGTTCCAGATCAATGGCATCTGTTTTGGTGATTTTGTTCACATGCGACGGTCGATATTTCAACGGCTCATGTCTTTCTGATCAACCCCCTCACTGCATGCTCAATCTGTATTCCTGGTGTATGTTTAATTATAGAATGGCCCTGAATACGTATTTTATGATCGTTGCGGTGGCTTGTGGAAAACTGAACGTCTGTCTCGGCCCCCACTCTATATTTTTGGTTTGGCTTTGAGACGGAGAATCAGGACTTGATTTTAAATCAGCCGTGCAGCAGAGATGGCTCTCCGGCGTGGGCTTTGTCTTTGTCATTTTCTAAGCTGGTTAACAGGCCTCCACACTTCCTCCCGTTAGGCTCTCTGTGCTCCTGAAACCCTTGTGAAAAGGAAGTACACTATAGCATACTTTGGAAAAGAGTACGTATTACAGAAATAATATACCTGCTTTTTAAACGAAATTGCTTAAGTGTCTGTGTTTACATGCACAACTTTTTCAATCGGACTGAATTCTTTCCGATTGATGATTGATGTTTACATTAACGCTAATCATGTGATCGAGTTGATGTGTGTGTGTTTATAAGTCACAAGCTTTAAATCTGAAAATATTTTTTGACATGCGCACACTGCACGCCTATAGAGTTTCCCACTGTTCGCGCATAATAACTGTTCTCTTACATCGGTTCTGTATGTGTTTTAAACAGTAGACTTCATATTTATCCATTTCTGGTCATAATTAGGAGACAATGAGCATATGAACCGTTGTGCCGCTGCTTATATTTGATCACGCAATAAAAATCGTCTGTGGATGAGAGTCTGAAACCAGGACTGGTGGGCCGCTGTCCTGCTCCACTTCACAGACTCAGAGAAAGGAGGATTATAGACACTCGTTTATACGACACTTTATTCAACAGGAAGAACAGCTCGTTCAGCGCATTATACGCCATTACGCTATTTCTACATTATTGCACATGCGCAGTCGTTTCAGTTTCGGTTCTCAATCCGATCAAGTGTTTACATGTTCTCTCGATCGGGTTAGAAAAGGAATAAACCAGCCCTTTCAATCCGATGGAGATTTCATTGGGATCGAGCTCAGTTGGATTGATTAAGGTGTTTACATGAAGACTTTTCAGTCCGATTGAGCCGACAATCCCATTACTAACAGATTATTTGGTTGCATGTAAACGTAGCGAGTGTGAACTGAATGTAATGTTTTAAGACACTTAATTGCATTGAAATAAATAAAACTAGAGATAAATCCGATAGCAGATCCGAGCAGGTGGAGCTGGGGAGGTGGAGGGGCTCAGAGGATGAATATATTTGTAATTACACATGAATATATTTGTAATTTCACATTTATAAAGATGAAGTTGCAATTTAGTACATTTAGAATATATTAACTTTAAAATGTAATATCGAATATCAAACCACAGTTAAATTTCAACAAGTCAACACATCAAAATAAGCCTGCTTCTTTAAAGCGCGACAAAATATTTTTAAAACATAATGATTAAAAGCATAATGATAAAACATAAGTACAAGTGTAGTCCTATAAGTGCACTTAAGTGGCCTTTATTTCATCGATATTATATTATCTGCAAGTACAGCATTTAAAAATATATAAGATTCGAAATACACTACAAGTGCACATTCAATACAATTAAGTGCACTTCTATTTCACAAGAGATGTCAAAGAGGCCATAAAGGTTTCGCTTTATGCATCGTGTACTCTGAATTAGTCTGACTCTGTGTGGTCATGTTAACAGCTGGTGTCCTCTACCTACAGTTCTACAGTTATAATATTATAATACTGTACTCAGCCACCAGAGCTGAACAAACCTAAGCAGTGAAATCTCAAATCTACCTGTTTATGTAACCAATTAAAGTTCATTACGATCAAGACTCCCAATGAGAGCTCAGTCATTACAGCCGGCACATCTCCTAAACATCTTCTAGTTGTTACATTGTTGCGTCTCCTGAAACATTCGTCCAGATCTGACTGGTAACAATCCTCTGGAAGCAGGACTGTGATTGGTTGGTTATCAGCCAACCGTTGAGGGACATTTACTCGCTTAGCAACTGGACGGAGTGACTTGTAGCATTTACTGCTGTGTTATCTTTGCACATAGTTGGGCTTTTGTGAAGCTGTTGAGATTACACACATTTTGCACAGGCCGTGTGTGTGTTAGCTCTTATGAACCAGCAGTCCCTCACTTCTTTTAATGTTGCACACTGTGTCTTATTGTCCTCATAGAACGTTAGCTTTTGTTGAGTTTAGCAGGATTGGAGGTTTCCCAGAGCCAGATGAACCGTGCATGTCCAGTCAAGCCCTCACAGGACCTGATTGAGACAGCGTTATAATGCTGCTACTGTGCAGTTATTGGGAAGACCTGAAGCAGTTATGATGGACTTAATAACAGAGGAAACAAGAGATGTTTTAATAAGACAGAGTTGAAGGAATAACAATCATGTTTGCAGTATAAAGTCTATGGGGAACAGCAACCCAGAGGGTTTACTTTCTGTTAAATATAACACAAATAAACACTTATATTAAATCTTCCATTCTCAAATATGTGGCATTCGATCTGTACATTTGTCTAAATTGTCATTGAGTGTTGTTCAAGACAGATGTGAATACACTACCATTCAAAAGTTTCGGGGAATGTCATGTTTTTCTGTGTTTTTGAAAGAATTCTCTTCTGCATTTATTTGACCAGAAATACGTGTGAAATAATGTGAAATATTATTACAATTGAAAACAGCTGTTTTCTATGTGAATATATAGTAAAGTGTAATTTATTCCTGTGATCAAAGCTGAATTTTCAGCATCATTACTCCAGTCTTCTTCAGTGTCACATTTATCAGTAGCCGCGTTTCCATTACCCTTTAAATTGCGAAAATTGAAATTGCGAATTGAAAATATGCCCAATGGACACATGTCAATTTCGCAAAAATCCCATTTATCGCAAAAAAGTTTTTACGCTCGCATGAGGTGGCTTTTCAGGCAACTCGAAAAATAAATATTTCGCAAAACTGCAATGGAAACAGTTTTTGCGTATTAACAGGTCACATGACATAGATGACGCGATATGTTTGGACAGAATACGAGACAGTTCTTCATTAAACTCATAAAAGACAAGACTGTAATTCTAAACCTCAAAGAAATGCCACAATCAAGACCTCGAAGCAGAAATGAGTGAGAAAGGTATGTGGCGCTCACAGGATAAGGGTCTTTCCTTACCATTAATAATAATGGCCAGTGCAGTGGCTGGGATATGCATAAACCTACCAACATCTGTCGCCATGATTTCTGGAATGACTTATCGCGAGAGGAAAAAATTACGTTTTAGTCGCATAACATCGGTTAATGGTAACGTCGTCATTTTGCAACAGTTTTTTGTCGACATTTAGAAAAAAATCCGAAAGTTTTGCGCAAATCTGTAATGGAAACGTGCCTAATTTTGAATTCTTTGAACATATTTTCTGTGATAATCAACAGCAAGTCACAATAATAACAGCGGGTTTAACACATAATGTAGTGCAGAATATTCTCCTCATCCTAAACTAGCTGTACTCTGTGCGACGCTGGTGTGAATCTGTGCTCGTGTGTGACGCTGAAGTGTGTGAGCTCCCCTGAGCGCAGTGTGGTTGTGTAGGATATGAGATGTATGATAATGAATGCTCCTCTACGTCAGCGCAGTAGCTGGAGTTCCCGGGGTCAAGAGGTCAACATGAAGGGGTTGCTAGGCAAACGGTTTGGAAGGAGGTAAACAATCCTGTGTCAGTTGCTTTGACTTTCCAAGAAAAAAGAAAAAAATGAGTTTAACACAAAGTTTAAAGGTCACTAGTTGTCTTAACCTGTGATAGATGTTCCACCATGTCAAAGTTTCACAAAGAATAGATAGTTTGGTTTTATTTATATCCCATAACAAAAGCAGGACTATGTTTTTAAAATGCAGTTTGTCTTGGATTTCCTTTATCTCTCCCTGTGTTTGTGACATAGTATGAAGGTAATATGATGGCATAAAGAATCACATGCGCAGGGTAAGATTTGTGAAAGTGTACTTATATTGCAAGCGTAAATAAAATCTGCATGTGCAAGAGAAGATTTGTAAAGGTGTAAATCGCCTTTTAAATGTAAGAAAAAAATATTGTTATTCGTAAGTGTAATGCATGTGTAGTGAAACTGCAGCTTCATGCTAACGCAAAATAAATATGATCTGTATTCTTCTGACTTTTTTCCACACTTACACTTTTGGCACGTTTTTTGTGCGCAAATACGGCCAAAAACACTGCATGTCTGTGAACAGAAATTTGCAAAGCAACAGAGTCAGAAACTACAAAACTGATTGATCGCGTAAAACCAACCTTTGTGTAAAAAAATAAACTGTCGCAAATGTCTAGATGACCTGTAGTATACAAGAGGCAAAAACTTTCCCGAAATACCCAGATTTGTACAGTTGTGTCTTTCTTTCAGCTGCGCTTCCAGTTTTGTCACGATTCTCTCACTCACTAAGTGTTTCTCAATGTCGAGGATACTTCCTTGGCAGGATTGATCCTTAAAAGTCCTTTCCTTCAGAGGCTAGACGAGGCTCCTCTTTAGCATTCGGAGAACACGTAAATGGAACAGGCTAGCAAGTGCACGTCATTGCGTCATTACGTCAGTGAAAAGTTCAAAAAGATCAAAAAGTTGTGATATACAGTACACTACCGTTCAAAAGTGTGGGGTCAGTATGATGTTAAATGCTTTTAAAAGAATTCTCTTCTGCTAACCATGATAAATTACTTTGTACAACTTAACTAGTTATTTATAAAAGAAATGCCAGTGACGGCAACCAAGCTAACAATTGTTAAATGACAGGTCCAGTTCAGTTACCCATCAATAACGTAATTTGTATATTTGTATAATTTGTAATATCAATACGGTAGTAATTTGTACTGGCATTTAAATGTTTAACTTTACTTATATGTACTATGGTTATAACAAATGTATGGTAACATAAATATGCTTACATTTAAAAGCATATTGCCCCGTTATTGCTCCGACTCCGCTAACGTCTGACATTTTTTATTTTTTGAACAAGATAGCAAAGGTGGCGCATAGGATTGTGGGTGATTGGAGAGTGCGAAGGCTACACATGCATCCTTTCCTGTGTATGGGATATTTTTCGAACGAAGGACTCAGTCCTTTTGAGGATCCTCGACTTTGGAACAGTCCTTCGACGGATGCCGATGACGTAGCATCCTCGAAATAACGGCTTCCGAGGATCCTTCCTTGACATTGAGAAACACCTACTGAGTTTTGCGAGCGTGAAGAGGAGGGCGTGTCCACCTTCATCATGTAGCCAATCAAACGAGCTTGTCGCTGACTCTCGATTTACCCTGATCTGATTGGTTCAATAAACAAGCCAGTCACCAGAACACAGCTTTATCTTCATTTGGCTCAGAAACTTTCTCGTTGGCGAAATGGTACTTTTCGTACATGTTACGTACATGTTACATAAATAAATAAATCATGATTGATTAATAAGCTGTGCACCATTAGGCTTAATACTGCATTTGTGAGCATTCATTGGCCTCTCTCTGGTGTGATATAGGTCACAGTCCTCTATGATGTCTGGTTTCTGCTGCAGTGCTGGGTCTTACGTAAGCAGCGCTGTGTGAATCATCAGTCTTAACCTTCCTCAAGGTGAAGCTTCTCCAAGCGCACTGACATAACAGTGACATTGAGCCCTTCAACGTTCAGTCAGAAGGTTTAATGAAGAGCTGAAGCGTAATCACTTATTCTCAGTTTGAGTGCATCCTCTGTCGGCGGTGGTTATTACTGTACATGTGATATATATTCAGATGTGCTTTTCCCCCGGGCTCATGCCGTCTCCGATGTATATGACTCTGTCTTCAGATAAAGATTATACAAATATATGAAGTGTTTTTTCTTACACACACCTATCATTCTGTGTTCAGAAGACTTTGATTCGTCCACTGGGGTCGTATGGATCACAGACATTCGTTATGGAATCACATGGATTAATTGTTGTCCTAAAAATCTTTACGTTTATATACATATGCACGTACATACGGGGAAGACGTGAGGGGGAGTGAAAGAGGAGAGAGTTCCCAGTTTTGTCCCTTTAACGTTTGATTATTAAAATAATGACAAAAGTCACCAGCACACTTATGAAAGGTGACTGCCACTACTGTTATATGTAAATTGCTCATATTAATATCCAGCTGTATCTGCATCAGGCAGTATTGTGTGAACACATACTGTATATAAACACCGTCTACTACATAATCAGGTTTGGTTCTAGGATTTGATCCTCACTGACAATAATGAGCCAGAGAACATTGCCTTCTTAAACCAGCACTAATTTATTACTATATAGTAAGTCAAAAGTAGTCTACCAGTACTTAAACTGGTACCAAGTTAGCACAAGAAGTTTGGTTGCACTTTATTTCACAGTGCGTGAACTTACATGTATTTACAGTGTACTTAAGAAAGTACTAGGTAATATAAGGTAACTACATGGGTTAAGGTTAGGTTCAGGGTTAGTACCTTGTTTTTACCCAGTTATTGTAATTACTGTAATAAACACATAGTATGTTCATGTGGAAAAGGACTGTAAAATAAAGTGCTACCAAAAGTTGAATGAATATAAATGATATAATGATACCAGTCTTTCTGCAGTTCAAATCGGTACACGCGTAGACAACTATCATCATTATTACTAACAGGTATTACTACTCCTAACATTCACTGCCTGAATAAATAAATCAAGTTTTTGCTTTCGTTGTGTTTGACCTATGTAAACTTACGATGTCAACATTTTAGATACCAGTGAAATTTCACAATTCTCGATTCCAATTTATGATCACAGCAAAATGTAATGCTATCCTAACTAATATAACATTCAAAAAGTAAACAGTCAATAATAAAATAAGAATAAATAATCAAATTTCAAGCAATAGCATAAATAAATACAAGAGATTACAAAGTTCTAACATGATATAAACAGCGCTTGTGAAAGCTGTATAACTCTACAAAGTAAATACTTACTAGATTTTCTTCTGTTGTTTGATTAACATTATTGAAACAGACAGAAATGTCACTTTAAGGCCGAGTGGTCTTCAGACAACTTCAGGTTATAGTTTTAAAGGGGCTGAGATGACAGACCGATCCCTAAAATGGGTCTTGAACCACCCCTGTACATTATAAATAAATGATGTACAATTGTTGTATTATTTATTTATTTACATGCCAGTTTGAAGTAATTCATATTGGTGAGAAGTTCTCAATGGTAAGCCTCTAGTCTGGTAAATTTAATGTAAGATTTGTGTGTGTGTCATGTCTGATGAAGTATTCTGGTATTTCAGCACTGATCACCATGAGAGCTCAGATGTGGTGTAAAGGACGCATTGATCTCGAGGTGTTGTGTTACCCGGATAGCAGAGAAGTCTGAAGTCGGGAGAGGATTTATGTTGCCATCTAAAACTGCTGAAACTGAGTGGTGTCACTTATTACAAGTACATTACTCACCCTTAGATAATTTACTTATGTCTGTTTCCGTGGTGGAACGAGATTCACTGTGACACAGTTTATTCTGTAATGTGGTTTTGTAGATTCTTGATGTGCCGTGGTTTCTCCTGCACAGTGACTTCGACTGTCTCTCTGCATTCCCTTTACGTCACAGTTAGCTTGCTGATGGGTCAAATGTCAGGCATGGAAGTGAAGCAATGCCTCTGTGTGTGAGATGATGACGTTGTGGTCTCTGTTGTGTGCAGGTGTAGACCCGTCTCTGCAGATAGATCAGAGGATCCACACGTCGTCACAGGTGGCTCCTCCAGGCTCCAGACAGAGCAAGCCCCGGGTGGCCAACTCACGGGATGAGCGCTTCAGATCAGGCACGAGCATCTCTCGCTAAACCAGCACAGCAGACACTCATCTATTGATGCTTGCAAAAGACAAGTGCACTTTATCAGACTTATATAAAAGAGTACTTCGGAAAAAACGCATAATCAAAAGTAATATGGAAAATACTATATTTTATAAGAATATTTTTACGTACGTGTGAACTGAATGTAATGTTTTCTTACACTTAATTGCATGATAAATTTAATTTAAATGAAACTGAATTCTAGTTTAAATTTATATTAAATGCAATCAGCTGAACGTTAGAGTGTTTTTTGACCCACTTTAGTAGAGTACATCTTTATATGTAATTTAATAATTCTATTGTCTTTGAAATATGGTTAAAGTTACTACTGAATGTACTGACCAGCATTTATGATAAACTAACATATCTATTTAAACTTGTTTGTCGTGTATTTAAATATATTTGTAATTACACATTTATAATGATGCAGCTGTAGTTTAGTACATTTATAGTATATTAGCTATAAATGTAATGTTGAATAACACACTGCAGTTAAAATGATAATCAAGTACTTTATATGTGCTTAAGTTTGTTAATCAGCACATTAAAAAGTGAACTTCTTTAAAGCATGACAAAAGACTATTAAAACATAATGATTTAAAATGTACTTTAAAGTAAAACTTTTCGTTTAACACTTTTACGAAGAAAGTGCACTTAAGTGTGATAAGATATATAGTAATGAAAGTGTCTCGCTTTAAGTGGCCTTTTAATTCATTACTATTATCTGACTGCAAGTATAGTTTTTTTAATATACTTTTACGATTTGAAGTACACTATAAGTAAACATTCAATACTGCTACGTGCACTTCTTTTTCAAAGGGTTCAGTAACACTATTGCATGTTTCATTATTACTGACAAACGTTTGCATGTAAATTCATATGAATGATACATCAAATCATGTGACTTAAGCAAGCAGAGGTGTATATGTACTTTTCCAAGAGATCGACCTTACATTGTTCCCTTGTTTAGAAAAAAAAGGCTAAGAACATCAAAGCAGTATAATATAATATAATATAATATAATATAATATAATATAATATAATATAATATAATATAATATACACTGTAATATTATTCAGGTACCCTTGTGAGAAGGCTATTATTATAAGTGTTTACTTTATTATTATTATTACCCAATGCGTGTCTTTGGTAGCCCTATGAACAGAACATGGGAAAATGAGGAAAATTGCCACACTTGTAGTGATGGTAATGAATATTAATCTGACCAAATTTGAGGTTGTCACAATGTCACCCTGTTTTGGACTCAGTTGCACCATTTCCCGCCACTAGTTTGTCGTCATAGTCACTAATTTGATTTGTCATCACTGTCAGCTGTGTTATCGTTAATCACCTCATTTGTCTGTGTATTTAAGTCCCATGTTTTCAGTTCACCCCTGTCCTGTCTCGTTTATGTATGGTTGTGTTTGCTTGCTGTTTTTCATGTGGATTTACCCTGTGGATATTATTAAATACCGTTTGAACCTTTATCTTCATTTTCGTGCCTTTATATGCAGCATAACAGTGACAGAAGACCGTACCAAAAAGTGATATAGACTGCGGCGTGTTTTTGTTTTGTTTTGTATCAGTGTTTTTTTTTTATCAAGTTATTTTTTCCCCATTATCATGGACTCTCCCTCGTTCCTGTAAATCTGCCTTGAGCAGGGAAAACGCTCCCTCGAGGCACATGTGACAGAATTCCTTGCACATCAGTCGAGCTTCCCGGACAACTGGCTTTGTTCCTTTCTCTAAGTTGGACCCAACGCATTGACAAAGGCACAGTTGTCCGGAGAGGGACCTCGAGGGAGCTTCGCTGCATATGTGGAGTGGGTGCTGGCATCATGTGGATTGTCTTTCACTGTCAGATTTGATGACGATGACACCATTCCCACTCCTAATCCAGTCTCCACCCAGGAACCTCCAGACAAAGCAGGAGCCAGCAATGAATTTCGCTGCGTTAAACATCACTGTGGAGCCGGAGCACAGCGAGTCTGACTAGATGTGCGAGCCGGCTGCATCATCCCATGCAGAGAGAGTTCGTGATGAGTGTGAGGGTGTAGTAAGGAGCTCCACCCATACTCCCGCCACTGAGAGTGAGTTTCTGGCCAGTACTCTGAACTATTGCTTTGATTTTGGAGAGGAAGAATCCCTACCCCTTTAATCCCTCCCGAGACTGTCTGCTTTTTTTTTTGGATGAGCTTGTTCCGCCCCCTCTCCAGACTTTTCACCAGAATTGTTTGTTTTCCACCAATCCCTCTATTCATCATCAGTCCCTTTTCTAGCCCTCAGCCACGCCTGCCACCCATCCCTCACTGTCTGCCAACAGTCCCTCAGTTCCTCATCATCCTCCTCTCAGTGGTGCAGCTACACCTGGGTGTGAGCCAGCTTCTCCTGGGCGTGGAGATCCTGTGGCTCCGTCCCCGGCCTCAGGTCCCTTTGTTCCACCTCGGCCCATCGTCCTGACTCCTTTGCCTCCGATCCTTCCTCCCTCGACTCCAACAGCGACCATCGAGCTTTTGTCTCCACTGGACTCCCTCGGACCATCGGCTCTGCCTGGCTCAGACATCGGCATCACGTGACTACGGACTTGCGCCACCCCTACGCCTCTGTTTGGCTCTGGCTCCGGCTTCGCTCATGCTACGCCTCAGCCCTCAGTCGTTCCAGCTCCACCTCAGCCCTCTGGTACCCTATTTCCATCTCGGTGGGGTCGTCGCTGCAGCTCTGTCATGGACTCAGGGACCGTCAGCATCACTCCGCTCCTTCAGCTTTCTGTCTTCACCTCCATCCGCTCCGTTACCTCCACTCGTCCACAGGGTGGGCATCTTCTGCTCCTCTTACCAGCCCTTCCTCTGCTCCTCTTACCAGCCCTTCTTCTGTTCATCTTACCAGCCCTTCTTCTGTTCCTCTTACCAGCCCTTCTTCTGTTCCTCTTACCAGCCCTTCTTCTGCTCCTCTTACCAGCCCTTCTTCTGTTCCTCTTACCAGCCCTTCTTCTGTTCCTCTTACCACCCCTTCCTCTGCTCCTCTTACCAGCCCTTCTTTTGCTCCTCTTACCAGCTCTTCTTCTGTTCCTCTTACTAGCCCTTCCTCTGCTCCTCTTACCAGCCCTTCTTCTGTTCCTCCTACCAGCCCTTCTTCTGCTCCTCTTACCAGCCCTTCTTCTACTCCTCTTACCAGCCCTTCTTCTACTCCTCTTACCAGCCCTTCTTCTGCTCCTCTTACCAGCCCTTCTTCTGCTCCTCTTACCAGCCCTTCTTCTGTTCCTCCTACCAGCCCTTCTTCTGTTCCTCGTCCACTTCCAAATACCCATCCACCCCCCCCCCCCCCCCCCCCCCTCACCTCTTCTACAGTGCAAGGTCGCTCCTTCCGGGAGGGGGCGTTATGTCACGATGTCACCCTGTTTTGGACTCAGTTGCACCATTTCCCGCCACTAGTTTGTCTTCATAGTCACTAATTTGATTTGTCATCACTGCCAGCTGTGTTATGGTTAATCACTTAATTTGTCTGTTTGTTATTAAGTCCTGTGTTTTCAGTTGACTCTTGTCCGGTCTCGTTGACTTATGGTTGTGTTTGCTTGCTGTTCTTCATGTGTATTTACCCTGTGGATATTATTAAATACTGTTTGAACATTTATCTTCATCTTCGTGCCTTTATATGCAGCACAACCTTGACTGGGGTGTCTTACTCTCCTCAGCAGCCTAGTGAAACAGCATCAACTGAGTGGCACATCTTGCTAAGCCACAAGCCCCGAACCTTTCAGGTCGTGGGTTCGAATCCTGTGTGGCAAATGCCCAGACCGCAAGAGGTACTGTGGCCAGAAATCGTGCAAGAAGTTGCATCTGTTCCAGACTCTCACTCTTTCTAAGAGTGATCTGATGATCATGCTTTGATGAAATTGTTATGCTTGTTGTACATGCTGAATTTACTCTAATTGCGGTGCCTTCGGTGCTTGGTTACTTGCATTAAATTTATTATTATAATGATATCTGTTCTGTCATATCTTGTAGACATTTGGGATTTGAAAATTAAATTTTTCTGATGTCTTACGGTAGTTTTCTGTCTCATCTAATGTTGGCACTATCTGTGTCCCCACAGACCTTCATACAGAAGCAGTACAAGCAGCCTTGGCAAAGTATAAAGAGAGGAAGATGCCGATGCCTTCGAAGAGACGCTCTGTTCTAGTGCAGTCCTCAGTTGAAGCATGCACTCCTCCAGGTGAAACACACACACACACACACACACACACACACACACACACACACACACACACACACACACACACACACACACACACACACACACACACACACACACACACACACACACACACACAGCTAGAATTTAACTGTTAAATTAAAACATTACCGATTTTTTTCCATTTTTATTTGGCTACACTTTACATTGTACTTTATATTTTCAATTGACAATGGTTGATATCAAATGTGCATTTCAGCCCTTGATACCTTACTGAGAAATCCAATTTAAGGCAGCAGGAATCCCATCTTGTTCCAGGCTGGTTTGTGCTGGTATAGTGCTGGTGGAGCAGCATAATCATGAAATCTTCATAATCATACTGCTCTCAAGTAAAACTGAGCTGGTTTGCTGGTCCACAGGAACTTCTGCTCTCCATGCTGGTGACCAGCAAACCAGCAACCAGCCGCCCCTTTTGATCCCAACATGAGAAACACACCTTATGCTGGTGACCAGCAATGCTGGGTTTTTCAGCAGGGGATGTTTTGATCTTCTGAGTCTTGAGAGAACAATGCATAGTTTTCTGAATAATAGCCTCATTATTTACTCGAAGAGAACTGCTCTTGACCACTCAGTTCCCAGACTACCTTCCCACACGCATTCATATGGAGATGTTTAACAGAGTTCCAACTTTACTTAATTCCTTTGGATAAATTCAAAAGACACACTTGTTGATATACTGTACAGTAATAGTACAGAGAGGTTGGTTGCATTAATGCGGACAACTCAAATCATTTGATTTGGGAGATTTTGTTGCAAAATGTTTGTGTTCATATTGAAATCTTTGACTTTTGATGGAAGACTTTGGTACTTTGGCAAATCTGAGCACAGTTTGAGATATTATTAAGATCTCTTCTGAAGCTCAATAGGACAGGTATGTGAGATTACTAGTTCCTTTTTCTCAGGAGATCAATGTGAGAAGCAGGAGAATGAAACCTCGATGAAATTTCATTGCTGTCTTGGAGCATAGCAATCATGATGACAATTCTTAAAAAAGAATTTAACAGGATTTTGATGGTGAGAAAAGAGTGTAGGTAGGAGTAGTTTTGGCATGAGTTGAAATATACTATAAAGTAAAAAGTATGGAGAATGGCATAGCTGATCTAGACAGGTGGTGCTGGGGAGGAGGAGGGACAGAAAACAGGACAGAAATAAAGGTTGCATAGGTAGAGATCGATTGACTTGGAAAAAACAATTATCTACTTGGAAGAGTTTCATGCATTAAAATCCATAATTTGTCTTTCCTATTTTTTTGTTTTGTTTTGTATAATCTGTGTTGATTTTGTTATATCAGTAAGACTATATTTGGCCTTTCACCGTTTATTTCGTTATGTCTGATGATTTCTTCATGATGGCACATTATTACATCCTGTGGTCAGATAAGCTCATCTCTCACACCTCATGTTTGTGTAACGTCTTTGCTTTGTCCATCAATATGGATTACATTATCGCAGTGTTTGTTTAACGCTAACGAGTTTCAGACTCTTGGTGTCCGGATACACTCTTCTGTCCTTCTTCGGTCAGAATGATGAAGTCAGGGAAAGGTCAACGGGATTAAAGGTTCAAGGGTGGGGTCAGATCAGCATAACGGGAGCCATTCGGGGTCGCTCCCTGTGGGAATTGGTCATGGTCCGCAAGTCTTTTGTGCCCTGCATGGACGCAGTAATGCACTAAAGCAGTCTGATTGCCCCGGCGGAGATGATCTGATAACCCATCTGGCCTGTCAAGATGCCCCACTCTTGCCCTCTCGCTTCATTCTTATGGCGGGTCTTAAACCCAAAAATTAAAAATCAGGACAGGACATTTTGAAGAATAATGATGCCGTTTTTTACATACATAATCGGCGCCTTCTAATTATGATATCTGTGATGCAGAAAATGCGGATGGAATCATGGAATCAAGGAATCCAGTCATAAAAATGGAATTTACAGTAATACTTGGAATGTCACAGAATTTGGCAACATTTTAATATATTAACACCATTTTTAACATTAAATTTGTATAAATGCATAAAAATTTAAGCAGACAATACAGATTTTCTGAAAAGATAAAACATTACACAAGGCCCTATTATTGTAAAAAAAAAAATGAATAAATCATTCAATTGTTAAATTTTTATGAATTTAGTTGATCAGAAAATGTCAAAAATAAAAAATTTTCTTAAACTTTTAATAATTTGTTGTTAAATTGCATTGATATAAAGATATTTCAATTAATTAGACATGCTTATAACAACTTGCAATTAAAACTTAACCATTACCATTAATTCTTAATAGTTAAGAAGGATTTGGGGAAAATAAATATCATAGGTCCTACATGTTAAAGTATGTAGAGTCTACATGCTGTCAATCTCCAAAACAGAACAAAAAGCCCCATAAAGTATCATAAAAGGTCAATATGACTTGTGCATTATATTCCAAGGCCTCTGAAAATGGCGTTAATTGCTACATGATATAATCATGCTACAAATGCTCTTAAATCATAGCTTTCAACCCTTCCCCTCACAAATGTCATGTCACTGATGATGTCTGTAGTGTGTTCAGGAGTCTTCTGTGTCCCGATCTCAAAGACACACACTTCACCGCTGCAGCCACTGATAGAGCTTTAAGAAGAATTATTTCTGTTTTAAAGGTCAGGTGTCCAGTTATTGTCAGTACAGCGGTTGTTAAGTGTCTTTCTTGACGCATCTACTCATTTCAGTTCATCTCGGTCTCCTCCTTGTCCTTGTCAGTTGTGTCTTCCTCTTCCTGAATCTGTGTCAAGGTTACTCTCCGAGTGCCTGAGGACATGGAGTGAGAATACAGTTAATACAGTTCTAGTTTTCACGAGGCTCTTTATAGATCATTAATCATGCATTCCTTTCAAGAGGGAATTGACTGATACATTCTGATCAGCAAAATTGTTTCAGCTCCAAAATATACCGGATAACTGTTTCTATATTTATAATCAGTTATTTACAATAGTACTATAACTATTATTCCTGTGATCAAAGCTGAATATTCAGCATCATTACTCCAGTCTTCAGTGTCACATGATCCTTCAGAAATCACTATAATATGATGATCTGATTCTCAAGAAACATTTATGATTATTATCAATGTTGAAAACAGTTTCATATCTTTGAGGAAAACATGATACATTTTCTAAACAACAGCATTTATTTGAAATTGAAATCTTTTGTAACATTTTAAATCTAAAATATTTGATCAATTTAATGCATCCTTGCTGAATAAAAATATGAATTTCCTTACTGATCCCAAACCTTTGAACGGTAGTGTATGTCAATTAATTTTAAGTAGATATTGTGTATATTGATATCTTTATCATATTGGATACCGATCTCGAGGTACATTGTTCTCTAAATCATCATCATCATCATCACAAGAAGAAATGGCAAGCTTGAGTTTCACATGTAATGTTTGTAGGTTAGTCTTGAGTTGTGTGTGTGTTGCACTGATAATCACATGTATCACACACACACACACACACGGGTGGAAGCAGATGATTCTCCTTCATCAGTAGACACACATTAGGATAATGCGTTTCACGTTTAACGCATGACTGTTTGTTGCTCAGTGTCTGTGTCTTGATTGGCTGGACACGCTGTATAGTAACTGCTCCCCGCGGGTGATTGAGTGCATGATTAATGTTAAACAGATCTGCCTCCTCCAGGCGTCCGTCAGTCACTCTCTCTGCTTTTCTTGTCCTCTTTCCTTTCGTCTGTCTTGTCTATGTCCATTTCTTTGTGTTTGATGATGAAAATAATACAGTGAACATTGAAAAGCAACTTTTATGGAAAGTAAGTAATAGAGTATTACATGCTAAAGCATTAAACGTCATTTAGTAACTCGTTTCACACTCTTGTACCTCAAATCATGTGACTTGTGAAGATATTGCTATAAGCACTATGACTTTTGGACAATAAAAAAATACCACAATTTTACATTTAAAGGACAATAAAAATATACCACTATTTTACATGTAAAGGCCTCGCAATTCCTTCTATCATATATCATATCTATAATATATCATATCTATCATACAGTATCTGTTAGCTGCAGAACGTCTGAAATAAAATGTAAATGAACTAGCAAACAGCAGGTCATTATTTGTAATGGGTTAATGATAATTATACTTTTCTAACAGAGTTAATTAGTCGTGAATTCATTATAATCTCTTTTAAATGTCTTTTTCTCTCCATTGTTACACTTTTTACACCGCAGCACAGTTTGAGTGATGAAGTAGTGCAGAAGGTTAAGCTACAGTATATGACATATTTTATTCATTAATTGTCGGACATCTGTTCTTTTCTTTGGTGTAACATTTATAATGTATTTATAATGGGGAAAATGATGCAGTCATGTGTCATCATAACTGCAGGCCTCGCATCTCTGTTTCTGACCACACGAGCATTACATCACATGTATTTCCCCGCAGATCTCACCAAAGCCATATTTCTGTCTGGACGGAGAACTTTCTCTTGCATAGCGATCATATATCAGTCCTCCTGGTGTTTATGGTGGAAGCTTTGAGTAGATTTTATTTTGAAGACTTTTACTAGTGGCCTCAAAAAGCATTTGGATGATTAAGTCACACTCAGGGTACATTTACATAAACGCTATTTTAAATTTAAAATAGGAATCTTTTTATGCATTTTCAATGTTCATTTACATGACAATGGCGTTTTGGGGGGATGAAAACTCAAACTTTTGAAAAAGTGCAAGTTTTTGAAAGCGATACTGTTATGGTCTACAAAACTACAAAATCGTGAATTTGTGTTAGATAGTGACGTCATGCGTATGCATATTAAATGTTCAATCTATAGGTGCATAGTGTTTCTTTACAAAGTTTCTTTACAGATATCTGTGTGAACGGGGATCATTTTGAGAACGTTTTCGTCTGTACATGAAAAGCGCAAAGGAAAAAAGTTTCTGTTTTTAGTACATCGTTGTCGTGTAAATGGACCTTTAAAAATGTTGGGCATTTCGTAACATTACATGACGAAATATCAAACCAAGTTGCATTTAAATTAAAGAGATGTATGAAAAACTTGTCAAGCAAATGATAAAGTAAACTGATTCTCTGCTAGGAACTGAGTTAAAGTCGCCCTGTAGTCAATCATTTAATCCCTTCAAACTCATCTTTGATCACCAAAATGACTATTTAAATTTGTTTTTCCTTAAAATAGCTTGAATGTAACTCGACACCCTTGCCTCATTTAGTATGCGTGGTTCTATGAATATGCAAATGAGCCCCGCCTCCACTCACTCACTCACTCAGAGATCCACTCGTTGACGATCACACGTTGATCTGATTGGTTACAAGGTAGTTTGTGACGTCAGAAACACAAGCGATTTCAAACCGTGTTTTTGAGACTGTCTTTGGTTCACTGCAGTTTTAAGGAGAAACTACTCAGCAATGCTGTCGACTTATAAATTTACACACGGTTTGTCTTAAAGCATATTAAAAACACCACATAGACATTTAAACAACATTAAAAGGTGGTTTTTAAAAATCCCCAATAAAGCAGCTTATTAAAGACAGTGAGCAGAACTGATGAGGAGAAGGGGAGTATCTGTGTTATCCTCTGACTCTGCTGTTCCTCGCTCACAGACACGTCGTCGGCGTCAGAAGACGAGGGTTCTCTGCGCCGGCAGGGCCGGATCTGCTCCTCGTCCCCGTACCAGCCGCACCCGAGCGTGGAGCACTGGTTCAACAGGGTCATCCAGGGCTCGTCCACCTCCTCGTCCGCCTCCTCCACCTCCTCCCACCCCGGAGGAAGAGCCCAGCACTGCAACACCACCTCCGCTTCAGCCGCCACCGTGCTGGCCGACCTCATGACTCACACACAGCTGGGTCAGTACTCAACACACACTTACATACAGCTGGGTCAGTACTAAGCACACCTCACACACAGCTGGGTCAGTACTAAGCACACCTCACACACAGCTGGGTCAGTACTAAGCACACCTCACACACAGCTGGGTCAGTACTCAACACACACTTACATACAGCTGGGTCAGTACTAAGCACACCTCACACACAGCTGGGTCAGTACTAAGCACACCTCACACACAGCTGGGTCAGTACTCAACACACACTTACATACAGCTGGGTCAGTACTAAGCACACCTCACACACAGCTGGGTCAGTACTCAACACACACTTACATTCAGCTGGGTCAGTACTAAGCACACCTCACACACAGCTGGGTCAGTAGTAAGCACACCTCACACACAGCTGGGTCAGTACTCATCACACCTCACACACAGCTGGGTCAGTACTCATCACACCTCACACACAGCTGGGTCAGTACTCATCACACCTCACACACAGCTGAGTCAGTACTCATCACACCTCACACACAGCTGGGTCAGTACTCATCACACCTCACACACAGCTGGGTCAGTACTCATCACACCTCACACACAGCTTGGTCAGTACTCATCACACCTCACACACAGCGGAGTCAGTACTCATCACACCTCACACACAGCTGGGTCAGTACTCATCACACATCACACACAGCCGAGTCAGTACTCATCACACCTCACACACAGCTGGGTCAGTACTCATCACACCTCACACACAGCTGGGTCAGTACTCATCACACCTCACACACAGCTGGGTCAGTACTCATCACACCTCACACACAGCTTGGTCAGTACTCATCACACCTCACACACAGCGGAGTCAGTACTCATCACACCTCACACACAGCTGGGTCAGTACTCATCACACATCACACACAGCTGGGTCAGTACTCAACACACCTCACACACAGCTGGGTCAGTACTCAACACACCTCACACACAGCTGGGTCAGTACTCAACACACCTCACACACAGCTGGGTCAGTACTCATCACACCTCACACACAGCTGGGTCAGTACTCATCACACCTCACACACAGCTGAGTCAGTACTCATCACACCTCACACACAGCTGGGTCAGTACTCAACACACCTCACACACAGCTGGGTCAGTACTCATCACACCTCACACACAGCTGGCTCAGTACTCATCAAACCTCACACACAGCTGAGTCAGTACTCATCACACCTCACACACAGCTGAGTCAGTACTAAACACACCTCACACACAGCTGAGTTAGTACTCATCACACCTCACACACAGCTGGGTCAGTACTCATCACAACTCACACACAGCTGAGTCAGTACTCATCACACCTCACACACAGCTGAGTCAGTACTCATCACACCTCACACACAGCTGGGTCAGTACTCATCACACCTCACACACAGCTGAGTCAGTACTCAACACACCTCACACACAGCTGAGTTAGTACTCATCACACCTCACACACAGCTGAGTTAGTACTCATCACACCTCACACACAGCTGGGTCAGTACTCATCACACCTCACACACAGCTGAGTCAGTACTCAACACACCTCACACACAGCTGGGTCAGTACTCATCACACCTCACACACAGCTGGGTCAGTACTCATCACACCTCACACACAGCTGAGTCAGTACTCAACACACCTCAGACACAGCTGGGTCAGTACTCATCACACCTCACACACAGCTGGGTCAGTACTCATCACACCTCACACACAGCTGAGTTAGTACTCAACACACCTCACACACAGCTGAGTCAGTACTCATCACACCTCACACACAGCGGAGTCAGTACTCATCACACCTCACACACAGCTGTGTCAGTACTCATCACACCTCACACACAGCGGAGTCAGTACTCATCACACCTCACACACAGCTGAGTCAGTACTCAACACCTCACACACAGCGGAGTCAGTACTCATCACACCTCACAGACAGCTGGGTCAGTACTCATCACACCTCACACACAGCTGGGTCAGTACTTATTACACCTCACACACAGCTGGGTCAGTACTCATCACACCTCACACACAGCGGAGTCAGTACTCATCACACCTCACACACAGCTGGGTCAGTACTCATCACACCTCACACACAGCTGAGTCAGTACTCCTCACACCTCACACACAGCGGAGTCAGTACTCATCACACCTCACACACAGCTGGGTCAGTACTCATCACACCTCACATACAGCGGAGTCAGTACTCATCACACCTCACACACAGCTGGGTCAGTACTCATCACACCTCACACATAGCTGGGTCAGTACTCATCACACCTCACACACAGTTGGGTCAGTACTCATCACACCTCACACACAGCTGGGTCAGTACTCATCACACCTCACACACAGCTGGGTCAATACTCATCACACCTCACACACAGCTGGGTCAATACTCAACACCTCACACACAGCTGGGTCAGTACTCATCACACCTCACACACAGCTGGGTCAGTACTCAACACACCTCACACACAGCTGAGTTAGTACTCATCACACCTCACATACAGCTGGGTCAGTACTCATCACACCTCACACACAGCTGGGTCAGTACTCAACACATTCGACCCACACACAGCTGGGTCATTACTCAACACACTCGACTCACACACAGCTGGGTCATTACTCAACAAACTTCACACACAGCTGGGTCAGTACTGAACACACCTCGACTCACACACAGCTGGGTCATTACTCAACACACCTCACACACAGCTGGGTCAGTACTGAACACACCTCGACTCACACACAGCTGGGTCAGTACTCATCACACCTCAAACATAGCTGAGTCAGTACTCATCACACCTTACACACAGTTGGGTCAGTACTCATCACACCTCACACACAGCTGGGTCAGTACTCATCACACCTCAAACACAGCTGGGTCAGTACTCAACACCTCACACACAGCTGGGTCAGTACTCATCACACCTCACACACAGCTGGGTCAGTACTCAACACACCTCACACACAGCTGAGTTAGTACTCATCACACCTCACATACAGCTGGGTCAGTACTCATCACACCTCACACACAGCTGGGTCAGTACTCAACACACTCGACTCACACACAGCTGGGTCATTACTCAACACACTCGACTCACACACAGCTGGGTCATTACTCAACAAACTTCACACACAGCTGGGTCAGTACTGAACACACCTCGACTCACACACAGCTGGTCAGTACTGAGTATATGTATGTGAAGTTTTAGCTCAAAATACCCCACAAATAATTTTTTATAGTATGTTAAAATTATCCTTTTTTGTGGGTGACCAAAAATGTGTCGTTTTGTGTATGTCCCTTTAAATGCAAATGAGCTGCTTCTCAGAGGGCGGAGCCTCAAGAGCTCGTTCTTATCAGTGCCATATAAAGCCCTTTGTTGCAAGGTGGGATTTATGTAAATATTATGGTTGGTGATGTCACTAACCCGGGAGGAATGTCGTGTAGTCCCTATCAGCCGTTTGTTGTAGTCCTTAAAAAGTGATTTATTTAAAAGAAAAAATCTCCCGTTGCTTTGAACTTTGAGCGTAGTAACTGCAGATGTTGTTTATGCTCAAACAGCAACATTACACACTAACTAAAGTTAGAAAAGTGAAATCATGATCAACCAGCCCTTTAACACGGCTCGCTGTTCACGTGTCTTCTGATAAAGGCCAGGATGTGTGGTGTCCACATTAAAATGAATATAGTGTAATTTATCGACTCCCACTCATGCTATCCTCAACATGTATGAACACAACAGTTTCACAGACTCACAATGAAAGTGAATAGAGACTGGGCCTGTCAAGACAAAATGACAGCACAGCTCTGTAATAGTTTTATAAAACTAGTCATAAGACTCGTGCCCGATATTTCAAATCTTCTGAAGCCATACGATAGCTTTGTGTGAGGAACAGGGGAAATATGTATTATATTTTTATTCTGCACGGACTCATTAAATTGATCAAAATTGACAGTAAAGACATTTATAATGTTGCAAAAGATTCTTTTTCAAATAAATGTTTTGAACTTTCTATTCATCAAAGAATCCTGAAAAATGAATCACGGTTTCCGCAAAAATATGAAGCAGCACGACTGTTTTCAACACTGATAATAATCATGAATGTTTCTTGAGCATCAGATCATCATATTATAGTGATTTCTGAAGGATCATGTGACACTGAAGACTGGAGTAATGATGCTGAATTCACAGGAATAAATTACACGTTACTATATATTCACATAGAAAACAGCTAATTTAAATTAAATTGTAATAATATTTCAAATTTTTACTGTATTTTGATCAAATAAACGCAGCCTTGGTTTAAGCAGAAGAGACTTACTCTGACCCAAACTTCTGAACCGTAGTGAAGTCTCGGCTGCTGTCTGTTTCTGTATCAGCTCACTTCTTAAACTAAAGCATTCATCTCTATAACATGACATGCTTACACACTGCTTCTGTTTATAGCGCTTCACTGCTCTGAGGAGGATGATGATGATGATGATGTGATGATGATGATGATGATGATGGTGATGTGATGATGATGATGATGAGGATGATGATGATGTGATGATGATTATGATGATGATGATGGTGATGTGATGATGATGTGATGATGATGATGATGTGATGATGATGATGATGTGATGATGATGGTGATGTGATGATGAGGATGATGATGAGGATGATGATGTGATGATGATGAGGATGATGATGAGGATGATGATGTGATGATGATGGGGATGATGATGATATCTCTGCTCTTGATGTTCTGTCTGCTGCTTGTGTTGCTCACGCTGCTTCTGAACTGTTTCCGCTGTGCTGGCGTATCTTCAGAGTCCTGAAGCCCATCTGTGCAGATAAAGCCAGCGCTGGCCTCGTTTGACACACACACTGAGCAAGTTTTCAAATAATCATGTGTGCCAACCTTCGCTGTTAATAAACCCAGTTAAAGGAATATTTTGTGCAAAACTCACTCTCATATCGTTCCAAACATGATTTTCTGTCTTCAGTTAAGCACAGAAAGAGATGTTTTGTGAGAATGTTTCTGCTGCAGAGTCGTTTACAGTGAAAGTAAACGAGATGCGCGTGTCAAGCAAGTAAAAATACTGCATTTAACTCAACACAGCGCTATATTCAACACTGTAAAACGATTATTTTAACAGTAAATGACCGTAATGTGCCCGTACTAAATATGGAGCAAAACTGTAATAGATCTAACCTTACATTTCATGTTAGTTTACAGTAAAATAATGTTAACACCCTTTTTGACCCAAAAAATTTACGTTTAGTATTTTTTTATTTTTTTTACTCCATCAGAATTGTACAAAACTTGGTAAAGTTTTTGACACTTGCTGTGTGAACACAAAAAATCATGGACATGTTTCGAAAAGGTTAAAAGTTAAAAATAGTCACACCTCTATTGTTCGCGGTCTGAAATGAGCGCATTGGTAATGAATGGGAGACGGATTTCCTCTAGTGGAAGCGTTTGGTACTGCAGCCAAATCACATTTACTGAACGCTCATTTTTTAATCAACAGCACATTTGGAACACGACTTGATTAGATTCATGGCTTTGATTTTTCCCCCCACAGTTTTAAAGTTAAACGTGTTTTGGAAAATACATTCTTAAAAATGTAAAATAGTATTTTTGTGCATTTTTAATTTATGTTTAACAATAAGCGTAAAATTATTTTTAATCTTTTTTCACTTCAGCAATAATCTGCTAAGTGTCGTCTTTAAACAGAGACGTCTCTGATCCAAAACATTAAATATTTATGACAGTTTAATTTCATTTTCATTTCATTTTCAGGTCTATGCTGAAAAAATGTGAATGAATGGATTATAACTACTGTATAAATATAATTTAGTACCGTAAAATCCCCTAAAAATACAAAATATGAAATAAAAAAACATTATCGAACTAAAATCTAGTACAAAAATTACATTGAAATAATAATAATAATAAAAAAGAGATCCTTTTTGACCGTGACGCGAGCAGCACCAGAGGGTTACATGTACAGTTTTTGGAAATTCACTGTACGTTTAACATTCCCATAATTCCCTGTCTGACTCTTCATTTTAATAACTCTTTCTTCTTAGTTTTTTGATATAAGTCATATACATCAAGGTTTTTATGTTACATTATATGTTGTTGAATTAAAGTTTATTGCATTATTTTACGGTATATTATCTATATTAGTATTTACCTCAGCTTTTATCTATATTAGTATTTACCTCAGCAAAGCAAACTCACACACTGACTGAAACACGGCTAACCAGCAGAATCAGTGAACAAAACAACATGAAACACAATACAAGTCCTTAAAAGAATCGTGACAAATTTTTTAGTAATTTGGAATATTAACATTATTTCAGTTAATGAAATATACAGTCCCCACAAACTTTTTTTTTTTTTTTTAAAGTTTAATCTGTAAAACGTCTCAGGTTACTACTGTAACCATAGTTCCCTGAGAAAGGGAACGAGACGATGCGTCACTTGACGCTTTGGGAACGCCCCCAGCGTGCATGCGTCTGAGCATCAATGTCAACTAGTCCAATGGAAAGAATGAGCGTCACGGGCGGGTGACGTCATGACCAGGAAGGGATAAAGGCTCACCCGGTGAAACGCGGCATTAGCTTCAAAAAGTCGAAGCAAGCCGATCACAGGGAAGCAGGAAGTATGGCAGGGTGACGCATCGTCTCGTTCCCTTTCTCAGGGAACTATGGTTACAGTAGTAACCTGAGACGTTCCCTTTCGAGGGAACTCGCGATGCGTCACTTGACGCTTTGGGAACGAGAATACCCAAAACGCCAGAATTCCAAGTACCTGAGTGTCAGTCTGTTGGAACTAAGCACTAAGCACCTGAGAACCTGGGGCAGCATCCAGGTCCAAACTGTAAAACCTGACGAATGTGAGCGGTGAGGACCAGCCTGCCGCATCACAAACGTCTTGGAGGGAAACCCCAAATAACAAGGCTTTAGAGGCCGCCATACCCCTCGTTGAGTGAGCTCTGACCACCAAGGGACACGGATGGTCAGAGTACTCGTATGCAAGTGAAATAGCCTCGACTATCCACTTGCTAACCGTCTGTTTAGAAGCAGGAAGACCCTTCTTAGGTGATCCAAAGCAAATAAATAACTGGTCGGACTTCCTCATAGAAGATGTCCGATGAACATAAGTATCCAGTGCTCGCACTGGACACAAGAGGTTCAGCCTTTCCTGGTCCGCAGATGTAAAAGGAGGAGGACAGAAAGCCTGCAGCACGATAGGCCTCGGAATCAAGGTCGGCACCTTAGGGACGTATCCCTGTTTTGGATATAAGAATGCCTTGACCATCCCCGGTGCAAACTCAAGGCAAGTGGGGGAAACCGAAAGGGCCTGAAGGTCTCCAACTCTCTTAAGGGACGAAATAGCTAGCAGAAAGATAGTCTTAAGGGTAAGAAATTTCTCTGAAACCGAATCTAAGGGCTCGAATGGAGCCCTAGACAGGCCTTCTAGTACTAATGCCAAATCCCAAGCTGGCACCCTAGTGCGAGTTGCAGGCCTCAGCCTCAGTGTGCCACGAAGGAAACGTGTAATCAGGGGGTCTCGACCCAACGATGTACCCCCAACCAGGGCGTGGTAAGCCGCAATGGCCGCCACGTAAACCTTAAGTGTGGAAGGACATAAACCTGACGTAAAGCGCTCCTGCAAGAACTCGAGTACTGTGTTCACAGAACAGTTAACCGGATCCCACTGATGTCGGTGACACCATACAGAAAAAACTTTCCATTTCAGCGCATATAGTTTCCTAGTAGCTGGAGCTCTGGAGCTTAGGATGGTCTCAGCAGCCTCAGCTGAGAGACCACTCTCTATGAGTTGGGCCCCCTCAGAGGCCAAACCCACAGGTTCCAAATCTCTGGCCGAGGGTGAAATATTGTGCCCCCGGCCTGAGACAGAAGGTCTCTCCTGATCGGGATCTCCAAGGGAGGACCGTCTAAGAGATGGATCAGGTCCGCAAACCAGATCCGACTCGGCCAGCGTGGTGCTACAAGCAGTAGGCTTATTCCGTACTGGCGGACTCGTTCCAGAACTCCTGGGAGCAGAGCAACAGGGGGAAATGCGTACAGACGTAGCCTCGGCCACGTCTGCACCATAGCATCCAGCCCCAGGGGGGCTGGGTGAGTAAGGGAGAACCAAAGTGGACAGTGCGTCGTGTGCTGAGACGCAAACAGATCCACCTCTGCTTGGCCGTAAAACTCCCAAATTTTCTCCACCGCCTCGGGGTGGAGTCTCCAGTCCCCTGGCCTCAGCTCCTGCCTCGACAGGATGTCTGCCCCCACATTCTGGTCCCCAGGAATATACACTGCCCTCAGGGAGAGTACCTTCCCCAGAGACCACAGGAGGATCTGGTGCGCCAGTTTGCAGAGCGGACGCGACCGCAGACCCCCCTGACGGTTCAGATAAGAGACCACTGATGTGTTGTCTGTTCGTACAAGCACATGATGGCCCCTCAGGTCTGGGAGAAACTGTCTCAACGCATTGAAGACAGCCATCATCTCCAGGCAATTGATGTGCCACGAAAGATGATGACTTTTCCACAGACCCTGAACCGAGCGGCCTTCCATTACCGCTCCCCAGCCGGTGAGGGAAGCATCTGTCGAGATCGTAACACGATGGCAAAGAGCTCCCAATACCGGACCCTGGGTTAAGAACCAATGTTTCCTCCATATAATTAAGGCACGAAGGCACCGCCGCGTGACCTTGATCATACGAAGTGGGTTTCCCCTCGGGGAGAACCCTCTGGTCCTTAGCCACCACTGTAAAGGTCTCATGTACAGCAGGCCAAAAGGAATCACGTTGGACGCTGCCGCCAAGAGACCCAACAGTCTCTCGAACTGTTTCACAGTGCGTGACTGGCCTAGCTTTAGCTCTTTGGTGGCTGTCAGGATAGCAGCTACACGAACGGGCGATAGAGTGGCCCGCATCGTCACTGAATCCCATACCACACCAAGGAAAGTGGTTCTCTGTACTGGAGAAAGAACACTCTTCTTGGCGTTGAGCCTCAACCCCAACATCTGCATATGAGCGAGAACGACACCTCGGTGCCGAACCGCCGACTGCTCTGATTCCGCCAGAACCAGCCAGTCGTCGATGTAGTTCAGAATACGTATGCCCTGAAGCCTGAGAGGGGCTAGAGCTGCATCCACGCATTTCGTGAACGTGCGGGGTGATAAAGCTAGACCGAAAGGAAGAACCCGATATTGGTATTCTTTGCCCCCGAAAGAAAACCTTAGGAACTTCCTGTGCTGAGGGAGGATGGAGATATGGAAGTAGGCGTCCTTCAGATCTATCGTGACAAACCAGTCCTCGGATCTGATTTGAGTCGCGATCTGTTTGAGTGTCAGCATCTTGAACTTGAGTTTCTGTACTGAACGATTCAACAGACGAAGATCTAAAATGGGACGCAACCCCCCATCCTTTTTTGGAACAATGAAATAACGGCTGTAAAAACCCGACTCTCTGTCGGGTGAGTACACCTGTTCTATAGCTTCCTTTGCTAACAGGGCCTTTACCTCTTGCTCCATTACCAGAGCCTGCTCGGGATGCACCACTGTGGGCAGCACCCCGTTGTAACGAGGAGGACGAGAACCAAACTGGATTCTGTATCCTTTCTCTACAATCTGCAGGACCCAATGAGAAATATTCGGCAGAAGCTTCCACGCTGCCAGAAAATTTACTAAGGGAACCAGCCTCTCGAGGCTGGTCTCTGGTGTTATCGAGACAGCCAATTCCGGAGCCTGAAACATAATGGCAGGAACTACCTGAACTGGCCGCTCTAAGGCCCCCCTCAGAGGGCGCGAAACCGATGCTGTGCCGCAGCATAGCATCAGCGACTCGCTGGAGACCGCTGCGCCCTGAAGCACCGAGGGTGGCAGGGTTGGCAGAACGGTCTCGTGAGGACCCCGAAATGGAACGGGCACCGTAAAATGAGGTGTACACCGCTCCACTTCGGTCGGGGCTGTCCTCACAGGCCTGATGCGTGAACATCAGGACCTTTTTTTTTTTTGAACCGAAGTCTTCTTCGCCTGAAGAACGGTCCTCAGATCCGGCTTCGACTTAGAAGACTTCGGTTGAGAGGGTTGCGTCTGTCTCCAGTCTCTACGTGGAGGTGCACGAGACGCAACACTCTCTTTCTGATGCACACGATATGATGAGCTTGACGGCTGGGGCTGCTCACGCCCAGCAGCCCCAGGGGGCTGGACCCGGCGAGGGATAAACTTTTTAAAAACGTCCGCTTGTTTTTTTTGACTCCTGAAATCTCTCGACGACCGCGTGGACTGCGTCGCCGAAGAGACCAGAAGGTTCAAGCGGAGCATCTAATAAAAAAGCTCGATCTTTTTCTTTGATTTCAGACAGATTCAACCATAAATGTCTCTCAGTAGCTACCAAGGCTGCCATAGACCGCCCAATTGCTCTGGCGGTCTCCTTAGTAGCCCTGAGAGAAAGATCGGTAGCCCGACGAAGTTCACGAATCTCGTCATGACTGACTCCCTCACTACTATCCAGATCCCCCAGCAGGTCAGCTTGATAAGCCTGGAGCACTGCCATAGTATGCAGACATGCTCCAGCTTGACCTGCTGCCGTATAAGCTTTGCCCACTAACACCGAAGTGGCTTTAAGCGGTCTAGTGGGCAAAGCCGAGGCTTTCAGAGACGATGCGGGACCAGGGGAAAGATAACTGGCTAAATTCTCTTCCGCCTGGGGCATCGCCTCATAACCATACTCTTTCAGCCCTCTTATTCTCGAATAAGTGTTAACATGAGGGCTGAAAAGACGTGATGAGTATGGTTTATTCCACGATTTTGAAATCTCATTGTGTAAATCGGGAAAAAATGGAAGCCCTCGTGGTGGAGATAATGTGGTTGAAGATAAAAAGCGCTCATCTAATTTGCTTTTAGGACGAGCGCCCTTATTCTCAGATGGCCATTCAATATTTAATTTCTCTACAGCCCGCGACATAACATCCACCAGCTCATCATATGCTGGGGAAATAAATTGTGAATCCCTTTCCCCCATGTGTGTGCTTACACTCTCCACACTCATCACATCAACCTCCTCGGAGGAAGAGCAACAAAGTAGTGGAGGGCTCTCTCCCCGGGCGAAAGAAACCGCAGAGCGTGCTTCCGACACCGGGGAGAGAGCACTGGATCTCTCGGGTAAGGAAGGAGAAAGAGCCCTCGGACCCGTCTCCAACCCCTCCGAAAGATCCTTTTGCGATCCCCAGGAATGCATTCTCCGCGCCGCCTCAGCAGACGC
This sequence comes from Siphateles boraxobius, assembly GCF_051911475.1. Lineage (NCBI taxonomy): Eukaryota > Metazoa > Chordata > Actinopteri > Cypriniformes > Leuciscidae > Siphateles > Siphateles boraxobius. The sequence goes on from NW_027508701.1 coordinate 80,820, forward strand.
GGGTCCTGATCCCTGTGGATCGCGAGCCTGCCCACTCACTTTATCAAAGAGTGACAGGCGAGAGCGGAGCATGCGAAGCGGTAACATCTCACAGTGCTGGCACTCAGCCCCCTCGAAGGCTGAGACCGCATGCTCCACTCCCAAACAAACGACACAAAGCTCGTGTGTGTCCCCACCCGTTAAATAACGCGGGCAGGGAGAAACACACTGTTTGTACACTTGCTTAGTTTCCATCCTTTTCCGCAACAGACAACAGTAAATAGACAGAGACAAAATGACACAGATCGCTTGCTGAGACACAGAAGCTAATGCCGCGTTTCACCGGGTGAGCCTTTATCCCTTCCTGGTCATGACGTCACCCGCCCGTGACGCTCATTCTTTCCATTGGACTAGTTGACATTGATGCTCAGACGCATGCACGCTGGGGGCGTTCCCAAAGCGTCAAGTGACGCATCGCGAGTTCCCTCGAAAGGGAACTTCAAATGATGCGACCATATTTTTCACTGTGAAGTTCTGGCAAGCACACCTGCCGGTTTTGAGCGTGTCATCCTCTACTCCCTGTTTGCTTTCAATGTATGAACAAGAACCGAATGAAACGTCTTCAAACTTAGTCATATAAGTTTTGAACGGCATGAGAGCGAGTGATATCGTAACTGCAGGACATATTCACTTTACTCAGCTGCTCTTTACATTTGCATTCCCACTATATCTCCTCCTTTGCTGCCGTCTCCTCCTCTTTCTTTCACCCTGTTTATCCGCTTCTCTGCGCCTGAAGGCCGGCATCATGAAGCTGGCTCTGAGCAACGGCTGTAAATAACCTCAGATTTCACACAGTGTCAGATCCACTGTTCTGACCAGAGCCGAGACTACACACACAACAGCTGGCTGTGTGTTAATGGTGTACACAGCTCTTCTGTTGAGTGTGGAGAGGAAGATGGACAGTTAGGAAGAGAAATGCGAGAGAAAGCAACAAAAACGCAGCGAATCAGAGCATATTTGATGTTTTGTTTCATGTGGAATTTTGGACCAATGAGATTTCATGGCAGGCAATTCACATATTTATAATACTCGCTAAAAGTATGTGCTTTGATGATGATGGGAAAGTATATACTTTTTAGATGATTTTTTATTAGTTCCAGTTCAGCTCACTCACTGTTAGGGTTGTGTATCGCTTGAATTTTAATTTCGACTCCTAAATTCGATTCCAATAAGAAAAAAAAAACCTTGGATATCATTCACTTAGTCTAATTGCAAAACTTTTTATTGTGGCTGAATATCATGAACAGAAATCAATAGGCTAAATTTCAAGCATTATTAAAGACAAGTAAACACTCAGTAATTAAAAAAAAGAACAAATAAAACATTTGCAATCTCAACAAATAGATACAACTGAACAAATATATGACTGAAATAAATAGTGTTTTAATATTTTCAGGTATTCAGGGAGAGAAATTGTAACTGTAAATGTTAGTGTTGTTATAGAGACGGCTGCAGGAATATTAGTGCTGTCCCTTTAAGAGTGGCCCAGTATAGTTACACACGCCTGCAGCTCTGGAAACAGCATGAAACATTAAACCTCGAATGGTTTAAAATCCCTTTTCTGTGCGCACGTGTTGGATGTGTGTGCAGCACAGTCGTCTTGCGCTTGAAACGTCATACTGAAACGCTCACAAAAGAGCATTTGTTTAATTTTATATCAAGTATCCGATTCCTGATTTTCAATTCCCAGCCCTACTCACTTCATTTCATGCCACCCCACATCCTGCACAGCTTCTTAAATATATGATCAATATTGTGATTTGTCATGGGTTTGATCACAGAACACCATGCATTGCTGTGTCTTGACCTCCACTCACCTCTGACCTCTGACACCTCATGACAGACGGCCCCAGTGCGCCGCCGGATGTGACCGGCCTGTGGGAGCGCTCGGTGCATGAGGAGCGTCCACAGGCGGCGTCGGTGCGAGGGCTTCCCCGCGGACACACACACACCAGCGTCCTGGAGACGGCCGACGGTGAGTCACACACACCTCTCTGTCCTGTCATCTCATCTCTCTCTCCACTGCATACAGACACACTGAACACGTGTTTAGCTCTGGTCCAAAACCGTGGAGTTTCCTCTGTGTCTTTTTTATTCAATCACACATACTGCGTTTGAGATTAAAACTAATTCTTTTGTAATTAAAAAAATTAAAAGATTGCAAAAAAGGCTCAAAAATAAACAAGTTAATAACAAAATTATTTGCAGTGCATGTACATCTTTGAAAACCTTTATTTGTCTTTGTGCATTTCGCACACATTTTGTGTCTTTTTTTGCGGGACTAAATCTTTTGCTTGCGAGTCGAAAAGCTTTGCTTAATAAAGGTTATAATAAAGGTTATAACAAAAGTTAGAATAAAGGTTTTCAAAGATGTACATGCACTGCAAATAATTTTGTTATCAACTTTTGAGCCTTCAGAAGACTTTTTTGCAATCTTTAAATTTTTTAATTACCGGTACAAAATAATTAGGTTTACTCTCAAACACAGTGTGTTTGATTGAATAAAAAAGACACAAAGGAAACTCCATACAAAACCTCTTGATCTGATCTGCTAATGGCCACGGATCCTCAGAAGGACCCAGACTCGTCTCACACTTCATTCCAGTGCAGTTTGGCTCATTCTAATGTTGCTCAGATACAGTATTAGAACAATATTCTACAAATAATTCCTAAAGCGCAGATTAATTGAAGGTTGCTTGTCAAGATGAAGTTCGCTTGCATTTGAATGTGCACTTTTAGTGTAGTATACTGTGTGTATACTGTTTATAAGTATTTTGTGTGTGTATATATATATATATATATATATATATATATATATATATATATATAGTATATGCATGCAACTATTTCTTAAATATATACATGCATATGTGTGTGTATTTATAAATACAAAATAATTATACACAGTACACACATATATTATGTAAACACAAACTTTTTTTTTGGATGCGATTAATCATGATTAATTGTTGCCCAGCACTAAATTTGTAGAACTGTGCTTACAGATAATATAATACTAATGAAATAAAAGGTCACTTAAAGAGAGACACTATCATGACTGTTTCTTAACACACTTAAGGACACTTTGTAATAATGTTAAAGAAAGTTTTACTTTAAAATACAGTTTAAATCAATATGCTGAAATAATATTTTGTCATAATTTAAAGTACACTTATTTTGATGTGTTGACTAACACAGTAAAGTACTTGATTATAATTGTATTGTTATTGTTTATTGTTATTCATTATTACATTTAAAGTTAATATAATTGCATCTTCATCTTCATCATTGTGTAATTACAAATAAATTTAAGAACATGGCATACAAGTTTGAATAGAAAATACCTTAAGTATATTTTAGTTTTATCCATAAATACTTGTCAGCACATTCAGAAGTAACTTTAACCATATTTCAAAGACAATAGAAGTAATTATGAAATTACATATAAAGATGTACTTAAGTCCTAATAAAGTGGGTCAAAAACAATCTAAATCTCAGCTGATTGCATTTATATACTGTAGCCTATATATATCATTTAATTGCGAGTAACATGCAATGATGTGTCTGAAAATATTACATTCAGTTCACACTTAAGTATATTACTTTAAAATATAGTATTTCAAAAGTAAGTACTCTCTTTAAAAGTATGCTGGAATGTACTTCTTTTTCACTAGGCGTAACGTACTTAATTTCTCATTTCTGTCAATGAAAAAGCTGGAGGCTTTGTATCAGAGCGAATGAGATGCATTTACAGTTCATATCTATTGAAAAACGAGAGAGAGAGAGAAACATATTTCTGGCTGTTTACTAGTCTGATCCTGCTTGCTCAAGCCAGATATTATGATGTCATCAGCATGCTTTCTTTTTTGTGGGAATAATTCACTAAAAATGAAAATGCTGTCATAATCTCCTCACCCTCATGCAAAATACAGTCTCTTTTCCACACATTCAGACCTGGTGATGATAATGTCATTAAGAGCTGATGTAGTCTGTGACCCGAGTCACCGTCCACTTTCATTATAGGAATAAAACACTATGATCTACTGAGGGGGAAATCATATAGTGCTTTTTGAGCGTGTGTAGATGATGACTCATCAATTTTCATTTTTAGGTGTACTGTCCCTTTAAGACACAGAGCTGAATGTCCCATTAGGATCATGATTAACCTGCATTTTTGTCCTCAACTGTACCAATTGATGTGGTGTGTTAGTTCTTGGAAGGATGACTATGTGGTGATGATTTTCTTTATGTGTGATGCTCAGTTTGAGAGGCCTCAGCTCTGTAGAAGCAGTGCTGTGATGAACACGCGTGTTTATTGAGGTTTTCTCTTCTTCAGGCACTGACAGGGGTGATGGAGAGGCCACGGATGGTATTTATTAACGTTTATTTCACTCAGCCCCTCCTCCTGGTGTCTCTGTGCATCTGTGTCTCAGCCGTGACCTCTGTGTTCGTTATGATCGCAAGAAAAATATTTCCTCCTAATGTGTCTCTTTTTGTCTTTTTTTAATGTTGTTTATTCTATCAAGGGCTTTCACAGCATTCAGAATAGGTTTTGCAGTATGATTAATACTGTTATAAACAAAACATTACACAGGAAGTTATTGGCGTTTCTCAAATACAACACTTGGTTACACTTTATTTTAGTGTTCTTGTTACATATTTTACAGTAAATTATACACAACTACATGCAACTAACCCTCAACCAAACCCTAACCCTATATTAAGTACATGTTTTTAATTTATATTACTCAGTACTTAGATATATATTAGCACTATAACAATGACACCTTAAAATAAAGTGTAGCTCAAAACTCTTGTGTAAAGTAGTACACTTGTATACTTTTTTTGGTACATTGTATGGAAAAAATGTGAACTCTATTTAATGTTTCTAGACAATTAATTGCATGTTAATTGTGATTAAATTAATATAAATCTTTTTAGTTTTTTGCCCCACTTAAGTGTGACTTAAGTACATCTGGCAAGCATTTATGATAAACTTAAATACTTTGTCATTTCTATTGAAGCATATAATGTATTTACATAGATTTTTTAATTGCACATTTGTAATGATGATGCAATTTAGTACATTTAAAATGTTAACTTCTGTAATTAACTGTAATATAAAATTTTGAACACAAAACAGTTAAAATTATGTTAGTCAACACATCAAAATAAGTGAGCTTCTTTAAAGCTAGACAAAAGATTAAACAATGATCTAAAATGTACTTTTAATAAACTTTTCATTTACAAAGTGCACTTTTAAAAAAGTGTAATTAAGTGTTTTAAGAATTATAGTCACAATACACTTAAGTGGCCTTTTTTCATTAATATTATCTGCAAGTACAGTTTTTAAAATAGTGCACATTCAATAAAATACATTTTCACCAGGGAAAGCTAGTGTTTAAGTAAATGAATGATGAGATAATTTGGTTGTTTGTCAAATAGTTCTTAGTAGCTCAGGCGTGGCGGTGGCCATCTTGGCAGAGGGCTCAGGTGTGGCGGCGGCCATCTTGGCAGAGGGCTCAGGCGCGGTGGCGGCCATCTTGGCAGGGGGCTCAGGTGTGGCGGCGACCATCTTGGCAGAGGGCTCAGGCGTGGCAGCGGCCATCTTGGCAGGGGGCTCAGGCGTGGCGGTAGCCATCTTGGCAGGGGGCTCAGGCGTGGCGGCGGCCATCTTGGCAGGGGGCTCAGGCGTGGCGGCAGCCATCTTGGCAGGGGGCTCAGGCGTGGTGGCGGCCATCTTGGCAGGGGGCTCAGGCGTGGCGGCGGCCATCTTGGCAGAGGGCTCAGGCCATAGACAGTAAAAGAAATAGACACAGCGACCCCATTGATTTCAACGGAGAAGACTGAAGCCCGATTATTGCACTTCCTTCCTGATGGCTGAGCGACTGCGCAGGCTCAAACTGAGCTTGACGACAGTCTGACAGTTGTAAATCTTCTAGTAGCTGTGCCAAGACAAATCTGAATCACCTAATTCTTGAAACACGATGTTGAAATATTTTGTCCTGTTGCTTTTATGGACTCTCTAACTATGGACTTCTCACTTGACTTTATGCCTCTATGTCCCCACGATTGCCTCATAGACAGTAAAAGATTGCCTGCGAGCTTCTCCTCCTGTCTATACGGTAATTTCTCTAAAGTGCGACAGACAGTCGTGTGGTTATGACGCAATCGTTAGCCTATTTTTACAAAAACTGCTTCTACGGGGCCATAATGTAAGATACAAAGTAATGGATTCTTTTATACATTGTCGTGTTTCTTTAGAAATAAATAATTGACAAATGAAGTCTTTGGACGCCTCACATGTAAAGTTATTATCTTAAGTAAGTGACGCCAAAATGAATGGGAGTCAATGGAATGCTAACAGCAGGTGAAGTTCTGTTACAATGGCGGCCCCCGTGAAGCTTCAGTTTCCGGCTGATGGATTACCCCCTTGGCTCAGGCGTGGCGGTGGCCATCTTGGCAGGAGGCTCAGGCGTGGCGGTGGCCATCTTGGCAGAGGGCTCATGTGTGGTCATCTTGGCAGAGGGCTCATGCGTGGCGGTGGTCATCTTTGCAGAGGGCTCAGATGTGGTCATCTTGGCAGAGGGCTCAGGTGTGGTCATCTTGGCAGGGGGCTCAGGTGTGGCGGCGGCCATCTTGGCAGAGGGCTCAGGCGTGGTGGTGGCCATTTTGGCAGGGGGCTCAGGCGTGGCGACGGCCATCTTGGCAGAGGGCTCAGGTGTGACGGTGGCCACCTTGGCAAAGGGCTCAGGGCTGGTGGCGGTCATCTTGGCAGAGGGCTCAGGTGTGGTGACAGCCATCTTGGCAGAGGGCTCAGGTGTGACGGCGGCCACCTTGGCAGAGGGCTCAGGGCTGGTGGCGGTCATCTTGACAGAGGGCTCAGGTGTGGTGACGGTCATCTTGACAGAGGGCTCAGGTGTGGTGGCGGTCATCTTGGCAGAAGGCTCAGGCGTGGCGGCGGCCATATTGGCAGGGGGCTCAGGTGTGGCAACAGCCATCTTGGCAGAGGGCTCAGGTGTTGCGGCGGCCATCTTGGCAGAGGGCTCAGGTGTGGTGGCGGTCATCTTGGCAGAGGGCTCAGGTGTGGTCATCTTGACAGAGGGCTCAGGTGTGGTGGCTGTCATCTTGGCAGAGGGCTCAGGTGTGGTGGCGGTCATCTTGGCAGAGGGTTCAGGTGTCGTCATCTTGGCAGAGGGCTCAGGCGTGGCGGCGGCCATCTTGGCAGAGGGCTCAGGTGTGGTCATCTTGACAGAGGGCTCAGGTGTGGTGGCGGTCATCTTGGCAGAGGGCTCAGGTGTGGTCATCTTGGCAGAGGGCTCAGGTGTGGTCATCTTGGCAGAGGGCTCAGGCGTGGCGGCGGTCATCTTGGCAGGGGGTTCAGGCGTGGCGACAGCCATCTTGGCAGAGGGCTCAGGTGTGGCGGCGGCCATCTTGGCAGATGGCTCAGGTGTGGTGGCGGTCATCTTGGCAGAGGGCTCAGGTGTGGTCATCTTGGCAGAGGGCTCAGGCGTGGCCATCTTGGCAGAGGGTACAGGCGTGGTGGCGGTCATCTTGGCAGGGGGCTCAGGTGTGGTGGCGGTCATCTTGGCAGGGGGCTCAGGTGTGGCGGTGGCCATCTTGGCAGAGGGCTCAGGCGTGGCGGCGGCCATCTTGGCAGGGGGCTCAGGCGTGGCGGTGGCCATCTTTGCAGAGGGCTCAGGCGTGGCGGCAGTCATCTTGGCAGAGGGCTCAGGTGTGGTCATCTTGGCAGAGGTCTCAGGTGTGGTCCTCTTGGCAGAGGGCTCTGGCGTGGCGGCAGTCATCTTGGCAGAGGGCTCAGGCGTGGCGGCGGCCATCTTGGCAGGGGGCTCAGGCGTGGCAGCGGTCATCTTGGCAGAGGGCTCAGGCGTGGTCATCTTGGCAGAGGGCTCAGACAGATAGATAGTTAGATAGATAGATAGACAGACAGACAGACAGACAGATAGATAGATAGATAGATAGATAGATAGATAGATAGATAGATATACAGATAGATAGATATACAGATAGATAGATATACAGACAGACAGCGGCTGAGTCTCAGGTGTCTCATGGAAGAGAGTGTCTCAGTCATGCATATATACATGACACATCCCTCTCTCTCTCTGTGGATCCACAGCCAGACGTTTGACAGAGAAATGAGCGGGTCGATTCATCATGTGAATATGATCGTTCGCTTCTGTTTTCTTCTCTCAATCGTGTGAAAGCCTGCGTTTAGAAACATTTGATGGGTGATTATGTTATAAAACAGCCAAAATGTTCCTAAAACATTATTTTTTCCATTATTTTCACCATATAGTTCAGAGTGCTTTTGTGGTGTTTCTGTGACATTTGGTTTGAATATTTTCCAAATTTCATTTACATTTCTTTACTAAATAATATGATGCATCATGTCATTTGAAATTTGTCATTATTTGAATGATGAATTTCATTATTGAATGATGCATTCATTTTACACCCTTAATGGTTACACTATTTATTTAATTTGCCTCTTTGCTTTTTATGATAATTTCCAATTTTATTATTTATTTTTTTAATTTTATGTACAAAAAAAATATGTATTCAAGGAATTGCTCAGACACGGTTTGCAACAATTAATAGAATCACCCTAGCGCTCTTGTGATATTATTTAACATGTATTGACTTTTGTCCCTGTGTTTCATGTGAATGGAGTCTAATCTATGTGAACTGTAATAATCGTGAAGCATATAGTGAAGGCTCTTTCAGCAGAAAGCTCATGAATGGCTGATGAGATAGGTATTGTTGCTAGGCAGCACGAGTCCAGCAGTCTCTGATGCGCTGGGTCAGTTGTCTCTACTGAGCACGTTCAGTACCATCTCAACCAACCCCATGGGCCTTACACTGACTGACAGACTGATGTGTGAAAATGTCCTCCGTGTCCTTTCACACTGACCTTTCATCTCATCACTCTCTCTCTCTCTCTGTCCCGACACTATCTCTGTCTAAAGGCGTTCCAGTCAACAGTCGAGTGTCCTCCAAGATCCAGCAGCTCCTAAACACGTTGAAAAGGCCAAAGAGACCCCCTTTACGAGAGTTCTTTGTTGATGATTTTGAGGAGCTTTTGGATGGTAGGTTCACAACACTTCAGCCATAAAACTCTGGATTGGTTATTTACGTGTAATCTGCAAGCAATCACATAATTTGCTACATGCCACAAGCTGATTGGCCTCTGCTGATCCTGCAGCCAATGAGATTGCTTGCTCAACATTTGATTAGTCTGATTCAGTGTTTGCTGTAGGCTAGTCCTCCTCTGAACCCCTCCTCCTCCCCAGCTCCACCTGTCTAGATCTGATACAGGATTTATGTGTCTGTTTATGCAGCAGCAGCAGATCTCACATGCTCACAGCAGCGTCTGTGTATCAGCAGTAGCAAGTACTTGATTTGCAGTCACATAGAATTGTGCTAAAAACTACTCACAACACCTTAGCAACTGCTTAGCATCGTGATAGTGAGATTTACATGACCAGTCACCACTTACATGTTCTTCAGAGAAAGTAAAAACATTTTTTTTAATATTCTGGGGAGACTTTATAACTCGGGTTGTGTCTCGTGCTCAAGCCCTCTATCACAGACAGCAGGCTAAGGATATTTACTTTCATTTTATATCGAAGTATGAACTTGTGAATTTGCATTTACACTTAGATTGAATAGGTGTCTCTGAAATCCTTGCTCATAACCTTTTGTGATTTAGCAAAAAAAGAAAATGCTTTTAAAAAGAAGCTACTGACCCAGGAGACAGGAAAATAGAACAGAACAGCATATTTGAATAAGGCTATTAAAGTTATTTCTACTGTGTGTGTGTGTGTGTGTGTGTGTGTGTGTGTGTGTGTGTGTGTGTGTGTGTGTGTGTGTGTGTGTGTGTGTGTGTGTGTGTGTGTGTGTGTGTGTGTGTGAGAGAGTCAGAGGGGTTGAAGGCACCTGAAAAAGCTTCATGCTTTTCTTGTTTAGCACCATCATCGTCTGTTTTATTATCGGACAGGTTCAGTCACACTTCTTTGATTCTCCTATGATAGTTATATATATTATTGTGTATATATTTATATATACTGTATATATACTGTATATATTTATTACAAAACATTCACATATACACTACCATTCGAAAACTGGGGTCAGTAAGAGTTTTTTTGTAAAGAAAGAAAGAAAGATGGGAAATAAATAAATAAAAACTTTTATTCAGCAAGGAGGCATTCAATTTATCAAAAAGTGACAGTAAATACCTTTACATTGTTACAAAAAAATGTTTCAAATTAATGCTGTTCTTTTGAACTTTCTATTAATCAAACAATTATTTAAAAAAGTTTTCCACCCAAATATGAAGCATCCCAACTGTTTTCAACATTGATAATAATCATAAATGTTTCTTGAGCATCAGATCATCATATTAGACTGATTTCTGAAGGATCATGTGACACTGAAGACTGGAGTAATGATGCTGAAAATTCAGCTTTGATCACAGGAATAAATTACACTTTACTATATATTCACATAGAAAACAGCTGTTTTAAAGGCAGAGCCTATTTGTACTAAGTGAAAATAGTGGCAGATACTATTTGCACCTCAGTGTAGTATACCTTATAAACCAGTATGCAATAATAATATTTTCAGTGTATATAATTTCTATTTATTAAAATCATAAATTGATGCTGCCTTATTGGGACATTACTTTTCCGTGTCCATCCCTACACCGACCCCTCACACTACTGATAAACACTTTATTCCCACCATTAAATACCTGGATAGGCACTTTCTATTCAGCCTCACTTGCTATTCAGTATAATCCAAAAGACTAGAGGAAAGTAATGCAAATGGAGTTTTAATGATCAGCGTAACACACTAGTTTACCATATCTAGGCTTTCCTGTAGCTCAAACAGTAGAGCGTTTGATTCCCAGGGAAAGCAAGAACTGACTAAATGTAAAATGTGTACCTTGAATGCAATGTAAGTCGCTTTGCATAAAAGCGTCTGCCAAATGCGTAAATGTACTCTACACAACACAAGACAAGGGGCTGAAGAAACTGAGGGCTTAAATACCCAGAGATCATAATCAACAGAACAACGAACAGGTGAGCACTAATCAGTAACCATAGTAACAAACAAGTGGCGGTAAAACTCAGGGCTGGACTGGGACTAAAAATCTGCCCGGGCACTTTGGCCCAGACTGGCCCACTATATATAAAGGATCTTTTCACGCTTTGAATATGTATACTAACTCCTATTAAAACCACTAATGCCATGTAGCCTAATGAGTGAGTAGGAATAAGTACGAGTTAATAGATGAAATAATTACTAATTGTAAAATACAATCGAACTACTCCACAATGATGAATCCTAAAGCGAGCTATAAGCTGCATTTGCATAGCAATACCAGTGTTTGACACATGATTTCTGTGGTGGGTGGACCTCTGTCCCTTTAGGGGGGTTCGGGGGAGCCCCCCTGTAAGAAAAATGTGTGCTTTTTAATGTTAAATTTATCAATCTGGTGCACTTTGAGAGTTAAAAATTAAGAGCTCCAACCCATAATCAGTGTGCAAATTGAACAAAGAAAAACTCAAAACTCTTTTAGCTGTGATATAGTGTCTGTCTGCATTACACTATATAATAATAGTTATAATATTAATCCCATGACAGTAATAGCCATATATTGTAAAACAAATGCACTGAAAAATAAAAGCAAATTTCATAATTAGTTTTGTACTAATTTCTATGCTTGAAAGAGATAAACACATGATCTTTTATTTTGGCGGAAAACATGGTTTACAAACGCGTCTAATTACAATTCTAGTAAAATGCGTAATCGTCAACTATGCCGATGTGTAAATAATGCATAACTGGGTAATGGGTTCCTACACTCATCGCCTCAGTGTTCTGAAAGTTAACTAGTTCTGCTCACCACAGTTCTCTACACTCACTCATTCTCTCCTGATCCTCCTCAATATCCTCATCAGACACTTGAAGAACCCGTTTCTTTTTTTCACACTATTTCTGCACATTCCTTGCGTTTCTTCTCCATCTCTGACTATTTTGACAGACACACTGACACTGCACGCTCGCTCAGAGCCCAAAGGGGGAGGAGTTTAAAGATGTGATTGGACCAGCCCAGTGCCAATCAAGAAAAGAACCAATGGGCTGCTGATCTATGTGGCCGGTCTGTTAAAAAAAAAAAACCTACGCTGACTTTTTTTGTCCAATGCATTACACCGGCACAAAGATCCCAGCGCCGCCAATTAAGCAAAACTACACGAATGGGCCGCCGATGTACGAGTATTATGGGCCGTTTAGACCAAAACAATTTTTTTTTTTTTAAGAATGATCTGTATTGGCCCAAAAAGCACGTCCGCCCACTGCCCGATGGCCAGTCCAGCCCTGCTAAAACTGACAACAAAGAAAACTAGGTCAACTCAAAACACAGTGACAAGAATTCAGACCAAACCGATCACACGTGACACTATCCCCTATTCAAACACTTTCTTAATTATTATTTAACTAAACGATGGAATGATATCCAATGCAATGAGTTTTGAACTTGGCTTGGTTGTGTATACTCTCGAACGCGACTAATCACCAGTGGGATTTCTCTAGTCATTCTGTGTGTGTCAGTCAGACAGTTAGTGTAAAAAGCCTCTGCCAACAACACTGATCCATTACTCAGAAAATGAATGGGATTTTTATTACATGCTAAAACACTCTTCATATCTGTATGCATCAAAATTAGCCTTTTTAACTAATACAGGTTTTGTTTTGATTATTTACCCATATGACCAGATGTAGTATGCCATACCATGTAAATTTATTCAGCCTTTTCTGTGGCCAGTCTCCAGTACAGTCATCCGCAAACTATTTGAGGGTTTTTAAAGGCATTAAAAATATATGAGAATCCCTGCATCAATCTCACCTTCCCCGTTTCTCCCTCCTTGTTCACTCAACCCTTTCTTTCCTTTCTGAGAAATACTCTTTAATATTCTCTTAGCAGCAGCATCTTCTCTTTATATTCTCTCTCTGTTTTTCTTTCTCTTTCTGTTTCAGACACACAAAATCCATTAAATCTATTAAAAGCCGTGTCACATCTCATCTTCAGGACGTATAAGTCACCCTGAGACGAATCAGTGTTTAGTGACATTTAAAATCACTCTCACACATAAACTGTGTTAGTGATCGGATTTCAGTGTCCATCATGAAACCTTATAGACTGGTTTTGATTTTGTCATCAGTGTGTTACTGTTACGAACTGCTCCGAGACACAAGCACAGGAAGGCAGTCCAAACAAACGTTAAAGGCAAAAAGGGAATCCTAGAAACAGGCAAAAATCCAAGAGACAGTGACACCAGGGAGAAAGCTCAGAGATGCAGTGTAAACAGCTAACAAAACCTCACAGTGAATGACAGAGTGAACCAGGCTTATATACACAGGGTTAACAAGGATATGAGGGAGAGCTGATGTCAATCATGGTTGATTAGTCCGGGCAGTGGGTTATGGGTAATGTAGTCCGAGGTGGTGTGGCAATAGTCCGGGGTGGAGTGCCCTCTGGTGGCTATCAAGGGCACTCCAACTGTTAATCGTGACAGTTATGTACTCTTAAGAATACAATACAATATAGGAGAAAAATTCTGCTTTAATTTATACTGACGGAACCTCTTAGTATTAATAAGTATGCATTTGCATTATTTATAATCGACATTTATCTATAGCTTTGTCCACCATCTTGTATTTCCCTTTTCACACAGCTTGTTGCAGTGCATCTATCTCTACCTCCATCCTTATCTTATTTCTCTCCGCTCTTGGGATACATATAGTCTCATATAGACAGGCATTTGAATTGTGACGTTAAGTCTGATCCACATTGCAGCTTATTCTGCTTGGCCAGAATAAACTGCAATGTGGATCAGACTTAATGTGCTCTGATTGGTCGGTTGGATCAGTGTGTTGTGATTGGTCAAACGCTTCGAGTGCGTTTGGGAAATGTCCCGCCCCTTACCATAACCGCCAGTTTCAACACACTGCTAACTAACTCAACCAGGCCCCGCCCCTTTATTCTGCACATTAATTATTTAAATGAGGAATATTCGTACCCGTAAGAAAACTCAAAACTCAAAAACATTGACACTGATATAGAGAAGAACTCCCGCTGGAGGGAAAAAAGCACTATAGCTTCGAAGGGGACATATGATGAAAATCTGCCTTTTCCCGTGTGTAAGTGTATAATCGGGTCCCCAGTGCATATACCAACCCAGAAAACACGAAGAGTGAAACCCAGTAACTTTGTTTTGTTAAGCATTTCTCTGCAAACATAAGCACAATAAGCCGATCAGATTTTGCTCTCGTTCTGACGTATGAAAAGGATCTTATTATAATATTACCGTCGTTAATCTGCTCGTTTACACACACCAGCCGACATTTGGTTTCACAAGCGACAGTGTAACCAGTTCTAGCGCAATGGCAGAAGTTTGAGTAAATCCTGAAACTGTTCTGTCGTTGAGACGAGCACTGAACACTATTTAGAGTCCTAGATGAGACAAGAGAGAAGTGGATTAATTTTATTTTCAACAGAAATCCCCAAGAAACAGATGAATCTCTCAACTCCACAACAACTAAAAATGTAATAAATGTCTCCACTAACATTCAGAAACGTCTACAAGTGAACCTCTCCCTGAGTCTCTCCGTACGGCTGCACTCGCTGCTGGTTATTCTGGATGAGTGAGATCGGTGTGTGTTGTTATTGCTGGAGTTTTTGAAGCTTGTAAAGGCTCCGCCCTCTTCTGAACGGGGGCGGAGCAACGGCTCATTTGCATTTAAAGGGACACACACAAAAACGGTGTGTTTTTGCTCACACCCAAAAAGGGGCAAATTTGACAAACTATAATAAATGATCTGGGGGGATTTTGAGCTGAAATTTCTGACACATTCTGGAGACACCATAGATTTATATTACATCTTGTGAAAAGGGGCATAATGTGCCATCTTTAAGAAATTATTTCACAAACAGAATTTTTTTAGACATGGTATCTAACAGATATAATTTGATTATTTACGTAAAGCAACAGCTTTACATTAGTGACTACATGCTTTGTCATTTATTTGTCCCTGTATATTCCAGTCCAGCATCCAGACCCGAACCAGCCCAAGCCTGAGGGGGGGGAGATGCGAGCGCTGAATGGGGATCCGCTCGGTGTGATCACGAACTGGCCTCCGTCACTGCTGGCCTCTCTACAGCGCTGGGGAACCACACATCCCAAGAGCCCATGCCTCACAGCACTGGACAACACTGGCAAACCCGTCTACACACTCACATACGGTACGCCTGTGGAACGTCCCATTCAACTCAAGACAGTCATTTACTTATGAGTGCTTTCACAAACAGTTTACATAAAATTCTGCTCGTCTGTCTTGAACTAGACTCATTGGTAATGCATTTGTAATTTTTAGTTCATGTTCAAGATCTGGCTAATATACCCTTGTGAAAAGAGAAGTGCGCTCAATTGTACTGAATGTGCACTCATAGTGTACTTCAAATCTTAAATGTACATTTTTCTTCTGCCATTGATTGTACTTTGTAAATTGGCCACTTCAGTGCACTTAGAGCACACTTTCAGGACTGTTTCTTAACACACTTAAGTACACTTTTAAAAGTGCAAAGTAATGTCAAATTATAAGCTTTAATTCAAAGTACAGTTTAAATTATTATGTTTTAGTAGTCTTTTGTCGTGCACTAAAGAAGTACACGGTAACACTTTATTTTACAGTGTCCTTTTTACATATTTTACATGTACTTACCAGACAACAAATGATGCATAATTACATGCAACTAACCCTCGACCAAACACTAACCATATTGATATATACATGTTGTTAATTAATATTACTCAGTACTTAGATGCATAACTACCCTGGAACAATGACACCTTAAGATAGTGTAACCAAGTACACTTATTTTGATGTGTTGACTAGCATACTAAACCACATGTGAAGTATTTTTACTGTAGTGTGTTATTCGATATTACATGTAAAGTTCATTTATTTTAAATGTACATTGCAACTTCATTACAAATGTGTAATTACTAATATATAGAAATTATATAGAATATATAGAAAGTAATTACTAATATATAGAAATGGCACAAGTATATTTTAGTTTATCGTAAATGCTTGTCAGTACATTCAGCAGTAACTTTAACCATATTTCAAATACAATAGATGTAATTATGAAATTACATATAAAGATGTACTTAAGTCCTACTGAAGTGGGTCAAAAACACTCTAAAGTTCAGCCGATTACATTTAATCTAAGTTTAAACTATAATACTTTTAATTTAATTGCAATTACCACATTGAATTCAGATCTCACTTAAAAATATATTATTTCCATAATAAGTACTCTCTTCAAAAGTATGCTTCTGTTTCACAAGGGTAATCCTGTATATTTGGACTGTTTTTACTGGTAATGATGACCAAACTCGTATTGATAAGTGAACAGAGAGAGCAGGATTGAATGTTTGTGTATATAATCATGTTTTCACAGGGAAGTTGTGGACACGGAGTCAGAAACTTGCGTTTACGCTGCTGAATAAATTGAGCAGCAGGAATGAGCCACTGCTGCGTCCCGGAGACCGAGTGAGTGTGTTTATCATCTCTCCATCAGGGCTTCACCCGTCACAAGCGCACAGTGCCTGCGTGACGGTTACATTCTCTTATGTTGTCTGTTATTTAGAAATTCTGTCCCGTCTCCTTTTGGTTTTTTGAAGCGCTAGAGGACTGTCTACTCACCAAACACACAATCAGTGCAGCAGATCAGGGTTTTGATGCCCAGCATGATTTCATTCCCATTCACCCTCTATCAAAAACATAGCATGTTGCCCTAATTAAACAAGTGTTTTTTAACTACTAATGTAAGCTAGTAGGCTAAGATGTTAACTTTCTAGCTAGATATGTTTAGTTGAGTACCTACTTTTCCCCACTTTTGGCTGTATTGAGAATAAATAGGGAAGCAAACAAAGCAGGTAACGAGGGAGGAGAGGTGGGGCAAATGAATCAATAATCGGGTAACAAGATGGGCGGGGCTAGACAATCACCGGAGAGCACATGACACAAGGAAACACACATGACAAGCCAAACCAAACATGACTAAGTCACCAAACATGACTAAAACACAAGCACATGGCCAGTAAAACAAATCACAAGCCATGTGCTCACACAAAACATGACAACAAGCTGCGTGCTACACAGTACAAGACAAAACATGACACGAAAGCACGCAGCTGATGCAAACATGTGCTACACTGAACACAACAACACAAGCGGACAGAACTCAAAACTACACGCTCACACGAGAATGACCGAAATCTCATCCATCCTGTGTGCTCACAACAGAATACAAACACGTGGAGCATGAATGTCTGAATCCCGACAGACCCAAAACCAAACTAGACTGACGTGCCGGGATCCAAACACCACGTCCCGCACCGAAACAAGAAGAGCTCTGAAGAGCTCTGAGCTCTTCAAAACCAAGAAATAAACTAGACAGAAATGACAGAACCCTAAAAAGAGTAACAGTGACACACCCAAATGATGGATGTTACAGGGTCAGAATAAAAGACGTGATACAAAAAAACAGGATGATAAACAACATGAACACAAGCAGTTTAATGCAGTTATCCCATAAATCTATTGCTCTGTCTCCACAGGTTGCACTTGTGTTCCCGAACAATGATCCGGTGATGTTTATGGTGGCGTTTTACGGATGTCTGCTGGCAGAGCTGGTGCCGGTGCCCATAGAGGTGCCACTCACTCGAAAGGTGTTGATCAGCACACGCAAACCCTATCACACGCCGGATAATAGACTGCAGGACACCCTGATGTCCTCACCCTCATTATTATCCTTAAAAACAGCATTGCATTACCAAAACTGAAAACACAATTGGTATAAGCATAAAAAAACGTGCTGCTAGTCAACTGATCGTGTTGCTGTTACCCTCTTTCTTCCCTCGGGTCATTTTGACCCAAAACTCATTTTTTAAAAACATTTAAAAATTGAGTGTTCATTGGAGGGGTTCAAGACCCTAGGACTTTTGTGACTTTTGTCACAGAACGCGAGGGAAAGATGTGTTACAGAACGTGAGGAAAAGATGTGTTACAGAACGTGAGGGAAAGATCTGTTACAGAACGCGAGGGAAAGATGTGTTACAGAACATGAGGGAAGGATGTGTTACAGAACGTGAGGGAAAGATGTGTCACAGAACGTGAGGGAAAGATGTGTCACAGAACGCGAGGGAAAGATGTGTTACAGAACGCGAGGAATAGATGTGTTACAGAACATGAGGGAAGGTTGTTACAGAACGCGAGGGAAAGATGTGTTACAGAACGCGAGGGAAAGATGTGTCACAGAACGTGAGGGAAAAATGTGTTACAGAACGCGGTGGAAAGATGTGTTACAGAACGTGAGGGAAAGATGTGTCACAGAACGTGAGGGAAAGATCTGTTACAGAACGCAAGGGAAAGATGTGTTACAGAACGTGAGGGAAAGATGTGCTAGTCAACTGATCGTGTTGCTGTTACCCTCTTTCTTCCCTCGGGTCATTTTGACCCAAAACTCATTTTTTAAAAACATTTAAAAATTGAGTGTTCATCGGAGGGGTCCAAGACCCTAGGACTTTTGTGACTTTTGTCACAGAACGCGAGGGAAAGATATGTTACAGAACGCGAGGGAAAGATGTGTCACAGAACGCGAGGGAAAGATGTGTCAGAACGTGAGGGAAAGATGTGTCACAGAACGCGAGGGAAAGATGTGTCAGAACGTGAGGAAAGATGTGTCACAGAACGCGAGGGAAGGATGCGTTACAGAACGCGAGGAAAAGATGTGTCAGAACGTGAGGGAAAGATGTGTCACAGAACGCGAGGGAAAGATGTGTCAGAACGTGAGGGAAAGATATGTTACAGAACGTGAGGGAAAGATGTGTCACAGAACACGAGGGAAAGATGTGTCAGAACGTGAGGGAAAGATGTGTCACAGAACGCGAGGGAAGGATGTGTTACAGAACGCGAGGGAAAGATGTGTTACAGAACGTGAGGGAAAGATGTGTCACAGAACGTGAGGGAAAGATGTGTCACAGAACGTGAGGGAAAGATGTGTTACAGAACGTGAGGAAAAGATGTGTTACAGAACGTGAGGGAAAGATCTGTTACAGAACGTGAGGGAAAGATGTGTCACAGAACGTGAGGGAAAGATGTGTCACAGAACGCGAGGGAAAGATCTGTTACAGAACGCGAGGAAAAGATGTGTTACAGAACATGAGGGAAGGTTGTTACAGAACGCGAGGGAAAGATGTGTTACAGAACGCGAGGGAAAGATGTGTCACAGAACGTGAGGGAAAGATGTGTTACAGAACGCGGGGGAAAGATGTGTTACAGAACGTGAGGGAAAGATGTGTCACAGAACGTGAGGGAAAGATCTGTTACAGAACGCGAGGGAAAGATGTGTTACAGAACGTGAGGGAAAGATGTTTCACAGAACCCGAGGGAAAGATCTGTTACAGAGCGTGAGGGAAAGATGTGTCACAGAATGCAAGGGAAAGATGTGTTACAGAACGTGAGGGAAAGATGTGTCAGAACATGAGGTAAAGATCTGCTAAAGAACGCGAGGGAAAGATGTGTTACAGAACATGAGGGAAGGATGTGTTACAGAACGCGAGGGAAAGATGTGTTACAGAACGCGCGGGGAAAGATGTGTTACAGAACGTGAGGGAAAGATGTTTTACAGAACGTGAGGGAAGGATGTGTTACAGAACGCGGGGGAAAGATGTGTTACAGAACGCGGGGGAAAGATGTGTTACAGAACGTGAGGGAAAGATGTGTCACAGAACGTGAGGGAAAGATCTGTTACAGAACGCGAGGGAAAGATGTGTTACAGAACGTGAGGGAAAGATGTGTCACAGAACGTGAGGGAAAGATCTGTTACAGAGCGTGAGGGAAAGATGTGTCACAGAATGCAAGGGAAAGATGTGTTACAGAACATGAGGGAAAGATGTGTCAGAACATGAGGTAAAGATCTGCTAAAGAACGCGAGGGAAAGATGTGTTACAGAACATGAGGGAAGGATGTGTTACAGAACGCGAGGGAAAGATGTGTTACAGAACGCGCGGGGAAAGATGTGTTACAGAACGTGAGGGAAAGATGTTTTACAGAACGTGAGGGAAGGATGTGTTACAGAACGCGGGGGAAAGATGTGTTACAGAACGCGGGGGAAAGATGTGTTACAGAACGCGAGGGAAAGATGCGTCACAGAACGTGAGGGAGAGATGTATTACAGAACGTGAGAGAAAGATGTGTCACAGAACTTGAGGGAAAGATGTGTTACAGAATGTGAGGGAAAGATGTGTCACAGAACGTGAGGGAAGGATGTGTTACAGAACGCGGGGGAAAGATGTGTCACAGAACGTGAGGGAAAGATGTGTTACAGAATGTGAGGGAAAGATGTGTCACAGAACGTGAAGGAAGGATCTGTTACAGAACGCGAGGGAAGGATGTGTTACAGAACGTGAGGGAAAGATGTGTTACAGAATGCGAGGGAAAGATGTGTCATAGAACGTGAGGGAAAGATGTGTTACAGAACGCGGGGGAAAGATGTGTTAAAGAACGTGAGGGAAAGATGTGTCACAGAACGTGAGGGAAAGATGTGTCAGAACGTGAGGGAAATATCTGTTACAGAGCGTGAGGGAAAGATGTGTCACAGAACGCGAGGGAAAGATGTGTTACAGAACGTGAGGGAAAGATGTGTCACAGAACGTGAGGTAAAGATCTGCTAAAGAACGCGAGGGAAAGATTGCGTTACAGAACATGAGGGAAGGATGTGTTACAGAACGTGAGGGAAAGATGTGTTACGGAATGTGAGGGAAAGATGCGTCACAGAACGTGAGGCAAAGATGTGTTACAGAACGTGAGGGAAAGATGTGTCACAGAACGTGAGGGAAAGACTGCGTTACAGAACATGAGGGAAGGATGTGTTACAGAACGCAAGGGAAAGATGTGTTACAGAATGTGAGGGAAAGATGCGTCACAGAACGTGAGGGAAAGATGTGTTACAGAACGTGAGGGAAAGATGTGTCACAGAACGTGAGGGAAAGATGTGTCACAGAACGTGAGGGAAAGATGTGTTACAGAACGTGAGGGGAAGATGTGTTACTGAACGTGAGGGAAAGATGTGTTTCAGAACGTGAGGGAAAGATGTGTTACAGAACGTTAGGGAAAGATGTGTCACAGATCGTGAGGCAAAGATGTGTTACAGAACGTGAGGGAAAGATGTGTTACTGAACGTGAGGGAAAGATGTGTTACTGAACGTGAGGGAAAGATGTGTTACTGAACGTGAGGGAAAGATGTGTTACAGAACGTGAGGGAAAGATGTGTCACTGAACGTGAGGGAAAGATGTATCACAGAACGTGAGGGAAAGATGTGTGACAGAACGTGAGGGAAAGATGTGCTACAGAACGTGAGGGAAAGATGTGTCACAGAATGTGAGGGAAAATGTGTCATAGAACGTGAGGGAAAGATGTGTTACAGAACGCGGGAGAAAGATGTGTTACAGAACGTGAGGGAAAGATGTGCTACAGAACGTGATGGAAAGATGTGTTACAGAACGTGAGGGAAAGATGTGTCACAGAACGTGAGGGAAAGATGTGTCACAGAACGTGAGGGAAAGATGTGCTACAGAACGTGAGGGAAAGATGTGCTACAGAACGTGAGGGAAAGATGTGTCACAGAACGTGAGGGAAAGATGTGTCACAGAACGTGAGGGAAAGATGTGTTACAGAACGCGGGAGAAAGATGTGTTACTGAACGTGAGGGAAATATGTGTCACAGATCGTAAGGCAAAGATGTGTTACAGAACGTGAGGGAAAGATGTGTTACAGAACGTGAGGGAAAGATGTGCTACAGAACGTGAGGGAAAGATGTGTTACAGAACGTGAGGGAAAGATGTGTCACAGAACGTGAGGGAAAGATGTGTCACAGAACGTGAGGGAAAGATGTGTCACAGAACGTGAGGGAAAGATGTGTTACAGAACGCGGGGGAAAGATGTGTTACAGAACGTGAGGGAAAGATGTGTCACAGAACGTGAGGGAAAGATGTGTCACAGAACGTGAGGGAAAGATGTGTCACAGAACGCGGGGGAAAGATGTGTTACAGAACGTGAGGGAAAGATGTGTCACAGAACGTGAGGGAGAGATGTGTTACAGAACTAGAGGGAAAGTTGTGCTACAGAATGTGAGGGAAATATGTGTCACAGAACGTGAGGGAAAGATGTGTCACAGAACCTGAGGGAAGGATGTGTTACAGAACGTGAGGGAAAGATGTGTCACAGATCGTGAGGCAAAGATGTGTTACAGAACGTGAGGGAAAGATGTGTTACTGAACGTGAGGGAAAGATGTGTTACTGAACGTGAGGGAAAGATGTGTTACAGAACGTGAGGGAAAGATGTGTCACTGAACGTGAGGGAAAGATGTATCACAGAACGTGAGGGAAAGATGTGTGACAGAACGTGAGGGAAAGATGTGCTACAGAACGTGAGGGAAAGATGTGTCACAGAAAGTGAGGGAAAATGTGTCATAGAACGTGAGGGAAAGATGTGTTACAGAACGCGGGAGAAAGATGTGTTACAGAACGTGAGGGAAAGATGTGCTACAGAACGTGATGGAAAGATTTGTTACAGAACGTGAGGGAAAGATGTGTCACAGAACGTGAGGGAAAGATGTGTCACAGAACGTGAGGGAAAGATGTGCTACAGAACGTGAGGGAAAGATGTGCTACAGAACGTGAGGGAGAGATGTGTTACAGAACTAGAGGGAAAGTTGTGCTACAGAATGTGAGGGAAATATGTGTCACAGAACGTGAGGGAAAGATGTGTCACAGAACCTGAGGGAAGGATGTGTTACAGAACGTGAGGGAAAGATGTGTCACAGATCGTGAGGCAAAGATGTGTTACAGAACGTGAGGGAAAGATGTGTTACTGAACGTGAGGGAAAGATGTGTTACTGAACGTGAGGGAAAGATGTGTTACAGAACGTGAGGGAAAGATGTGTCACAGAACGTGAGGGAAAGATGTGTCACAGAACGTGAGGGAAAGATGTGTCACAGAACGTGAGGGAAAGATGTGCTACAGAACGTGAGGGAAAGATGTGTTACAGAACGTGAGGGAAAGATGTGTTACAGAACGCGGGAGAAAGATGTGTTACAGAACGTGAGGGAAAGATGTGCTACAGAACGTGAGGGAAAGATGTGTCACAGAACGTGAGGGAAAGATGTGTCACAGAACGTGAGGGAAAGATGTGTCACAGAACGTGAGGGAAAGATGTGTTACAGAACGCGGGAGAAAGATGTGTTACAGAACGTGAGGGAAAGATGTGCTACAGAACGTGAGGGAAAGATGTGTTACAGAACGTGAGGGAAAGATGTGTCACAGAACGTGAGGGAAAGATGTGTCACAGAACGCGGGGGAAAGATGTGTTACAGAACGTGAGGGAAAGATGTGTCACAGAACGTGAGGGAGAGATGTGTTACAGAACGTGAGGGAAAGATGTGTCACAGAACGTGAGGGAAAGATGTGTCACAGAACGCGGGGGAAAGATGTGTTACAGAACGTGAGGGAAATATGTGTCACAGAACGCGGGGGAAAGATGTGTTACAGAACGTGAGGGAAATATGTGTCACAGAACGTGAGGGAAAGATGTGTCACAGAACGTGAGGGAAAGATGTGTTACAGAACGTGAGGGAAATATGTGTCACAGAACGTGAGGGAAAGATGTGTCACAGAACGCGAGGGAAAGATGAGTTACAGAACGCGAGGGAAAGATGTGTTACAGAACGTGAGGGAAAGATGTGTCACAGAACGCGGGGGAAAGATGTGTCACAGAACGTGAGGGAGAGATGTGTTACAGAACTAGAGGGAAAGTTGTGCTACAGAACGTGAGGGAAAGATGTGTCACAGAACGTGAGGGAAAGATGTGTTACAGAACGTGAGGGAAAGATGTGTCACAGAACGTGAGGGAGAGATGTGTTACAGAACTAGAGGGAAAGTTGTGCTACAGAACGTGAGGGAAAGATGTGTCACAGAAC
>NW_027508701.1:112500-357500 GCF_051911475.1 Siphateles boraxobius
CAACGTTAACACATTACAGCTAATAAACAACGTTAACACATTACAGCTAATAAACAACGCTAACATTACAGCTAATAAACAACGCTAACACATTACAGCTAATAAACAACGTTAACACATTACAGCTAATAAACAACGCTAACATTACAGCTAATAAACAACACCTACACATTACAGCTAATAAAAAATGATAACATTACTGCTAATAAACAATGATAACACATTACAGCTAATAAACAACACCAACACATTACAGCTAATAAACAACGCTAACACATTACAGCTAATAAACAACACCAACACATTACAGCTAATAAACAACGCTAACAGATTACAGCTAATAAACAACGCTAACACATTACATCTAATAAACAACACCTACACATTACAGCTAATAAACAATGATAACACATTACAGCTAATAAACAACACCAACACATTACAGCTAATAAACAACGCTAACAGATTACAGCTAATAAACAATGCTAACACATTACAGCTAATAAACAACACCTACACATTACAGCTAATAAACAATGATAACACATTACAGCTAATAAACAACACCAACACATTACAGCTAATAAACAACGCTAACACATTACAGCTAATAAACAACACCTACACATTACAGCTAATAAACAATGATAACACATTACAGCTAATAAACAACACCAACACATTACAGCTAATAAACAACGCTAACACATTACAGCTAATAAACAACACCTACACATTACAGCTAATAAACAATGATAACACATTACAGCTAATAAACAACACCAACACATTACAGCTAATAAACAACACTAACACATTACAGCTAATAAACCACGCTAACATTACAGCTAATAAACAACACCTACACATTACAGCTAATAAACAATGATAACATTACTGCTAATAAACAACGCTAACACATTACAGCTAATAAACAACACCAACACATTACAGCTAATAAACAACGCTAACACATTACAGCTAATAAACAACACCAACACATTACAGCTAATAAACAACGCTAACAGATTACAGCTAATAAACAACGCTAACACATTACAGCTAATAAACAACACCTACACATTACAGCTAATAAACAACGCCAACACATTACAGCTAATAAACAACACCAACACATTACAGCTAATAAACAACACCAACACATTACAGCTAATAAACAACACCAACACATTACAGCTAATAAACAACACCAACACATTACAGCTAATAAACAACGCTAACAGATTACAGCTAATACACAACGCTAACACATTACAGCTAATAAACAACACCTTCACATTACAGCTAATAAACAATGATAACACATTACAGCTAATAAACAACACCAACACATTACAGCTAATAAACAACGCTAACACATTACAGCTAATAAACAACGCTAACACATTACAGCTAATAAACAACACCAACACATTACAGCTAATAAACAACACCAACACATTACAGCTAATAAACAACGCTAACAGATTACAGCTAATAAACAACGCTAACACATTACAGCTAATAAACAACGCTAACACGTTACAGCTAATAAACAACACCAACACATTACAGCTAATAAACAATGCTAACATTACAGCTAATAAACAACGCTAACATGTTACAGCTAATAAACAACACCAACACATTACAGCTAATAAACAATGCTAACATTACAGCTAATAAACAACACTAACACATTACAGCTAATAAACAATGCTAACATTACAGCTAATAAACAACGCTAACACATTACAGCTAATAAACAATGCTAACATTACAGCTAATAAACAACGCTAACACATTACAGCTAATAAACAATGCTAACATTACAGCTAATAAACAATGATAACACATTACAGCTAATAAACAACGCTAACACATTACAGCTAATAAACAACGCTAACACATTACAGCTAATAAAGTACACCAACACATTACAGCTAATAAACAACACCACCAAGTACTTTAGTGTTGGTTGGTATATTAACATTATACCATGGTCTGTCTGATTATTCGATTCTGATTGGCTGGAACCATTTGATGCAGAGACAGTTTCAGTTAGTTAAATCACTGTTCTGCATTAATGTGCTCCTGTATTAAAATCCTTTAATACACAGTGAGATGTGTGCATAACCTAAAATAGTGCTACCGTATTTTTTACGGTAAAGTTTTGGCAACCTCAAATGCCATTTTTTACCGTATTTCTTTTCTTTTCTTTTTTACAGTATAATGCAGTCCAGTTATCAATGTCGGAAATGAAAATAGCCATTTGCATTTTGCATTTGAATTTGCATATGGCAGTATGCTGAGGTATGCGTAACAAAACCAGCCCCTAACGCCGTGTGTGTGTGTGTGTGTGTTCAGGCCTCCGGAGATGGGCGTTCCTCCTCCGGGTAAAGCGGTGTTGTCCATGAGCGGTCTGAGTTACGGCGTGATCCGGGTCGACACTGAGGAGAAGCTCTCCGTTCTCACAGTGCAGGATGTGGGACAGGTCATGCCTGGAGGTGCCACTCTACTCTCACTGTGTTTACATGCACAACTTCTGTTTCAGTCGGACTGAATTCATTACGATTGATGAATCTGAGTGTTTACATGAACGCTAAATGTGTGATCGGGTTGATGTGTGTGTTCATATGTCACAAGCTTCAAATCGGGATTTTTTACACGCGCACACAGCACGAATATACGAGTCTTCCACTGTTTGCGCATAACAACCCTTCTCATACATCGGTTCTTTATTTGTTTTAAACAGCAGATTTAATATCCGTCTCTGGTCATAATTTGGAGACTGAATATAACCCGTTGTGACGCAGTAAAAATGCCCAAAATGTCACGGGTCTGTCAAGGAGAACTCAAATGCAGAACGAGTGTTAACAGATTTATTGACAGTAGACAAATGACAAGATGTGGTGGGAAAGGTGAACAGTCCAGACAATGGGCAGGGCTGAGACACAATGACAGCCGTTGTAACTAGCACACGATGACTGTAGGGTGGGGAGTAGTAATGGCAGAGCAGAATGAGAACTGAGAATACTAGCAATAGCCAGACAGGAACTTCAAGCATAACAGCAAGGCACTCAGGGATCTCAGGCTCAGCACCAGGCTTGCTCCAAAGCAAAGAGTGTGAGCAGCCAGGGACGCTCTGCTAGCAGGACAGGAACTAGAGACACAGGAGAAAAGACAGACAGGTCCGATGGCAGAACTAAAGCACTAAAAAATTCCTACACATAAAACTCTAATGACTTTAGTAATAAGAAACAAACTATGTAACACAGAAGTACACAGTAGCGCAACATCTAACGAACTGGCAACCCACGAGGGAAAGAGCACACATATAAAGGGAGCTAAAAACAAGAGGAACACGTGACAACACTCAGACAAGGAACAGGTGAACACACTCAGACAAATGAGGACTCAACTAGACAAGAGGGTGTGGTACAGGGAAACAAGGAGGCAGGAACAAAGCAGCACATGGCCAACACAAACAAAACCATATGTTGAAGCACAACACAAACATAGAGACATTAAACAAAGACAACACAGACAAAGCTGCCAGGGCAGAACCCTGACACACAAGCAGTGGTCTGTGGATGAGAGTCTGAAACCAGGACTGGTGGGCCGCTGTCCTGATCCACTTCACAGACTCAGAGAAAGGAGGATTATAGACACTCGTTTATACGACACTTTATTCAACAGGAAGAACAGCTCGTTCAGCGCATTATACGCCATTACGCTATTTCTACATTATTGCACATGCGCAGTCCTTTCAGTTTCGGTTCTCAATCAATCGGAATAAACCAGCCCTTTCAATCCGATCGCAATTTATTTTGGATCGAGCTCAATTGGATCGATTAAGGCGTTTACAGGAAGGCTTTTCAGTCCGATTGAGCCGACAATCCCATTAACTGACAAACGTAGCCACTGATCCATAGACTGATAGACAGATTTGAATAGAGTGATGGAGTTTTGAGTGGATGGATGTAGATGATCTAGTCTCTTTATGTTTAACGTTCACCTGTTTTTAATCCTCTGACTGCTGTGTGTGTGTGTGTGTGTGTGTGTGTGTGTGTGTGTGTGCAGCGCTGGTGTGTGTGATCCGGCTGGAGGGAACGCCGTACCTGTGCCGTATGGATGAGGTGGGAGAGATCTGTGTGAGCTCCAGCAGTACGGGGATCTCTTACTATGGTCTGCCAGGAATGACCAAGAACGTCTTTGAGGTGAGTGTGGAGAAAACAACAGCTCAACGGATTTCTAAACATCTAGTTTTGGCCTTAAACATTTTCAATCAATAATGGTAGTTGAATGGCTGAAGGGCTGAATGATATGGGAAAGAAAAACAAAACAATTAACTGTTTACAAAGACCCGGCCCCTTTAGTTACTGTTGCTAAAAATACATCATGGAGAGAGAAAACTACAACGCACCAACAGACAGGATATAGTGGCTTACTTTTGATAACAATCAATTTTCTTTCAATTTTGGTCATTTTTTAAAGAAATTTCAACAATAAATGCCGTTTTGTGGCTCTTTAATGTGTCGTGACAGATCGCTGTAGAGCCTCAGTTAAAGCCGCTCGTGAACCGATCATCTCTTCCTTCTAGTTCATTTATAGCATCAAATAAACATGAATGAACATCAGAAGGAATGTTATTTTAACCGATGTTAATCTATTAACTCTCCCGACTGCTCTGTCGGACAAATGGCGGACGGCGGATTATGATTGGTCAGATCGCCTGTTTGTAGAGCTGCTCAATTTGGATAAATTATGTATCAATATGACTTAATTATTATTAGTAGTAGTGGTAATAATAGTAGTTGTATTTCACTGTAAAATAACAAATTGAGTATTTAAGAAAAATAAAATGAAGTAAAAATAATAATGATGATGATTCTACAGTACAACTGTAAGAGTAAACTCAAATATTAAGGCCTATATTTAAGATTTATGTATTTGAAATGCATAAAAATTTTCCATGGATTTGATTTGCAGTTTAAAACAAACTAATAAAAGGGTACACAACTTAAGATTTCTGTAATAGTACTAATAAACTAAATTTATTTTAATCACACAACCAAGGTTTGTATATTTATCATCAATAAATTCAATTTCTTTCAGTCTCATACATGTTAACTAATTGAATATTCCACAGCTATCCCTTTAAAAGAGCTTCTCATTACAAGGATGTGAAGATGATTGACTCAAACTGAGGATTCACTGTGAAGCTGAAACACCGGATCATGAGCGTGTAAAAGAACACAGCGCCGCGCTTCACTCTGAAACACGCGGCGCATATATTTATCTCATTAAATCGCAGCTTTCACGATTTGATAATGGCACTTAAGCAATAACGCAATTTCAGTTTTATATCAATTAAACATGGTTGGGATTTTGGTTAACTTCAGTGACTCTGTCAAATTTTTGATTAAATCTGATTCATTCAGTGGCCCTCTCTGCAAGTTACATTATAGGAGTAGTTCACTTCAGAATGAACATTTCCTGATAATTTACTCACCACCACATCATCCAAGATGTTCATGTCTTTCTTTCTTGAGTGGAAAATAAATTAAGGTATTTGAGGAAAATATTATCGGATTTTTCTCCATATAGTGACTTCAGTGGAGTCCAACGGGTTGAAGGTTTAAATGTGAGTTTCAGTGCGGCTTCAAAGTCTCGACACGATCCAGCCGAGGAATAAGAGTCTGATCTAGACAAACAATCGGTCATTTTATAAAATAAATAAACATTTTAATACTCTTTAACCATAAATTATCAGGAAATTTTAATTCTGAAGTGAACTACTCCTATAATAACTTCATGAGTGAGTCATTGAATCGTTCACTTATTAAAAACGTTCATTTACGACTGAAGTTTTACTATTATTCAAGCCTATAAATCTCCTAAGTGAATCTAGAAAGACTGTTTAAACATCATAAGCATATTCCCAACAACAAAACACATCAATTATATTATTTTGTGCTGTCATAACTTTATTAAAACTATAAAAAAAAGCAACATTAAGAGTCAGCGTTCACAGTTTGTGACTTTCATTGTGAAATAAAAGGTGAAAAAGACTTACATGGACGTGTTGTTCTGCTCTCTTCCAGACCATTCCCGTGACATCATCCGGATCTCCCATCAGTGATCGGCCCTTCACACGCACGTCTCTCCTGGGCTTCATCGGCCCGGTGCGTTCAGATTACACAACTCTTACGTGTCTTAGAAATCAACATGCAGAGTTCATCTTTGTGGACTGGGGATGTGTGTGGTGTTGCAGGATAATCTGGTGTTTGTGGTGGGAAAGCTGGATGGGCTGATGCTGGTGAGCGGGCGGAGACATAACGCAGATGATGTGGTGGCCACGGCGCTGGCGGTCGAGCCCATGAAGTTTGTGTACAGAGGAAGGTAAATGGCCTGCCTGTAACCTTTGACCTGATATTTAGCAAATCAATGTTTTCTGAAACCAACTATCCTGCTATCCAAAAACACACGATGAGGGAAAAAAACACTTGGAGATGGCAAAACAAATAGCATATACAAGAGAAACATAAATCTGTGGCTAAAGTTATTTATAAAGGACAGATTAGAGTGTTCATTTCCTCTTGAGTTGAGATGAATATGTGTCTCTGCTCAGGCTGAAATGTGATTCTGTGTTGTGTCAGGATTGCAGTTTTCTCTGTTTCGGTGCTGCACGATGAACGCATCGTTGTGGTGGCAGAACAGAGACCAGACGCTTCAGAGGAGGACAGCTTCCAGTGGATGAGCCGAGTGCTACAGGTGAACACACACACACACACACACACACACTTCCCAGACAGCAACATAGTGCCAGGTAGTGTCAGATTCGGCCCACACCTGGACCGTGTGGGATTCATGTGTACCAGATGTGGGCCGAATCTGGGCTGACACTATGTTGTTGTCTGGGATACACAAACAAACACACACACACACCAGAAACACATACACAGACCACAGATATACACATACACACTAACACACACAAACTCACACACACACACACACACACCACAGACACACAGATCTGACACTATCAACATAGTGTCAGATCCGGCCCAGACCTGGACCGTGTGGAATTCATGTGTACCAGATGTGGGCCGGATCTGGGCCGTCACTATGTTGTTGTCTGGGATACACACAAACACACACACACAGACACACATGCACATACAATCACACCCATAGATACACACACACACACACACACACACACACAGACCACAGATATACACATACACTCTAACACACAAACTCACACAGACACACACACACACACACACACACACACCACAGACACACATACATACATGCAAACACACACATTATGTTATTTCAATCATGATAATAAAGACCGGGTAGGTTTGTACAAAGTTTTTACTTGTAGTGTCCGCAAAACAACACACACACCCATCTCTGTACTCCGTGTTCCTCTCAGGCCATCGACAGCATCCATCAGGTGGGTGTGTACTGTCTGGCTCTGGTTCCAGCGAACACACTCCCCAAAGCTCCACTGGGCGGCATCCACATCTCCGAGAGCAAGCAGAGGTTCTTGGAGGGAGCCCTGCACCCCTGCAACGTGCTCATGTGCCCTCACACCTGCGTCACCAACCTGCCCAAGCCCCGCCAGAAGCAGCCAGGCACAGGTGAGTGTGTGTGTGTGTGTGTGTGTGTGTGTGTGTGTGTGTGTGTGTGTGTGTGTGTGTGTGTGTGTGTGTGTGTGTGTGTGTGTGTGTGTGCCCTCACACCTGCGTCACCAACCTGCCCAAGCCCCGCCAGAAGCAGCCAGGCACAGGTGAGTGTGTGTGTGTGTGTGTGTGTGTGTGTGTGTGTGTGTGTGTGTGTGTGTGTGTGTGTGTGTGTGTGTGTGTGTGTGTGTGTGTGCCCTCACACCTGCGTCACCAACCTGCCCAAGCCCCGCCAGAAGCAGCCAGGCACAGGTGTGTGTGTGTGTGTGTGTGTGTGTGTGTGTGTGTGTGCCCTGCACCCCTGCAACGTGCTCATGTAGATGTAGTGAGTAGAAGTGAATATGAAGATGAATATGTAGTGAGTAGAAGTGAATATTAATATGTAGATGTAGAGAGTAGAAGTGAATATGAAGATGAATATGTAGTGAGTAGAAGTGAATATGAAGATGAATATGTAGAGAGTAGAAGTGAATATGAAGATGAATATGTAGATGTAGAAAGTAGAAGTGAATATGAATATGTAGATGTAGTGAGTAGAAGTGAATATGAATATGAATATGTAGATGTAGTGAGTAGAAGTGAATATGAAGATGAATATGTAGTGAGTAGAAGTGAATATGAATATTAATATGTAGATGTAGTGAGTAGAAGTGAATATGAATATGTAGATGTAGAGAGTAGAAGTGAATATGAATATGTAGATGTAGTGAGTAGAAGTGAATATAAATATGTAGATGTAGAGACTAGAAGTGAATATGAATATGTAGATGTAGTGAGTAGAAGTGAATATGAAGATGAATATGTAGATGTAGTGAGTAGAAGTGAGTGTGAAGATGAATATGTAGATGTAGTGAGTAGAAGTGAATATGAATATGTAGATGTAGTGAGTAGAAGTGAATATGAAGATGAATATGTAGATGTAGTGAGTAGAAGTGAGTATGAAGATGAATATGTAGATGTAGAGACTAGAAGTGAATATGAATATGTAGATGTAGTGAGTAGAAGTGAATATGAAGATGAATATGTAGATGTAGTGAGTAGAAGTGAGTATGAATATGAATATGTAGATGTAGTGAGTAGAAGTGAATATGAATATGTAGATGTAGTGAGTAGAAGTGAATATGAATATGAATATGTAGATGTAGTGAGTAGAAGTGAATATGAAGATGAATATGTAGTGAGTAGAAGTGAATATGAATATTAATATGTAGATGTAGTGAGTAGAAGTGAATATGAATATGTAGATGTAGAGAGTAGAAGTGAATATGAATATGTAGATGTAGTGAGTAGAAGTGAATATAAATATGTAGATGTAGAGACTAGAAGTGAATATGAATATGTAGATGTAGTGAGTAGAAGTGAATATGAAGATGAATATGTAGATGTAGTGAGTAGAAGTGAGTGTGAAGATGAATATGTAGATGTAGTGAGTAGAAGTGAATATGAATATGTAGATGTAGTGAGTAGAAGTGAATATGAATATGTAGATGTAGTGAGTAGAAGTGAATATGAAGATGAATATGTAGATGTAGTGAGTAGAAGTGAGTATGAAGATGAATATGTTGATGTAGAGACTAGAAGTGAATATGAATATGTAGATGTAGTGAGTAGAAGTGAATATGAAGATGAATATGTAGATGTAGTGAGTAGAAGTGAGTATGAATATGAATATGTAGATGTAGTGAGTAGAAGTGAGTATGAATATGAATATGTAGATGTAGTGAGTAGAAGTGAATATGAAGATGAATATGTAGATGTAGTGAGTAGAAGTGAATATGAATATGTAGATGTAGATGTAGTGAGTAGAAGTGAGTATGAAGATGAATATGTAGATGTAGTGAGTAGAAGTGAGTATGAATATGAATATGTAGATGTAGTGAGTAGAAGTGAATATGAATATGTAGATGTAGTGAGTAGAAGTGAATATGAATATGAATATGTAGATGTAGTGAGTAGAAGTGAATATGAATATGAATATGTAGATGTAGTGAGTAGAAGTGAATATGAATATGAATATGTAGATGTAGAGAGTAGAAGTGAATATGAAGATGAATATGTAAATGTAGAGAGTAGAAGTGAATATGAATATGTAGATGTAGTGAGGAGAAGTGAATATGAAGATGAATATGTAAATGTAGAGAGTAGAAGTGAATATGAATATGTAGATGTAGTGAGAAGTGAATATGAAGATGAAGATGTAGATGTAGTGAGTAGAAGTGAATATGAATATGAATATGTAGATGTAGTGAATAGAAGTGAATATGAAGATGTAGATGTAGTGAGTAGAAGTGAATATGAAGATGAATATGTAGATGTAGTGAGTAGAAGTGAAGATGAATATGTAGATGTAGAGAGTAGAACTGAATATGAAGATGAATATGTAGATGTAGTGAGTAGAAGTGAATATGAATATGAATATGAAGATGTAGAGAGTAGAAGTGAATATGAAGATGAATATGTAAATGTAGTGAGTAGACGTGAATATGAATATGTAGATGTAGTGAGGAGAAGTGAATATGAAGATGAAGATGCAGATGTAGTGAGTAGAAGTGAATATGAATATGAATATGTAGATGTAGAGAGTAGAAGTGAATATGAAGATGAATATGTAAATGTAGAGAGTAGAAGTGAATATGAATATGTAGATGTAGTGAGGAGAAGTGAATATGAAGATGAAGATGTAGATGTAGTGAGTAGAAGTGAATATGAATATGTAGATGTAGTGAATAGAAGTGAATATGAAGATGTAGATGTAGTGAGTAGAAGTGAATATGAATATGAATATGTAGATGTAGAGAGTAGAAGTGAATATGAAGATGAATATGTAGATGTAGAGAGTAGAAGTGAATATGAATATGTAGATGTAGTGAGTAGAAGTGAATATGAAGATGAAGATGTAGATGTAGAGAGTAGAAGTGAATATGAAGATGAATATGTAAATGTAGAGAGTAGAAGTGAATATGAATATGTAGATGTAGTGAGTAGAAGTGAATATGAATATGTAGATGTAGTGAGTAGAAGTGAATATGAAGATGAATATGTAAATGTAGTGAGTAGAAGTGAATATGAAGATGAATATGTAGATGTAGTGAGTAGAAGTGAATATGAAGATGTAGATGTAGTGAGTAGAAGTGAATATGAATATGTAGATGTAGTGAGTAGAAGTGAATATGAAGATGAATATGTAGATGTAGTGAGTAGAAGTGAATATGAAGATGAATATGTAGATGTACAGAGTAGAAGTGAGTATGAAGATGAATATGTAGATGTAGTGAGTAGAAGTGAGTATGAAGATGAATATGTAGATGTAGTGAGTAGAAGTGAATATGAATATGTAGATGTAGAGAGTAGAAGTGAATATGAATATGTAGATGTAGTGAGTAGAAGTGAATATGAATATGTAGATGTAGTGAGTAGAAGTGAATATGAATATGTAGATGTAGTGAGTAGAAGTGAATATGAATATGAATATGTAGATGTACAGAGTAGAAGTGAGTATGAATATGAATATGTAGATGTAGTGAGTAGAAGTGAATATGAAGATGAATATGTAGATGTACAGAGTAGAAGTGAGTATGAATATGAATATGTAGATGTAGTGAGTAGAAGTGAATATGAATATGTAGATGTAGTGAGTAGAAGTGAGTGTTTCTGAATGGCAGTTTGCTATCTTGTGTTCATGTAGTTCATTACGCTGTGTGTTGAAGCATGTTTTCTCAGGTCACTGATGCACAAACACTGTTTTATGCACTATTGTAACCTAAATTTCCTTGCATTCAGGAAATTATATTTTATTGAAGAACAAATGTTTCAAAAGTTAATGCACTTTAAAAAGTGAATGTCTTTTCATTTCAATAAAACATGCGAAGCTTGATTTGGTTTATATTTGCTTATTGCGCCCTCTTGCGCCTTCTTGTGGGCGTAGGAGACAATATAGTACTTTTTTCCTCTGACATTAAGTATAGCCTCTAGAATTCAAATATAATTAGAATTTTGCTAATATTTAAGAAAGAAATTCAAATTGAGCTATTACAGCCATTTTGACAGCGCTAGGCTGCTGTGTCTGCTGTTTCAGAGGTGGGTCCTGCTTCCATGATAGTCGGAAACCTGGTGGCAGGAAAGAGGATTGCACAGGCCTGTGGGAGAGATGTGTCACAGCTGGAAGACCATGATCAGGTAAAGTACATTTCAACCTCCTGAGCAGCTGTTTCCTAGAA
The DNA here is from genome assembly GCF_051911475.1 of Siphateles boraxobius. NCBI lineage: Eukaryota > Metazoa > Chordata > Actinopteri > Cypriniformes > Leuciscidae > Siphateles > Siphateles boraxobius. The sequence goes on from NW_027508701.1 coordinate 124,421, forward strand.
ATGGTGCCTAACGGAAGCATATACAGAGAGAAAAGGATAGGAGCTAGAATAGATCCCTGAGGAACACCAAACATAAAAGCGGTGGCGGCGGATGGAAACTCTCCAAGACAAACTGAACAGAAACGAATTGAACCATTTTAGAGCATTTCCTTTGATCCCTCCACAGTGTTCAAGGCGGGAGATTAGGATATTATGGTCTATAGTGGTTAGTCTGTGGTTTGATCATATTATGGCATTAAAAAAAATGGCATTAAAAAGCATTACATTTAATTTGAAGATACCTGCAGAAACCCTGATTTTAGTTTGATAATATATTTAATTTTATGGGATTTTATGGTACTAAATTATACTTATACAGTAGTTATAATCCATTTATTCATTTTTTCAGCATAGACCTGAAAATGAAATTTCCAAATTAAACGATCATAAATCTTGAATGTTTTAGATCACAGACTTCAGTTTGGTCTCTTTTTAAAGACGACACTTGAAAAAAAGTTATACATGTATTGTTGAAATTTATTAAAACTGATAAAAATGTCAACTTTTATATAAAATTTATATTTTCCAAAACACGTTTTACTCTAAAACTGTGAAAAAAAAATTGAAGCCATACATCTAATCAAGTCATGTTTCCTATTTGAAGTTGATATCTCAAAAAATGAGCTTTCAGTAAAATTTAATTTAGCCGCAGTACTAAATGAAATTCGTCTCCTATTCATTTCCCATGCGCTCATTTTTGACCGTGAACAATAGAATTGTGACTTTTTAACTTTTAACCTTTACGAGTCATGTCCATGTTTTTGTGTGTGTTCACAAAGCAAGGGCCAAAAACCTTTACCAAGTTTCGTACCTTTCTGATGAAGTAAAAAGTTCTTAAAAAAAACAAAACGTTATATTTTTTGGTCAGAATTGACCGACCAGCACTGGAGGTTTAACTGAGAGGTAATGTTTTCAGACACTTAATTGAAATATATATATATATATATATATATATATATTTTTTAAATAAAGTTTATTTTAAATGCAATTAGTTGAAGTTTGAGTGCTTTTGTGACCCGGTTAAGAACATCTTTATATGTAATTTCATAATTATGATAATATTTTGCAATAAGGTTCTATTGTTAACATTAGTGAACTACATAAGTTAATATGAACTAACAATGAACAATACTTTTAAAGCATTTATTAATCTAAGTTAATGCTAAATTCAAGATTTCTAAATACATAATTAAGATATAAAAAGTTGTATCTGTTAATGTCACTGGCCTGAAGTAACATGAACAACAAAGAGGAAAGTTGTATTTTACACTAACATTAACAAAGATTTATAACAAATGCATTGCTCATTGTTAGTTCATGCACTAACTAATATAACTAATCTGACCGTACACATTACTGTACTTCTGAATTTACTGACAAGCATTTAGGAAATGCTAAAATATACTTTAATGTTTTTTCCATTGAAACTTGTATGTCATGTATTTAAATAAATTTGTAATTACACAATGATGAAGTTACAATTTGGTACATTTAATATACAGTAGTTAACATTTGTTAAACATGAATTTTGAACAACACCCGTTCTTGTCTTAGGACAACTTTGATGAACTTTTTTGATCCACTTCAAATGTTGACTACTACATATTAATGTTAAATGTAATATTAAATAATGTTCTTTAGGTTCTTACTCAACACATCAAAATATGTGTACTTCCTTAAACCATGACAAACGATTATTACATGATGATTGAAAATGCACTTTAAAGTAAAACTTTTGACTTGACATTATTACAAAGTGCTCTTTTTAATGTCATGGAAGAGCACTCATTGATATGCATTATTATCTGCTTTTAAGATTTGAAGTACGCGTCAGCAGAAGGAAGTGTGTAGACTGTTGTGTGATTGTGTGTGTGTTCTGTTGTAGTTCCTGTATCTGCAGGACGTCCTGCAGTGGAGAGCTCAGGCCACTGCAGATCATCCTCTGTTTCTGCTGCTCAACGCCAAGGTATCTCTCTCTCTCTCTCTCTCACACTCGTCTCTCTCTCTCTCTCTCTCTCTCTCTCTCTCTCTCTCTCTCTCTCTCTCTCTCTCTCTCTCTCTCTGTCTCTCTCTCTCTCTCTCTCTCTCTCTCTCTCTCTCTCTCTCTCCCTCTCCCTCTCCCTCTCTCTCTCTCACTCTCTCTCTCTCTCTCTCTCTCTCTCTCTCTCTCTCTCTCTCTCTCTCTCCCTCTCTCTCTCTCTCTCTCTCTCTCTCCCTCTCTCTCTCTCTCTCACTCGTCTCTCTCTCTCTCTCTCTCTCTCTCTCTCTCCCTCTCCCTCTCTCTCTCTCACTCGTCTCTCTCTCTCTCTCACTCGTCTCTCTCTCTCTCTCTCTCTCACTCGTCTCTCTCTCTCTCTCTCTCTCTCCCTCTCTCTCTCTCTCTCTCACTCGTCTCTCTCTCTCTCTCTCTCTCTCTCTCTCTCCCTCTCCTCTCTCTCTCTCACTCGTCTCTCTCTCTCTCTCTCTCTCTCTCTCTCTAGCTCTCTCTCTCTCTCTCTCTCTCTCTCTCTCTCTCTCTCACACTCGTCTCTCTCTCTCTCTCTCTCTCTCTCGTCTCTCTCTCTCTCTCTCTCACTCGTCTCTCTCTCTCTCCCTCTCTCTCTCTCTCTCTCTCTCTCCCTCTCCCTCTCTCTCTCTCACTCGTCTCTCTCTCTCTCTCTCTCTCTCTCTCTCTCTCTCTCTCTCTCTCTCTCTCTCTCTCTCTCTCTCCCTCTCCCTCTCTCTCTCTCACTCGTCTCTCTCTCTCTCTCTCTCTCTCTCTCTCTCTCTCTCTCTCTCTCTCTCTGTCTCTCTCTGTCTACAAGTGTCTATAATCCTCTGTATATTCGTGCAGTGTGCGCATGTCAAAAAATATACACTCACCTAAAGGATTATTAGGAACACCTGTTCAATTACTCATTAATGCAATTATCTAATCCACCAATCACATGGCAGTTGCTTCAATGCATTTAGGGGTGTGGTCCTGGTCAAGACAATCTCCTGAACTCCAAACTGAATGTCAGAATGGGAAAGAAAGGTGATTTAAGCAATTTTGAGCGTGGCATGGTTGTTGGTGCCAGACGGGCCGGTCTGAGTATTTCACAATCTGCTCAGTTACTGGGATTTTCACGCACAACCATTTCTAGGGTTTACAAAGAATGGTGTGAAAAGGGAAAAACATCCAGTATGCGGCAGTCCTGTGGGCGAAAATGCCTTGTTGATGCTAGAAGTCAGAGGAGAATGGGCTGACTGATTCAAGCTGATAGAAGAGCAACCTTGACTGAAATAACCACCCGCTACAACCGAGGTATGCAGCAAAGCATTTGTGAAGCCACAACACGCACAACCTTGAGGCGGATGGACTACAACAGCAGAAGACCCCACCGGGTACATTTACATTTATTCATTTAGCTGACGCTTTTATCCAAAGCGACTTACAATTGCTATATATGTCAGAGGTCGCACGCCTCTGGAGCAACTAGGGGTTAAGTGTCACTCATCTCCACTCATCTCCACTACAAATAGGAAAAAGAGGCTACAATTTGCAAGAGCTCACCAAAATTGGACAGTTGCGATTTCTGTTGAGACATTCAGATGGTAGAGTCAGAATTTGGCGTAAACAGAATGAGAACATGGATCCATCATGCCTTGTTACCACTGTGCAGGCTGGTGGTGATGGTGTAATTGTGTGGGGGATGTTTTCTTGGCACACTTTAGGCCCCTTAGTGCCAATTGGGCATCGTTTAAATGCCACGGCCTACCTGAGCATTGTTTCTGACCATGTCCATCCCTTTATGGCCACCATGTACCCATCCTCTGATGGCTACTTCCAGCAGGATAATGCACCATGTCACAAAGCTCGAATCATTTCAAATTGGTTTCTTGAACATGACAATGAGTTCACTGTACTAAAATTGCCCCCACAGTCACCAGATCTCAACCCAATAGAGCATCTTTGGGATGTGGTGGAACGGGAGCTTCGTGCCCTGGATGTGCATCCCACAAATCTCCATCAACTGCAAGATGCTATCCTATCAATATGGGCCAACATTTCTAAAGAATGCTTTCAGCACCTTGTTGAATCAATGCCACGTAGAATTAAGGCAGTTCTGAAGCCGAAAGGGGGTCAAACACAGTATTAGTATGGTGTTCCTAATAATCCTTTAGGTGAGTGTGTATCCCAATTTGAGGCTTGTGACTTATAAACACACACATCAACCCGATCATGTTTAGCGTTCATGTAAACACTCAGATTCTTCAAGCATCATGAATTCAGTCCGACTGAAACAGAAGTTGTGCATGTAAACACAGCTACTGATATCTCACTGTGTGTGTGTTTGTGTGTGTGTGTGTGTGTGTGTGTGTGTGTGTGTGTGTGTGTGTGTGTGTGTGTGTGTGTGTGTGTGTGTGTGTGTGTGTGTGTCTGGGTGTGTGTGTGTGTGTGTGTGTCTGTGTGTGTGTGTGTGTGTGTGTGTGTGTGTGTGTGTGTGTGTGTGTGTGTCTGTGTGTGTGTCTGTGTGTATCCGTGTCTGGGTGTGTGTGTGTGTGTGTGTGTGTGTGTGTGTGTGTGTGTGTGTGTGTCTGTGTGTGTGTCTGTGTGTATCCGTGTCTGGGTGTGTGTGTGTGTGTGTGTGTGTGTGTGTATGTTCAGGGCACGGTGGCCAACACAGCGTCGTGTGTTCAGCTGCACAAGCGTGCGGAGCGAGTGGCGGTAGCGCTGCTGGATCGAGGCCGGCTGAACACTGGAGATCATGTGGCACTGGTTTATCCTCCTGGTGAGAGAACGACACACACACACACACACACACACACACTCTGACACACTGGTCTGATGAAGGTCTTCCTCTCTCAGGCTTCACTCTCCATGTCCATTACTCCGCAGGTATTGATCTGATCGCCACTTTCTACGGGTGTCTGTACGCCGGCTGCGTTCCCGTCACCGTCAGGCCTCCACACCCACAGAACTTAACCACGACCCTGCCCACCGTCAAGATGATCGTTGAGGTAACGGAGCCTCTGAGCGCTGTCACGACACACTCATTCAATACACATCACCATACTGAACTCACCATACCATGTTACTGCGGTACTACAAGATATATGCTAAAAGGTTAACAAAAAATTAACTGTTGTTAAAAATGCTAAATTTGGTATTACATTGTGTGTAAATGAACAGGCTTGGACTTGCTGGAAACCCAAAGCACAGGACAATAGAGACCAGAATAACAATATTCATGATTCTGAAGCTGAATATACTGAATTATTTTAGATGAATATGCTTGTTCTCAGTGACTGACTAGATATATTTAAAATAATGTAGGCCATTTTTTACTGGTAACATCAGAGATTTTGCATTATCAGGACACACACATATTCCCCCATTGCTTTATTATACATTATATTCAGCATTATATATAGTAGTTTAATGTAGTACTGACACTAAAACTCTGTAAACTTTAATTTTTTTCTCACACAGTAAATTTAATTTTGGGTGAATTAATCACAATACATTTTGTCACTATCCACGATATATATTGTTGCATGTTAGCCGATGAACAGAAGCACTGGCTCCCCCTTGTGACCAGCAGTCTTTATTGAGTTTGATAAAGTTCATATTTAGTTCATATTATTTAATTCATCAGGTATCAACAATTTTTTCTTTTACAGGATTAAGTAATTTACTATTAGTATTTATTCATTTTTTAATTTATTTTTACTTATTTTCAATATTTTTATTTATTTATTTAATTGGTTTTAAATGTATTATTTATTTTAATCTAGATTATTATAAACATAACATAATTCTAGATTTATATACAATTCTAGATATAATATAATATTTTTTTCTTTGCAGAATTTTTTTTTAAAGAATAAATGTTTTATTAATTTATTAATTTTATAAATTAATTTATTAATGTATTGTTTAATATAGATTAATACTAGATTAATATAAACAATATAATTCTAAATTTATATACAATTCTAGATATAATATAATATTTTTCTTTTATTGCATTTATTAATTTACAATTTATTAATTTATTTAATAAAATGTAATTTATTTAATTACAATTTATTCATTTTGTAAATTTATTTTTACTTATTTTCAATATTTTTTTATTTATCAAATTGGTTTAAATATATTATTCATTTGAATCTAGATTACTATAAGCATAATCTAATTCTAGATTTATATACAATTCTAGACATAATATTAATATAAAATTCTAGAATTTCTACAAAGATAATATAATGTATATATATATATATATATTTCACATTTTTAAGTTGTATGAATTAATATTAATGTCTCATGAATAGACATGAATTAATAATGAACAATAGTATATTTATAAATTAACACTAACCTAGATTAATAAATGTTGTAAAAAAAAACACCTAATGTAACAAATTGAACCTTACTCAAAGTCATTTTATTTAAAAAAAAATATATTAAATTAAATTCATATCAAGTGATTCTGCAAACAAATGATGCCAGAACTTTGCCTTTCAATAATCCATTTTTGCTATTTATTTAATGACGTGGTCCTGCTTTTTCTACCAAAATCTTTAATCTCCATATACTTTTATACATGTAATAAGTATTATATTGTCCTTTAGCTACTCTGTCCTCTGTATATCAGCAGTGTCTGATCGTTGATCTGTGACTGTAACTCTACTCTCTCATTGCATATGATTGACAGGTCAGTAAGTCTGTATGTATTCTGACAACACAAGCAATAATGAAACTACTGAAATCCAAAGAGGCAGCGGCTGCTGTGGACGTTAAAGCGTGGCCGTTGATACTGGACACAGGTAAAACATCACTTACACCATTGGACTATTCTATAATTCCCATTGTATGTAAAATAAATATTGAAGAGCCCATATTATGCCTTTTTACAAAGTATTAGTTCCTGTCTCTATGAAGCTCCTCCTTCTGAAAGGCACACTGTACTCTGATTGGTCGGCTGGAGCAGTGTGTTGTGATTGGTCGAGCACTTTGAGTGTGTTTGGGAAATGTCCCGCCCCTTTCCATAACCACCAGTTTAACACACTACTAACTAACTCAACCAGGCCCCGCCCCTATATTCTGCGTATTAATTATTTAAATGAGGAATATTGTGACTTATTCGTTCCCGGAAGAAACTAAAGACTACAATGGAGGCGTTTCAGGAGTTCAGAAACACTGACACTGATAAAGTATGGAGATTGAGAATAACTCTATTTGCAGAGCTTTTTCAAGCTCAAACAGCAACTTACACACTAAAGAAAGTGAAAAAAGTATAATAGGTCTTCTTTAAATTAGGCTTATTGTTTCCTTTTCAGATGATCTCCCGAGAAAGAGGATTCCTCAGATCTACAAACCTCCCACCCCAGAGATGCTGGCCTACCTGGACTTCAGTGTGTCGACCACGGGAATCCTGGCCGGGGTCAAGGTGAATCTGACTAACCCATCCCCATCATCCTCATCCTCATCCTCCACGGGACAGTAACACTTTCATCTGAAACTGTGGGATTGGCACTTCTAACATCATGTGTTTGTCTCAGATGTCCCATGCTGCCACCAGTGCCTTGTGTCGCTCTATTAAGCTGCAGTGTGAGCTGTACCCGTCCCGCCAGATCGCCATCTGCCTGGACCCCTACTGCGGCCTGGGCTTCGCCCTCTGGTGTCTCTGCAGGTGAGAGACCGACAGCACGCCTGCTTCGGCTGGGAGGCCAGTAAATCATGATTAAAGAGAGTGCACCCAAAAATGAAAATTTATGATTTACTCACACTCAAGTCATCCTAAGTGTATATGACATTCTTCTTTCAGACGAATACAATCGGAGTTATATTAAAAAATGTCCTGGCTCTTCCAAGCTTTATAATGGCAGTGAATGACTGTTTCTGTTTTAAAGTCCATAAAGTGCATCTATCCATCATAAAAGTGCATCTATCCATCATAAAAGTGCATCTATCCATCATAAAAGTGCATCTATCATCTTAAAAGTGCAAGTAAGCAAGTAAGTGTGGAGCCGTGTGGATTACTTATATGTTGGATAGATGCACTTATGATGGATATATGCACTTTTATGATGATAGATGCACTTTTAGGATGGATAGATGCACTTTTATGATGGATATATGCACTTTTATGATGGATATATGCACTTTTAGGATGGATAGATGCACTTTTATGGTGGATAGATGCACTTTTATGATGGATAGATGTACTTTTATGATGGATAGATGTATTTTTAGGATGGATAGATGCACTTTTAGGATGGATATATGCACTTTTATGATGGATAGATGCACTTTTATGATGGATAGATGTACTTTTATGATGGATAGATGCACTTTTATGATGGATATATGCACTTTTATGATGGATAGATGTACTTTTATGATGGATATATGCACTTTTATGATGGATAGATGCACTTTTATGATGGATAGATGCACTTTTAGGATGGATATATGCACTTTTATGACAGATAGATGCACTTTTATGATGGATAGATGCACTTTTATGATGGATATATGCACTTTTATGACAGATATATGCACTTTTATGAGGGATATATGCACTTTTATGATGGATATATGCACTTTTATGATGGATAGATGCACTTATGATGGATAGATGCACTTTTAGGATGGATATATGCACTTTTATGATGGATAGATGCACTTATGATGGATATATGCACTTTTATGATGGATAGATGCACTTTTAGGATGGATATATGCACTTTTATGATGGATAGATGCACTTATGATGGACAGATGCACTTTTATGATGGATATATGCACTTTTATGATGGATATATGCACTTTTATGATGGATCTATGCACTTTTATGATGGATAGATGCACTTTTATGATGGATCTATGCACTTTTATGATGGATATATGCACTTATGATGGATAGATGCACTTTTAGGATGGATATATGCACTTTTATGATGGATATATGCACTTTTATGATGGATAGATGCACTTTTATGATGGATATATGCACTTTTATGATGGATAGATGCACTTTTATGACAGATAGATGCACTTTTATGATGAATATATGCACTTTTATGATGGATATATGCACTTTTATGATGGATAGATGCACTTATGATGGATAGATGCACTTATGATGGATATATGCACTTTTATAATGGATATATGCACTTTTATTATGGAAAGATGCACTTTTATGATGGATAGATGCACTTATGATGGATATATGCACTTTTATAATGGATATATGCACTTTTATGATGGATATATGCACTTTTATTATGGAAAGATGCACTTATGATGGATATATGCACTTTTATTATGGAAAGATGCACTTATGATGGATAGATGCACTTTTAGGATGGATATATGCACTTTTATGATGGATAGATGCACTTTTATGATGGATAGATGCACTTGTATGATGGATATATGCACTTTTATGATGGATATATGCACTTTTATGATGGACAGATGCACTTTTATGATGGATAGATGCACTTTTATGATGGATATATGCACTTTTATGATGGACTGATGCACTTTTATGACAGATAGATGCACTTTTAGGATGGATATATGCACTTTTATGATGGATAGATGCACTTTTATGATGGATAGATGCACTTTTATGATGGATAGATGTACTTTTATGATGGATAGATGTACTTTTAGGATGGATAGATGCACTTTTAGGATGGATATATGCACTTTTATGATGGATATATGCACTTTTAGGATGGATAGATGCACTTTTATGATGGATAGATGCACTTTTATGATGGATAGATGTACTTTTATGATGGATAGATGTACTTTTAGGATGGATAGATGCACTTTTAGGATGGATAGATGCACTTTTAGGATGGATAGATGCACTTTTATGATGGATAGATGTACTTTTAGGATGGATAGATGCACTTTTAGGATGGATATATGCACTTTTATGACAGATAGATGCACTTTTATGATGGATAGATGCACTTTTATGATGGATATATGCACTTTTATGACAGATATATGCACTTTTATGAGGGATATATGCACTTTTATGATGGATAGATGCACTTATGATGGATAGATGCACTTTTAGGATGGATATATGCACTTTTATGATGGATAGATGCACTTATGATGGATATATGCACTTTTATGATGGAGAGATGCACTTTTAGGATGGATATATGCACTTTTATGATGGATAGATGCACTTATGATGGATAGATGCACTTTTAGGATGGATATATGCAAATTTATGATGGATATATGCACTTTTATGATGGATAGATGCACTTATGATGGATAGATGCACTTTTAGGATGGATATATGCAATTTTATGATGGATAGATGCACTTTTAGGATGGATATATGCACTTTTATGATGGATAGATGCACTTATGATGGACAGATGCACTTTTATGATGGATATATGCACTTTTATGATGGATATATGCACTTTTATGATGGATCTATGCACTTTTATGATGGATAGATGCACTTTTATGATGGATCTATGCACTTTTATGATGGATATATGCACTTATGATGGATAGATGCACTTTTAGGATGGATATATGCACTTTTATGATGGATATATGCACTTTTATGATGGATAGATGCACTTTTATGATGGATATATGCACTTTTATGATGGATAGATGCACTTTTATGACAGATAGATGCACTTTTATGATGAATATATGCACTTTTATGATGGATATATGCACTTTTATGATGGATAGATGCACTTATGATGGATAGATGCACTTATGATGGATATATGCACTTTTATAATGGATATATGCACTTTTATTATGGAAAGATGCACTTTTATGATGGATAGATGCACTTATGATGGATATATGCACTTTTATAATGGATATATGCACTTTTATGATGGATAGATGCACTTATGATGGATATATGCACTTTTATAATGGATATATGCACTTTTATTATGGAAAGATGCACTTATGATGGATAGATGCACTTTTAGGATGGATATATGCACTTTTATGATGGATAGATGCACTTTTATGATGGATAGATGCACTTGTATGATGGATATATGCACTTTTATGATGGATATATGCACTTTTATGATGGATAGATGCACTTTTATGATGGATATGCACTTTTATGATGGACAGATGCACTTTTATGATGGATAGATGCACTTTTATGATGGATATATGCACTTTTATGATGGACTGATGCACTTTTATGACAGATAGATGCACTTTTAGGATGGATATATGCACTTTTATGATGGATAGATGCACTTTTATGATGGATAGATGCACTTTTATGATGGTCAGATGCACTTTTATGATGGATAGATGGACTTTTATGATGGACAGATGCACTTTTATGATGGTCAGATGCACTTCTATGATGGATAGATGCACTTTTATGATGGATAGATGCACTTATGATGGATAGATGCACTTTTATGATGGATAGATGCACTTTATGGACTTTAAAACAGAAACAGTCATTCACTGCCATTATAAAGCTTGGAAGAGCCAGGACATTTTTAATATAACTGATTGTATTTGTCTGGAAGAACAATGTCATATACACTTAGGATGACTTGAGGTTGAGTAAATCATGGGCTAATTTTCATTTTTGGGTGAACTATCCCTTCAATGTACTGTAATGTTTGTGTTTGCAGTGTGTACTCAGGCCATCAGTCTATTCTGGTCCCTCCTCTGGAGCTGGAGACTAATGCGTCTCTGTGGCTCTCTGCGGTCAGCCAGTATAAAGCTCGAGTGACCTTCTGTTCGTATTCGGTGATGGAGATGTGTACCAAAGGCCTGGGCTCCCAGACTGAAGCTCTGCGGGTCAGTCTTACACTTACACACTCTTCAGGCGCCGTCACATTTACTGGTGTTCGGACACAATTGGTGGACGAATCAAGTCCTTTTCCCGTGAATCCCCATGTGGATTTCACTCGTGTTCAAGATGGTCGTGCCAGTTCATCGTGCCGACTGATTGGTTTGAAAGTGTCTACATTATAGATATTATATATAACTTGTCTTGGCATGCAAAATATCACACGTATAGTGTGACCGCACCTTTAGTCTACATAATGTGACTCATAATCATATTTTATTATGACTAAATTTTTAGTTTTGAAAGAAATCAATGCTTTTTTTAGCAAAGATGCATTAAATTGATAAAAAGTGAACGTAAAGACATTTATAATGTTACACATTATTATTTTCCAAAGAAATACTGTTCTTTTGAACTTTCTATTCATCAAAGAATCTTGAAAAATAAAATGTATCACAGTTTCCACATAGATATGAAGCAGCACAACTGTTTTCAACACTGATAATAACGTCTCAGGTTACGTATGTAACCCTGGTTCCCTGATAGGGAACGAGACGCTGCGTTTGAGACGCGGTGGGAACGCTCTGCGTGATTACGTCGTGAAGCACGTGTAAAATCAGTCCAATGAAAGCCCGCTACGACATAGGTGACGTCATAGACCAGGAAACTATAAAGCAACCCTGAAATCAGACCGCGATAGCTTCTGAAAAACCTGAAGCAAGTCGATCAGGGCATGCAGGAAGTATGGCAGGCAAACGCAGCGTCTCGTTCCCTATCAGGGAACCAGGGTTACATACGTAACCTGAGACGTTCCCTTTCAAGGGAACTCGAGCTGCGTTTGAGACGCGGTGGGAACCCTATACCCACTACGCCATAATGACAAATGCCCGTTCTGTGTGAGGTCCTGCGCACAATAAGAAGCAAGCAACCTCGCCCCAGGAGTGGAGAGGTCAAGGTCATAAAACCTGACAAATGTATGCGGAGAGGACCATCCTGCCGCATTACATACGTCAAGAAGGGAAACTCCCGAAATTAAGGCCATAGAGGCCGCCATACTCCGAGTAGAATGGGCCCGCACAGCCATAGGTGAAGGCTGTCCGGCCGCTTCATAAGCCGATGAAATAGCCTCGACTATCCATTTACTCATAACCTTCTTAGATGCAGGGCATCCTCTCTTGAGTGACCCAAAACAAACAAATAGTTGCTCAGATTTACGCCACAGTTAAGCTGTTCCTGGTCAGGGGTATTAAAGGGTGGAGGATAAAAGGCCTGCAGCACTATTGGGCCCCCAACATTCAGTGGGACCTTAGGAATATAACCCGGCCTGGGGTAGAGAAATGCCTTCACCATACCAGGTGCAAATTCCAGACATGAAGGAGCAACCGACAAAGCATGTAAATCACCAATTCTCTTGATAGATGAGATAGCAAGGAGAAATAAAGTCCTTAGAGTGAGGAACTTTTCAGAAACCTCCTCGATGGGCTCAAAGGGAGCTAAAGCCAGACCCTCGAGTACAATGGCCAAGTCCCAAGCCGGTGCTCTAGAGTGCAGTGCAGGTCTCAACCTCAATGTACCACGGAGAAAGCGAGTAATTAGAGGGTTTCTCCCAATAGAAGTACCCCCCAGAGGGGTGTGGTAGGCAGATATAGCCGCCACGTAAACCTTTAGGGTGGAAGGAGATAACCTGGCCGAGAAACGGTCTTGCAGAAAATCAAGAACTGAACCAACAGGGCAGTTAACAGGATCTAACTGAGCCTGCTGTGAGTCCACCACCGTGGGGAGGACTCCTTGAAATCTAGGCGGACGAGAACCGAACTGAATTCTGTAACCCTTTTCTATTATGTGCAGGACCCATAGAGAAATATTTGGCAGAAGTTTCCACGCTGCCAGAAATTCCGATAAGGGAACCAGTCTCTCGAGACTGGCCTCTGAATTTGATTGAACAATCATTTCGGCGCCCTGAAGCGGCGAAGCGGCAGGGAACAACCGAACTGACCGTTCTACAACCCTCCTCAGAGGATTGCACGGGGACGCTGACACCTCGGTGCCCTGAAGCGGCGAACCGGCAGGGAACAACCGAAGTGGCAGCGCTGCGGCTCTCCTCGGAGAGTCGCCCCCCGGAGGGTGCCAAGGAGGGACGGTTCCTCGGCCCACAGACTTGGCCGTCTCCTTGGTGGCTCGGAGAGATAAATCTGCCGTGCGACGCAATTCTCGAATTGCGTCAGCACGGACTTCCTCACTATCATCTATGTCCCTCAGCAGGTCAGCCTGGTACGCTTGGAGAATCGACATAGTGTGCAAACATGCTGCGGCCTGACCTGCTGCCGAATACGCTTTACCCACCAACAAAGATGTATTTTTTAATGGTTTGGTGGGTAACGTCGGGGCTTTCAGAGAAGAAGAAGACTCAGGGGAGAGATAGCTCGCTAGTGTGTCTTCAGCACGAGGCATAGTCAAATAACCATAATGATCAATCCCTTGAACTTTACTATAATTCTTAGTTTGTGGGTTATGCACTCTGAAAGACGCCGGTTTAATCCACGATCTCGAAACCTCGGCGTGGAGATCGGGAAAAAACGGGAGTTCCCGACGAAGAGGTCGTGATCTAGATGGTAAATAACGTTCATCTAAAAGACTCTTTCTAGATTCAACATCGAAATCATCGGCTGGCGACTCAATATTTAATTTAGTAACAGCACGAGATAAAACCTCCATAAGCTCCTCATCAGCAGGGGTATGAGCTGGCGAACACTCAATGTCCCCCATACTACCGACATCCAGATCCTCAGAACTGGATAGCCGTAATATTGGTGCCTCAGCCTGGGAAGGAGAAGCCGCAGAGCGGGCTCCTTCCCGGGCAAAGACACCGAATCCAGTAGGTAAGGGCTGAGAAAGGGCGGGGCCCGTCTCAAACCCCGCTACTAGATCCATCTGCGAACCCCAAGATGAAATTCGACGCTGTGCCTCGGCAGTAGCGGGACCCGCACCTCGGGGAGCGCGAACCGAACCGTCCTCCTCAAAGAACGCCCGGCGAGAGCGGAGAGTTTTCATAGACAAACTCAAGCAATGCTCACAGTCAGCCCCCTCGAGGACTGACTGGGCATGCTCCACTCCCAAACAAGCAATACACATAGGATGTGTGTCCCCACCCGTGATATAACGAGGGCAGGGCACAACACAAGGTTTATAACTTTGCTTGCTCGCCATAGTGATATATATATATATATATATATATATAAGGGGCTTGACAGACAACTATAAGTAGACAAGGACAGATATACAGAGAGCGCTTGCTGAAGGTGCAGAAGCTATCGCGGTCTGATTTCAGGGTTGCTTTATAGTTTCCTGGTCTATGACGTCACCTATGTCGTAGCGGGCTTCCATTGGACTGATTTTACACGTGCTTCACGACGTAATCACGCAGAGCGTTCCCACCGCGTCTCAAACGCAGCTCGAGTTCCCTTGAAAGAGAATCATAAATTTTTCTTGAGCATCAGATCATCATATTATATTTCTGAAGGATCATGTGACACTGAAGACTGGAGTAATGATGCTGAAATCACAGGAATAAATTACACTTTTACACTATATATTCACATAGAAAACACAATTACACTATATATTCACATAGAAAACACAATTACACTATATATTCACATAGAAAACAGCTCATTTAAATTGTTATAGCTTTTTACTGTATTTTTGATCAAATAAATGCAACCTTAGTGAGCAGAAGACACTTCTTTCAAATACATTTAAAAAGGGAGTATTTCAGTGCCGTCAGCATTTAATAAATTGAATAAATAAATAAATATGAATGGTTATTATTTTTGCTAAAATTATTAATATATAAGTTTTACTTTATTATGAAAAAAAATATCCAGGTTCTGTTTTTACTTTTTCTTGGACTGTATTTCCAATCTCTGTGTATCAACATATTGTTGTAGGACCTCCTGTTTAGCTCACAGTAGTTTGACTTGCATTAGTTAAAGGGCATCAATCAGGCTGTGTGTGTGTGGGGGATTTGTTCCATCAGTTACGGAACGTGAATCTGTCGTGTGTGCGGACCTGTATGGTGGTGGCCGAGGAACGTCCTCGCATCGCACTTACTCAGTCCTTCTCCAAGATCTTCAAGGACCTGGGGCTCTCGAGCCGGGCCGTCAGCACCACCTTCGGCTGCAGGGTCAATGTGGCCATCTGTCTTCAGGTGAGGGACCAGGTCACCTGCTTTATGTGGGTAGAAACCCTGTTTTTATGTAGGTGTGTGTTTAAAAGGCCTGTTCACACCGAGTGTAAAATTTCACTAACTTTTCATCACGACAAAGTAGTGCATTTCTATAAATCACTTCACGGCAGAAAAAAAGTTTGCCCAGCAACAAAGCAATTATTACTGAACGCTTTTTGGGTCTTGTGTCCATTATACTCTGAGATAGACGTCGAGTTGGTGATAACACATCCACTACGTGTTAGCTATGCATGGATCACAACACATAAATTTGCGCTTTTGTTTAGAAATGCTAAATTTCCCTAAAGTTATGCTTGGTGTGAATAGTTTTGGCGTTAAAAAATGATTTGTAAAGCTGCTTTGGGTGGCATCACTCTTGGTGTGAATAGGCCTTTATCTGTTCTTACTGTTTTTAAATGCTCTGTTTGACTGGCCTGGTTACCTGTCTGTAACTGTATGTACAGTATATGTATCTGTTTGTGTATTAAATGTGCGCCTGTGTTTGTCTGCTGCCCCATGCGCTCTCGTAGCCCAACAGGCTGGGCAAGCTGGCAGAGCAGGTACTGTGACCCCGAGGGGGAGCACACGGGTGCTAGCTGGGGCTTCAGGACGCTTGAAAAGATCTGCTTCTTGTGTGTGTGTGTGTGTGTGTGTGTGTGTGTGTGTGTGTGTGTGTGTGTGTGTGTGTGTGTGTGTGTGTGTGTGTGTGTGTGTGTGTGTGTACGTGTGTGTGTGTGTGTGTGTGTGTGTGTGTGTGTGTGTGTGTGTGTGTGTGTGTGTGTAGATGCTTATGTGCATGACATAATGCTTTGCTTCCAATGTCTGAGTACCTAATACTTTGGGATTACTTTTTAGTATATACATTATTTGTGCCAGCACTGTTGCCATGTTTTATTTCAGAAAATTAAGTAGATTTCAATATGAATATTAAGTTATTTTATTTTAATTTACTTAGAAAATCAACAACAACAAAAAAATTAACAAAATAAGTTTTTTTTAATGAAATATGACTTTAATGTGAGTCTAGATTAATGTTAATATGTTATATTAACTATTAATAATATCAATAGGTATTATTTTGGTCATTATTTATATATATACACACCTCTTTATTCTTGAGTTCAGGTGTTTTAATCAGACCCATTGCCACAGGTTTATATAATCAAGCACCTATCAGTGACAGATGTATTCATACGCCTGCGCTGCCTCTTCACAGCTTTTATGCTTGGTCCTGCACTTAATGTATATCTACTGTATGGCTGTGCCAAAGCAATGCTTGTAGCTGTGCATATAGAGTAGAACTGCTTTTATAGGAGCTGTGTTTGCAGTGCAGTGGTTATTCATGACCCTGACCATTGTAACTGCTGTAATGCCTCATTCCATCTTATAAGAGTACGATGTTTTACATGAACTAAGGGAATAATTTAAAAGTGTCTGATGGACCTGAGAGGAATACATATTTAAAGTGATGGTCCACCCAAAAGTAAAACTTCTGTCATCATTTATCCGCATGTCCTCATTGTGGTTCCAAACCTGTATGGCCTGTGGAACATAATAGAAGATATTTTGAAGAATGTTGGTAACCAAACCTTTTCAGTTGCCATTGACTTCCATATGTTTGTCCTTACAATGGATGTCAATGCAAACCGAACCTGTTTGGTTACCAACATTCATGAAGAAAAGTCAAATGTTAGGAATGACACGATGGCAAGTAAAGGCCTCTTTATACCAGAAATTATAACGATAACGTTCTGTTCCTTATAAGCGCACACTAGGGCTGGGCGATATGGTCAAAAAATCATATCTCGGTATTTTTTGGTTAAATGGCGATATACGATATATATCTCGGTACTTTCTACGTTTTTCTACTTGGATAAAGAAAATCTGTATTTATTTAAAAAAATTATTTCACATCCTGCTCAATGATATCCAAACAATGTTGATATTGAAGGATATGGAAACAAATATAGTGAATGTAAATGGTAGGCTATGCAATATATTATGTGCAAAAAGGTGGTTAAAATCACATTACATTGTAACATTACAAACTAAAAACAAATATAATTCTTTTGTTTTTAAAATGACTAAAGGCTAAACTAAAAATGAAAATAAAAACAAAAACAAAAGCACAAACTAATTATATTAGCCTGCATTTGATTACCTCATTATAATGGTCACTTTCATGAAAATATACTTTTAGGTTTAAAATTCCACATATGGCACATTTATTGTCTCCAACAACAAATATTTTAGCAATAGCCTATGTATATTTTAGTCAGAATTATTGCGCTACTCCTCTATTGTGCTCGTATGTTTGGCGCGGCGACGCTCATTACCGGAAGCTTGAATTTTAGCGGAGATTCACTTGCAGAAGCTCGTCCTCTCCTGACAGTGAAATGGACATATTTGTTTGATTTTCTAACATTTACAGATGGAGAATATACCTGTGAAATGTAAGTTAAGCACTGAGGAAAGCACCACGTCTCAAACGAATTAAACAGCGCAAGTATTTATCTGTCAGTCAGCAACAGTATCTGTCAGAGCATCTGACAGGGCAAGCTGCTTTAAACTTGTTAACTATATCTTACCAGTTATGTTAAAGCGCTTAATATAAGCTTGTGTCATGTTTAGGACAAATTGTAGGCTACCATGTACTTTCACTGCAGGAGTTCACACTGCGTCCTCCGCTATTTTTCAGATGTGCTCGTATCAAACTACTTTATCGATATAAACGGCTATTGCCTCATTCCATATCGTGGGGATAAAAAATATCGATATATTGTACAAACTCGATATACCGCCCAGCCCTAGCACACACACAGTTCCCTTTCGAGAGGTCTCTCCTATTGCGTAATGCTTACGCTATGGGAAAACTCCTTTTCTCGAGAAATATCGAGAAATCGTCTTTATGTAAAACGCATTGCAGCTGCACAGCATACAGCAATGAGCGAGGCAGCTCGGTCATTGGCTGTGCTGCGGCAACTTGCACGAACCAATGACGGGGCGACTCTGAACCCGCTTCCAATGAGCGTGCTTCGCGTCCACGCGCGTCAGAGCCCGCCAGGATGGGCGTGGCCAAAGGCTATATATTGGGCGTCCCGTCGTCTGAGTTCTTTAGATCTAATCTCCTTCAGCAAAGAACCTTCTCTTCGCTGATCCTCCGGATTTATTGGAGTCTTTTCGCCGCCGCCGCCGTCGACAAGCCTACAGTACGACTGCTTCGAGGACGCCGGCGCCTTCAGCCGCCTTCGATCACCCTTCTGCTGAGCCATCCGGCGCGCATCACTATATCCTTTTCAAAAGCTTCAGTGTTCGCCCCCGCGACACTTTTTTCCTAAAAGAGCAAATTTTCAAGGCGTCAAATGCCTTCCTGCGCTTCATGTCGAGGCCCTCTTCAAGACGGGGATCGCCACATCATCTGCGCCCGCTGCCTGGGACCGGACCACGCAGAGGCTGCCCTTACTCGAGGCGGATGCCCCGAGTGTGACGCCCTGGGCCTCACCGAGCTGTGCGCTCGCTTCGCCGTGTTCACCGCGAAAGAGCCCACCTCTTCCGTGCTGCCATCTCCTCTGGTCGAGCCGCGAAAGAAGAAACGCCGCTCACAGAGGCTGCCGGAGCACGCGGTTTGCAGTGATGTCACGCCGGGCCAATCCCCGCGTGCTTCACCGCCACCCGAAGACTCCCCGCCGCCAATCCAGTTCACACAGGCGGACCAGCACCCCTCCAGCGGAGCGGTGGGGCTCGTCTCGTTTGGCGCGTCAGGGGATGACGAGGACAAGGATGACAGTTTTTCCTGTGATTCTGCATCCGACGACTGGCCGGGCTCTTCCTTCGGCCCCGCGCCTTCGACATTAGCGGGCACGAGCGCGGGCTCCAGCATGGACTCAGAGATCGTCCGCATTCTCTCCAAGGCCGTGGAAGACCTCGGGCTCGATTGGTCTTCCCTGGAAGAACCCGCCCGCAGCCGACTGGACAAGTGGTTCCTGCAGGGGCGCCGACAGGCCCCTCGACAAAGACCCTCCCCCTTCTTCCCGGAAGTTCACGACGAACTCACGAAGTCGTGGAAAGCCCCGCACTCCGCTCGCCTGAAGCCTTCTTTTTCTTTGTCGCTCTCCTCCATGGACGGCGCAAAAGAAAGAGGCTATGAGGGGACTCCACCCCTCGAGGAGGCCGTGGCCAATCATCTGTGTCCACCCTCCAACGCTGGATGGAAAGCTAAAGCTTCTCATCCCTCGAAGCCTTGCCGGTCCACGTCAGCTCTCGCCGGTCGCGCATACGCCGCCGCCGGCCAAGCTGTATCAGCGCTTCACTCTATGGCTGTCCTCCAGGTGTTTCAAGCCAAACTTCTCCGCAGTATGGACGAGTCTGGACCCGAGCCTGAGGCATTTAAGGACCTGCGCAGCGCCACTGACATAGCGCTGCGAGCCACAAAAGCTACCGCCCAATCCATCGGCCGTGCTATGGCTAACCTGACTGTCCTTGAGCGCCATCTGTGGCTGACGCTAACAGATATGAAGGATGCGGATAAGGCGTCCTTCCTCGATGCGCCTATCTCCCAAGACGGCCTGTTTGGACCAGCGGTGAAGGAGTTCGCCGAGCGCTTCACCGAAGCCCGTAAGGACTCACAGGCTATGCGTCACTTCCTGCCCAAGCGATCTAGCTCATCGCAGAGCCGCCAACGGCCGCCTCAACAGCAGCGAGCTAAGACGGCGCCCCCCGTTTCTCCGCCCAAACCTGAAACGGATTTTCGACGCCGCTCGCGCTCTGCCAACAGGAAGCAACCGCCCGAGCGACGGGGACCTCGGCCCAGGATTGTGCTGAACCCAGAGCCTCGTAAGTCCTCCTAGCTACAGGGAGGAAAAGGGAGAGCGCGTGTCTCGCAAGAGCCGGACCGTTCTCTCCAAAACGCCTAAAGCATTACCCAGTCCCCTTACAGGCGGCTGGAAATGTCTATACAGCAGTCAATGTGCCAGCCACACAGCTCGCCCACCTGCAAACAAACGCCGTTTTTACGGCGACACACAGAAATCACATAAAGAGCTATTTTCTGCCTGTGTCATTAAAGGGTCACGTGTCCACACCAAAGTGCGCATTCCCACATATCAAAACTGTCAACGCAGTGCCAAATGTTGTCCCAGCTCAGGCTGGACGCCCCATAAATGTAGATTGTGTGCCAACTGTTACGTATGCACCACTACACACAAGCACTGTTCCCACAGTTATAAACACTTCCCCAGTAAAAGCGGGAAGTTGTATAAGAGTAGCGCGTGTGCCCGCTGTTATGCACGCACCCCAACTCACAAACACTGTTTATATGGCCAAAAACCCCCCGCCACGAGCGGGAAGTTTTATGAAAGTGGCGCGCGTGCCTACCACAGTATATGCACCCCCACCCATAAGCACTATACACACAGTGTTAAACATTTCCCCATCTCACTCTGTGAGCATTACAGCGAGCATGCCTGTAATCTCACACGCACCCCTGCACTCGGCATTCAGCAGAGCTGCTCAGCGCGCGTCCGCGCCGCTTAGAGCTGTAAGCTCGGTGTTAACACAGAACGATTCGCTGGCGGGAGCCATACGTCACTGCGACACGCCCCCGGCCAACATTCAGCCCCTATCTGTGCGAGCGAAAGCTTGGGAAAATATCCCAGACATGCCGAAATGGGTTTTGAACATAATAAAACACGGTTACTCGCTTCAATTCGCTCGCAGACCGCCCCGCTTCACAGCGGTGGTAGAGACGAAAGTGAGAAAAGATGTTTCACATGTTCTACGCACCGAGATGCTCAAACTGATAGAGAAAGGCGCTATAGAAACAGTCCCCCCCTCTATGAGCGAGGCAGGTTTTTACAGCCGCTATTTTCTCGTCCCGAAAAAGGATTGGTGGTCTCCGCCCCATTCTAGATCTCAGATATCTGAACAAAGCTTTAATGATTCGTTCGTTCAGAATGATAACTACCAAGCATATCCTCGCGCAGGTTCGCCCGAGGGATTGGTTTCTGTCAGTGGATCTGAAAGACGCTTACTTTCACATTCCAATAGCGCCTCATCACAGGCCGTTTCTGAGATTCGCTTTCGAGGGAAAGTCATACCAGTACACAGTACTACCATTCGGCCTGTCACTGGCACCCCGTACATTTACGAAATGTATGGATGCAGCACTTTCCCCCCTGAGACAGCGGGGAGTGCGAATACTAAATTATCTCGACGATTGGCTAATACTAGCACAATCAGAGAGCCAGTTAGTGACACACAGGTCTTGGATTATCAGTCATCTAGAGTGCCTAGGTCTAAAAATCAATTTTGCAAAGAGCATGCTATCCCCCAGCCAGAATATCTCTTTTCTGGGAATAGTGCTAGACTCAGTGCAGATGACGGCGCGCCTCTCATCAGAGCGCGCGCTCACTATCCGGCGCCTTGCAACATCGTTCAGAGCGGGCGCGCGCGCCCCCGTCAAGCGGTTTCAGAGGATGCTCGGTCTCATGGCCTCAGCATCAGCTGTACTCCAGCTAGGATTGTTGCACATGCGTCCTCTCCAACGCTGGCTCAAAAGCCGTGTCCCCACTCGCGCGTGGCGCTCGGGCCACTTTTTAATCAGGGCAAATCACGGCTGCATAAAAGCCCTGACGCCCTGGAAAGCTGTCGACTGGTATCAGTCCGGCGTGAGTTTGGGTGTAAACACAAGGAGAAAAATGATCACGACAGATGCCTCCAAAATAGGTTGGGGGGCCCTTTACGAGGGCAGGCCTGTCTCCGGCTTGTGGTCAAACCCGGAGAAGCGCCTACATATAAATTGTCTGGAATTGAAAGCGGTCGCTTTGGCTCTCAGAGCCCTGCTCCCGTACCTGAAGGACGAGCACGTCCTAGTCCGAACGGACAACATGACGGTAGTCTCGCATATAAATCGTCAGGGTGGACTCAGATCGAGCTCCCTGCACTCGATGGCCAGGGAGCTCCTCCTATGGTCCCAGCGCAACCTGCGCTCGCTGAGAGCAGCGCATGTGCCAGGCGTTCTGAACCAGGGAGCGGACATGCTGTCCAGAGACAAAGTTCTCCCAGGAGAATGGTCTCTCCACCCCCTGACGATTCAGTGGTTATGGCAAACCTTTGGCAGAGCAGAGGTCGACCTCTTTGCCTCCAAGGAAAATACGCACTGCCCTCTCTTCTTTTCAAAGAGCACGGACGCGCTCGCCCAAGTCTGGCCGAGCCGCCCGCTGTATGCCTTCCCTCCGGTTGCGATGCTACCTCAGGTCATCAGTCAGATCAGGGAGGAGAAATGTGCAGTGCTCCTGGTAGCCCCACTCTGGAAAAACCAGACATGGTTTCCAGAACTGATGCAGATGATACAATCTGCCCCATGGCCGATTCCACTGAGGCTAGATCTCCTCAGGCAGGCCAACGGGACGATCCTCCATCCCCGCCCCGATCTGTGGGCCCTCCATGCGTGGCCCCTCAACGGATTCCCGGGAACCTCCCCAGTGGAGTGTTGAGAACCATCACTGAGGCGCGAGCGCCCTCTACGAGGCGCTTATATGCCCAGAAATGGAAGGTGTTCAGTGACTGGTGCAAGTCCAGGAACCTGAATCCTGACACATGCGAAGTACCGAGTGTGCTCGTTTTCTTACAAGAGCTGTTGGAGGCAGGCCGCACCCCCTCCACGCTCAAAGTATATGTGGCTGCCATAGCGGCATCACATGAACCAGTCGAAGGACGCACACTAGGGAAAAACTACCTAGTTGTTCGTTTCCTGAGGGGCGCCAGGAGGATAAATCCCCCACGCCCCCCCTCGGTGCCGATTTGGGACCTGGCCACGGTCCTGGACGCACTTAAGCGTGCCCCGTTCGAACCCCTCCGAACTGTGCACCTTAAACAGCTCTCGCTCAAAACTGCTCTCTTGCTGGCTCTCGCCTCGGTCAAGAGAGTGGGCGACCTGCACGCGCTGTCATCAAGCGCTACCTGCCTGGAGTTTGGACCTAACGACAACAGGGTTGTCATTAGGCCAAGACACGGGTATATTCCTAAAGTGCTCTCTACTCCTTTCAGAGCACAGGTGATATCTTTGGCCGCGCTATCGTCCCCAGCAGACGAAAGTGACGCTAATTTACTCTGCCCGGTCAGGGCACTCAGAGTATATTTGGAACGTTCTGCCCTGTTCAGACAGACAGAGCAGTTGTTCGTATGCTTTGGCGGCCGCACTAAGGGTCTGGCTGTATCAAAGCAAAGAATATCGCGCTGGATAGTTGATGCTATAGCGCTGGCTTATGAAGCCAAGGGCCTTCAGTGCCCCTTGGGCATCAGAGCTCACTCTACGAGAGGCATGGCCTCCTCGTGGGCGTGGTCGAGTGGGATACCCATTCAAGATATTTGTGCGGCTGCAGGCTGGGCCTCACCGTCCACATTTATCAGGTTTTATAACCTACAGGTCCCCTCATTGCACTCTAACATACTGTCGGTCTAACTATGCATAGGCTGGGGTGTGTACATGCTGAGCATTATCTCCTCCCTCATAAAATCACATCTTTGCATCTGATGTGGAGGATTTTTCATACATAACAGTACATAAAAATGTGCTTGTGTGTGTCTTTGGACGCCCTTTGGGCCGTTCCACGTTGTCCCTTTATAAAGCCCGCCTTCGGCTGGCTCGTTGGATAATTACTTCGCTCAAAAAGCTCAGGCACCGGCCTCCGGCTTAATAGAAGCGAAGTCAGCACGCACGGCGTTTTACATGGCGTTCCCATAGCGTAAGCATTACGCAATAGGAGAGACCTCTCGAAAGGGAACGACTCGGTTACTAACGTAACCTCGGTTCCCTGAGAGGAGGGAACGAGTATTGCGTAATCTGCCGTGCTTCTGCTTGGTCAATTTGCTTCAGTCGATTGAACCTAAAGAACTCAGACGACGGGGCGCCCAATATATAGCCTTTGGCCACGCCCATCCTGGCGGGCTCTGACGCGCGTGGACGCGAAGCACGCTCATTGGAAGCGGGTTCAGAGTCGCCCCGTCATTGGTTCGTGCAAGTTGCCGCAGCACAGCCAATGACCGAGCTGCCTCGCTCATTGCTGTATGCTGTGCAGCTGCAATGCGTTTTACATAAAGACTTCAATATTTCTCGAGAAAAGGAGTTTTCCCATAGCGTAAGCATTACGCAATACTCGTTCCCTCCTCTCAGGGAACCGAGGTTACGTTATTAACCGAGTCGTTTTCCACTTTAAATGCTCAAGCTCTTAAAATCTGGGTGAATTCTGCTTGGCAAATTGACTGTCGCACTGCAAACAATGCTTTTCTTACTCAGTATTTTTGTCCTGTTTCCAGTCCAAATATCTAAAAATTCTTAAATCGAGATGAATTTACGAAAGTAGTAAAATGACAAGATATTTCTTCTTTCTTGTTAATCAAAATTATGTGAGTTTTTGCCTAAAACAAGCAAAATGATCTGCCAATGGGGTGAGAAAAATAATCTTGTTTCTGTTTGAATTGAGATTATTTTTCTTACCATATTGACATACAATTTAGCTTGTTTTAAGCAAAAATTCACTTTTTAATCAATTTAGGGTTTTTCTTCTTCCAGAAAACAAGACACAGTATCTTATGCCATTTTACTCATCTAGTAATTGCATCTTGATTTAAGAATTAGAAGATATTTGGACTGGCAACAAGACAAAAATACTTGTGCAGCGAAAATAACAATGCAGTGCAATGGAATTCGCTATTCTCGTAGAATTAGAACAATTTTTAAATCTTTATAGTTATAGTTATCATCTTTAGTGCGAACAGCCCTGAAATCATGACAGAATTGACATTTTCTGGTAAATTACTATCCCTTTAAAACATTGATGACCAACTTCTCTCTGTTTCTTACATATGTAATGAAGGTAAAGTGTGTAATTTCTACATTTAGCTTAAAATATATTGACTGTTTTCAAACAGGTCTTCCCCCTGAGCATTCCCCATCTAATCAGAAACTCACACTATTGGTTAAGCCAGTGTTTCTGTGTGGACCTGGTCAAACAAACAGAGCTTGCCTTAATAGTGCCACAGAGCCACTAGTTTAACATGCCAGTGGATTATAGTTGTCTCTGCATTTTAAGACAAGTAGATCAAAAAATGACACGCTTTACTATATGACATGCTTGCAGTGATAGTGCTGTTGTTTGTTTCTAGGGGACCTCTGGGCCGGACCCCACCACAGTATATCTAGACATGAGGGCCCTGCGGCATGACAGGTGGGTGCTACAACACACACTTCTGCTTTTCCTGATGCTTATATACCAGTGCCAACTATATAACTATATATATATAATGTGCAGTTAGTTATTAACTAATATGTTATTATGTTTGATTAAAATTAGACTCTTAATTTGAAAAGTTGTTCCCACTTTATATTAGGGCGCTTTAACTACTATGTTATTTAAAAAAATAACTGTTAGGTTCAATGTACTTCTTGTGTTGATGTTGTATTGTAAAATACTTGAGGTGATACAGGTAAGGTTAGGACAGGTTTGGTGGTATGGGTCAGTTTAAGGGTGGGTTAAGAGGTAAGGGAAGGTCAGCACTCTCATTACAGATGTAATTACAGAAATCTGTAATTATTATTGATCTCTGTCTCTTTTTTTACATTGCTCAGAGTTCGATTAGTCGAGAGAGGCTCACCACACAGTCTGCCACTGATGGAATCTGGGAAGGTGAGAATATAGAAATATATATATTAGGTGTGTGACGAGACGCTTATCTCATGAGACGAGACACGAGATTGAGTTCATGAGAACGAGACACGATTTTTTTCAGAAATCCTCAATGACAAAATTCATGACTGGAAAAATTTTCTGCAGGTGCATTTTGAAATGTTTTAACATTTAACTAACAATCTTCTAATGCATGTCATTTTAGGTCTACTTAATGAGTATGAATTATCAAATGCCTTGAAAGAAAAGAATATGCAATATTTTACTTTCACTTTTAAATTCGTGATCGCGTAGCCTAGAAATCTAGACGCACCCTAGCGCCAGCAAAATGTATTTTGCAGCCAGTGTAGTGTAGCAATGTTGGCTTTCGAGCTGGAAAAACCAAACTCTAGTTAGGCCAATCACATCGTGTATTGAGTTGGCGGGCTTAACATAATAACGGCAGAGTTGTGATGGTTCCGCGTGAATTCCCTGCTACTTGAAAACAAAGAGGATGACTGCTGCTGCTGGCGAACAGCGGTCTTTTGAATCGGCTTTGGCCGTGACTTTGGAGGACTTGGAGTTAAGCTTTTCTTTGAGAAAAGAACAAAGAACATCATTTAAGTCATTCTTAAAAACGGAAGATGTGTTCAGAGTTTTGCCGACCGGATTTGGCAAAAGTTTAATATATCAACTAGCTCTACTGGTAGGAAAACGTATGGGACTCACTCAGCCACAACCGTTCGTTGCTCTGTTTGACTGTAGCACGGTCCTATTTCGTGCAGAGGGAATTTGAAAGGCAACCATTTATCCCGCCCCTCGGATTGAGGCATGCCATGGTGAGTTTCCAGACCTAATATCTTGATGTGGGCCAGTGAACTGTGATTCTTACTACACTGACTTCTTATGCTGGATGAGCAGAGCAGACTTTTACATTAGTTTATGATGGTTTTTATTTTTTTTATAAAAACAGCATAACGACAGTTGAGGCGAATGTGAGTGTAGCGGTGGAATATTTTTTGCTTATTTCACCCTCACGCTCTGTCATGGCGATATCGCGAGACAGCTTTTCACTCTACGGGAAATCTCGTCACATTTTAGTCTCGCGAGATATTAAAGGTCAATGCGAAATCTCGTCACACCCCTAATATATATATATATACTTTTTTTTCTGAAAAAACTTTTATTCTCACTAAGGCTGCATTTATTTGATAGAACATATAGTAAAAACAGTTATATTAATAGATGTTTTCTATTTGAATATATTGTAAAATATAAAATGTAATATAAACTGTAATTTATTCCTGTGATCAACGCTGAATTTTCTGCATCTTTACTCCAGTCTTCAGTGTCACATCATCCTTGAGAAATGATTATATTATGCTGATTTGCTGCTCAAGAAACATTTTATTATAAATGTCGAAAATAGTTTTGCTACTTTAAATTTATAGGAAAAATTAAGATTTTTTTTGCACCTTTTTTTGACAGTCCACTTTAAACATTATACTCACTATAAATAACCTTGTAACTACATGTCAACTAACTCTCATTAGTCTTTTGAAACACCAACTGGTGCTCATGGGGTGTTTCGGGTCTTAGATCATCAGACACCCTCACTCGGGCGACCCAGCCGCGGGTGATCAGTCCCCTTGTGATCAGTACCCTTCTTAATCCACAGCCACCTCAACACTTTTTCTGCAGCTCAGATTATGTTCTTGACGGCTTTCCTTTCCTGCAACCCTCTGATGCCAAGGAGACTGAATGTCAGGTTGCCCTGGCTGTCTTGTCTGTCTTGTCTCTGTTCGATGTTTCTTTGTTTGCCCTGTGTTTGACCACATGGCTCTGTCTATGTTTGTGTTGGCCATGTGCTCTTCTATTCCAGCCTCCTTGTTTCCTGTGACCATGCCCTCTTATTTAGTCCTTGTTTAGTCCTTGTTTGCTTGATTGTGTTCACCTGCTCTGCTATCTTTATATTGTGCTCCTTTCCCTCATGTCTTTTCTGGTTCATTGCATTCGTTGTGTGCTTGTGCTTCTTGCAGATCTTGTCAGTCAATTCTAGATGTTGTGTTCTTTGCCAGTTCTAGCATTGTATTTATTTCATTCTGATTTTTTTCCATTTTTCTTTGTTCCTAATTTATTTTAGTCAAGTTCAAGTTTTTATTTTGCTCTAGTTTTCCCAAGCTTTGTTTTTGGTTTCTCTTTTGATTTGTTTATTAACTGATCTTTTATTTCTTTTCTCTCTAGTTCCCTGCAAGGTTGCAGTCTTTATTTATTTTTTGCAAGTTTCCAGTTATTTATTTCTAGACTTTTTTTTCTTTTGTTTGTTTACTTATTTATTTAGCTAGATCCTGTTATTACAGTATTTAGTTTCTTTATTTGATTTTCTCTAGTCTAGTCGTCAGTTTTATTTTGCTTTTATATCTTGTTGTCTTGGCTTGTTGAGTCTTGTCTCGTGTGTTGGCTCGTGTTGCTCCCTGGTCGTTGACGCTCCTGGTCTGGCAGCTAGTCTGCTACGTCTAGTCTTATCAACAACTGTCAAGCCTCTGGTTCCCTGAGCTGCTGCCTTGTCTCCATCTTTGGCCGTCACATCTTTGCTGTCTCATCCCTGCACAGAACCTGTTCTCCAGTTGTGTGCCCTTGACCTACCTGTTCTCCAGTTGTGTGCCCTTGACCTACCTATTCTTCAGTTGTGTGCCCTGACCTACCTTTTCTTCAGTTGTGTGCCCTTGACCTACCTGTTCTTCAGTTGTGTGCCCTTGACCTACCTGTTCTCCAGTTGTGTGCCCTTGACCTACCTGTTCTTCAGTTGTGTGCCCTTGACCTACCTGTTCTTCAGTTGTGTGCCCTTGACCTACCTGATCTTCAGTTGTGTGCCCTTGACCTACCTGATCTTCAGTTGTGTTCCCCTGGCCTACCTGATCTTCCGTTGAGTGCCCTTGGCCTACCTGATCTTCAGTTGTGTTCCCTTGCCCTACCTGATCTTCAGTTGAGTGCCCTTGACCTACCTGATCTTCAGTTGTGTTCCCTTGACCTACCTGATCTTCAGTTGTGTGCCCTTGACCTACCTGATCTTCAGTTGTGTTCCCTTGACCTACCTGATCTTCAGTTGTGTGCCCTTGACCTACCTGATCTTCAGTTGTGTTCCCTTGACCTACCTGATCTTCAGTTGAGTGCCCTTGACCTACCTGATCTTCAGTTGTGTTCCATTGACCTACCTGATCTTCAGTTGTGTTCCCTTGACCTACCTGATCTTCAGTTGTGTTCCCTTGACCTACCTGATCTTCAGTTGAGTGCCCTTGACCTACCTGATCTTCAGTTGTGTTTCCTTGACCTACCTGATCTTCAGTTGTGTGCCCTTGACCTACCTGATCTTCAGTTGTGTTCCCTTGACCTACCTGATCTTCAGTTGTGTTCTCTTGACCTACCTGATCTTCAGTTGAGTGCCCTTGACCTACCTGATCTCCAGTTGTGTGCCCTTGACCTACCTGATCTCCAGTTGTGTGCCCTTGACCTACCTGATCTCCAGTTGTGTGCCCTTGACCTACCTGATCTCCAGTTGTGTGCCCTTGACCCACCTGATCTCCAGTTGTGTGCCCTTGACCTACCTGATCTCCAGTTGTGTGCCCTTGACCTACCTTATCTCCAGTTGTGTGCCCTTGACCTACCTGATCTCCAGTTGTGTGCCCTTGACCTACCTGATCTCCAGTTGTGTGCCCTTGACCTACCTGATCTTCAGTTGAGTGCCCTTGACCTACCAGATCTTCAGTTGTCTGCCCTGCCCTATTGTTTGGACTGTTTTCCTACCTCACCTATCTTGTGGTGTTAGGGTGATAACAATAAATAACACCCCTTGCATAATCTGCATCTGGGTCCTCCCTCTTAGAATTCGTGACACTGGATGTGCCCGATGTAATGACTGCAAAACCCCTGCAGCTTACCTCAATGGGCCTTCCAACCAGTGCATGTGAGCGGAGCGGTGTGGCCTGCGTGACGTCCTTGCAGTGTGATTTGGAAACTTCAACTGCTTCCCTAGATCGACCTTCAATAGCCAGTCATGTTGCATGCTGCCTAGTTGAGGCCCAGCCCTTCACCTGAGGTCTTTCTCCCTCTCTGACAAAGATGATGTTGTGCCTTGTTTTATACTGATATTGACTCTGCTGTATTCCAGTGCATATGGTAACAGCAACTGTTTTCAGCACCTGTTGATGGTGCCACCTGTACCTTCCCTTTCCCAATGCTTTTGGGCAGCAGCTCAAGATGTGCTCCAGGGAACCTCTTCTCAGGCTCAGTCGGCATGTGGGCTGTTGGCTAGACCCCAGCAATACAAATTAGATGGGCTTGGAAAGACACTATAGATTGGCTGTTTCAGAAACTTGAGACAATTGAAATAAAGTGTTACAGATTTTATTTACTATATAAACTTATCATATTTCTCAACGCACACAGATTCTGCCTGGGGTGAAGGTTATAATCGCCAACACAGAGACCAAAGGACCTCTAGGAGATTCTCATCTGGGAGAAGTGAGTTTCAAATATGGCAGCAAGTGTTACAAAATGCAGAGAACCACATGTGGCATGTTACCAGAAGAGTCTGTTAAAATGTATTATGTATTGTAATGTGTAGTGAGCTGATGCGACTATATTAAAAAACAGATCTGGGTGAGCAGCCCCCATAATGCCACAGGATACTATACGGTTTATGGCGAAGAGGCGTTGCATGCGGACCACTTCAGCACCAGACTGAGCTTCGGTGATACGCAGACGGTCTGGGCTCGCACCGGATACCTCGGCTTCCTGCGGCGTACAGAACTCACAGATGCCAGTGGAGGTACTGTATACATCAGATGAAAACCAAACACACTAGTGTCCCTTTTCAGGATGTTTCTGAGGTGACTTTTCTATTTAAAATTTTTCTCAATAAAAAGCTGATTCGATGTATACTCTGACGATTTTAATAGCTAAATTTTCTATTTAGTTTTAATTCATTTTTGCTGTGTACTCAGCAAATCAGTAATGACAGCAAGAACAATCAGTTGTGTCGTCCAATAAATCAATGATGTTTTGCATTTTATTCCAGAGAGACATGATGCCTTGTATGTGGTTGGATCTCTGGATGAGACTCTTGAGCTGCGAGGAATGCGTTACCATCCCATTGATATTGAAACATCTGTAATAAGATCACACAAGAGCATTGCAGAGTGGTAAGCAATATTTTTAAAATGTTTTCCTTGTACCTCATAGAATTGTGTTTTATTAGATAAACCTTTTATGTAACAGTAATAATATTACAGCAGATTATTTTAATCTTTAACTGTAATATAGAGCTTTATTACATTCAATTCCAACAATTGAATGAACATTAGATTAAATAACAATTTACACCAATCATCCTGTTCAAAAGTTTACACCCCCTGGCTCTTTATGGATTTTTCTGTCTTGGGCATCACTGAATGTTTGGAGCATTTGTAATAGTTGTGTATGAGTCCCTCAGTTGTCACCAGTGTGAAAAGATGGATCTCAAAATCATACAATCACTGCTAGTAAGGAGTCAAATATGCAGAAGATTACAAACAAGGGACTCAGGAACAAGCACTACAAAAAAAAACAGTTGTGGATCATCCAGCTAATGACACACAATATTAAAAATCAAGCGTATGCAATTTGTCTTGTATTTTGTGTTTGTATTTTGTCTTGTTGACTAGGCTATACTTAAACATCTGTTATGTGAAAAAGCTTTTTCAGGGCAGTACTAAATAAAAACAATGTTTTTATGATCTTTCTTATTAAAGGCACACTATGCAGGAATTCCTCATTTTTGTCAAACAGCGACCCCTAGAGTCACTGTAGAGTACTTGTATTTAACGTTACTGTCGTAAATACCACTCACGCAGAGCGTCTCTACACTTTATAATAATAAAGTAGCCTACCTCGTTTGATGACTTATAAGGTTTTTACATAAATGCAGCTAAATTACAAGTCAATAGCCTAGGCCTACTGTATAATTTCATTTGTGTTTTTGAGTGTTTTGTAAACATTACTAAAATGCCAGATGCCATCAATAAAGTTACATGTGCGTTGCATTATTTCATAACATTGTCCGTTATGATGTCGTTAGACATGATTATTGCAATTTATCATAATAGTTTCCAAATTGTGCTCATTTACACTATTTACAACGTGTAGGCTTATTTATGTCCTGATAATTATGTGAGATATTGACAACTGTTCTCATGATAATCGCAGGAATCAACTTTAACAGTGAAAGCCTGACCGAATGGGACTCTTTTCCGGTTCCTCACGCGGTCAGATACTCTTTTCCTTTTCCTAGTCTTTTCCGACCGCGTTTTCTTTGCTTTTTCCATCGTCGAGTATCACGTCTGAAAAGTGTCTTCGTGCTTCATATGTTGTTGTTGATGTGTGTGACGTCGTTGCCGTAAACCATGTCGTGATTCTCTCGAGATATGTCTGGGGTGCTCCTCTCAAACTTGCATTGCTGGTTTTTCCAGCGGCGTCCCCCCCAAGCTTTACTACCAGGATGATTCGCCCTACTATGAGTTTGTTTACCACCGAAATGACTTTGAAGCTGTTATATTAAGGTACAATTCTTGTATAGTGTGCCTTTAAAAAATAAATAAAAATAACATTTTGGTGGTTATGCAAGTTGTATGTAAACTTATGTCTAAAGTGTATATCAAAAATCATAAGATTATTAGATGCCAAAATGTTGCTTTGGTTATCACATTCTCATGTTGCTATGGTTACTATGTCAATCATCGCAATATCATGACTCACAGGACTATAATTTAATGGATTCACTCCCACATTTAAATGCAGTTATCACTCCTTACACTTTACAGTCTGAACTTAACAACCGGTCCTCTAGAAGCATGAAAACAAAACAATTATTTAGATCAATAGCGCTCCCTTTAAGCCATCACTTACAGCGTTCTGCACTCTCATTAAAACTCTCGTCATAAACAATGAAGTTGTCCGTATCTGCACAGTGAATCTCTTATTTACATCGCGTCTAGACTTTGAGGTTAATGAGGGGATTTGCAAAAGTGTAAAGCTCGTGCTGATTCTGAACATACCTTTTGACCGAATTCTCCTTATGGTGACTCTAAAATGCCTCTGATTGGCCACTGAGTTCATGCGCTTGATATATATTGATTGATGTCTGTGACTGGCTACAATGCTCAATGCTGAAACAAAACAATGCAAGTAGTTTTGGTTCTGAATAATAATATATTGTGTCCTCCAGTTCCCGGACTCGACTGTACTTGGAAAATTTTCAGAGTCTAAAAGGTCAGAGTCCGTGTCAAGTCCGAGAACTCCAACTCTAGCGCTTGCTGTCATGGCTTACAGCGCCGCTGGACACGCCGTCTCCACCAAGCACTCGATGGCCCTCCAGCAAGTGTTTCAGGCCAAGGTGCTAAATATGGACGTCAACAAAGTTCCCTTTCTTGACTCCCCCATCTCTCAGGCCAGCCTCTTCGGTGAAGAAAGCTATGCTCAGCAGTTCTCGGTAGTACTAAAGCAGATGGTGGTGATCAAACACATCCTGTCCCGCTGGATGCTGCTGCCAACACCTGTCCGTCTAGGGTTCTCCCCCCGCCTGCTTGTCACAGAAGATGACAGCGGCAACAGCCTTCACCCAAGCTGCAACGTCCAGCTGCCAGCTGGAAGGCGATGTACCCTTTCTCTGTCATCACAAAGTAATCCAAGCGGCCGGCAAAACGAATCAGAGACTAGTGACCCAGAAATGGAGGCGTCCCCCCAGGTTCAGCGGCGTCCGGTTTACCTCAGTGGCAGACAAGGATGTTCCTGTCCTGCGTGCGGTAATTGCGGTCCTGCTGGTGAAGGACGCAATAGAGCCGGTCCCTCCAGCCAAGATGAGGTCAGGGTTTTACAGACCGTACTTCATCGTGCCCAAGAAAGGCGGTGGGTTATGGCTGATCTTTGATCTGCGTGTCTTGAATCGGGCGCTTATCAAGCTTCCGTTCAATATGCTAACGCAGAAAGCATTCTCACGTGTGTTCGTCCCATAGATTGGTTTGCAGCGATTTACCTGAAGGATGCGTACTTGCATATCTCGATTCTACCTCGACACAGACCGTTTCTATGCCTTGCGTTCGAGGGGGGGAAGAGGGCGCTGGGAATGGGCAGCGGTTGTGGCGTTTTCTATTGGGATCCCAATTCTTCAATCTGTTCGCAAGCCTCATAACTGCCTGATGTAACACCAAACGTGACTGACTGATAGGGAACGTCTCGATTACTAATGTAAACCTCGTTCCCTGAAGGAGGTCACCACAACCCCTGTACCACCACTTGAACAGCTGCGGCCTTGTCTTGGCTCCTCAGTGAAAAACTTGGAAAGCTCTCAGGCGAGATCCCAATTTGTCAGTCTGTTCTGATATAAGATCTCCATTCCCTCCTTCAAGGAACGGAGGTTACATAAATAACCGAGACGTTTTGATACCATCCCTTGTGAAAAAGACGCTTTAGCATACTTTTAAAAAGAGTACTTACTTAAAAATATAAGCCTAGTGTAAACTCAATGTTCTCAGACAATTGACATTCAATTCAATTGAATGTTAATTGCAATTATATCAATTTTTTTTGTTTAAATTGATATTAAATGCAATTAGCTTAGCTTTGACCCACTTAAGCAGGTCTTAAGTACATCTTTATATGATATGATTTCATGATTACTTCGGTTGTCTTTGAAATACTTTCTGTGATAATCGACCACATGCCACAAATGCTGTTGATCAAGGTTCATTAAACTGGAAGCATTCTTTTAAGACTTCCTGAAGATTGAATCATCAGTATAAATATCTTTCTTCATGAAATTTCACTAAGTATTTTATTCCATTGGTAGAGTGAATTCAGGGTCATTTTACAAGTCATCTCAATTGCAAAAAGTGTCCCAATCATCCTGAATTCACCCTTAGAATTAAAAAAAATAATAATTCAACAGCCATGTTTTGCAGTGTTTGTAATCTATTTTTTCTACCTAATAAATATGCCTCCCATCTTCTTACTCTCTCCTCAGTGCTGTGTTCACATGGACTAATCTACTGGTGGTGGTCGTGGAGCTTGAGGGGTCAGAACAGGAAGCCCTGGACCTTGTTGCCCTGGTGACCAATGTGGTTCTGGAAGAGCACTATCTCATAGTAGGGGTTGTTGTGGTAGTGGACCCTGGAGTCATTCCTATCAACTCCAGAGGGGAGAAGCAGCGGATGCACTTGCGGGACGGCTTTCTCGCCGACCAGCTGGATCCCATATACGTGGCCTACAACATGTGAGAATGTGGAGGAGGAACCAGATGCCAGAAAACTCTGCATATGCAAATGTACAAAGGAAGCATTAGAGGAAAGTTTGGACAGTCTTGCCTCTTCCTCCACACACATGAAGAGTCCTTGATGGAGCTATGCAGTTTATTTTTGATATCAAACTGTCAGAATGCCTTGAAAATAAAACTAATTCAGTGGTCAGGGCAAATGACTTGATTTCATCTCCTGTTTTCTTGTGCGACACAATTGAGTTCAGTTCTTATTCAAGCACACTTGTTCTACACATGCGTGTTGAATGTTCCCTGTGTGTGAGGAGGACCGGCCCAAATGGGCGTGGGAGTGCCTGATGTCAAAAGCAGGATCCAGATTCTAGGACCATTGAATTTTCAAGGGCATGTGAAAATGTGTAATGTGTTTCATTTCACAGCTTTACTGTTGGTGTAAAAGATGCACAAACCCAAGTTTTGTTTGGTTTGTTCATTTTACATCAACACGCAAATCTTTGATAAATGTTTTATCTGGAGACCGAATGGCAATAAGGAAATGGATATCGAAATTTTTTTTTTCAGGAAAGCAGTACTGAATGTGTGCTGTGGAAATGCTGCTCCACGAATTCACAAGCTTATGCATTCCCAGCTAGTGTTTCAACAAGGGCCTTAAATATTTTCATACGCCTGTGGATTGTTTATAATTTGTATTTCCCCATTCATTAAACTCATTAATGTGTGAGCTTTTAGACTGTGCAGGATAGGAATCAGGGTAATAAGTGTATAGATGAAGAGTCTTATTCAGGTAACCAAGTCCCAATCTGAAAAATATTTCTACTCAAATTTACATTTACAGCAGGTGTCATTTATTTAATTTTTTACACTGTATGACAATTCATGAGTAGTGTATCTTATATTCCTGCAGAAGGTGACATTTTTAGTCTCCTACATATTACTGATTGAAAAGAAAGTATAATTTTTCCTTAATACATTAAAACATACCTAACAGATGGGACCGGTATTTCAGGAAAACTGACCACTGCAGATGAGGGCTTTTGATTCTTCTTTTCATTACTGTGTTAAAGAGTGATGATTGCTTGTATTTTCAGACGCACTGTACACTGTACTAACAACGCTTGCTTTCTTGTAATGTGCTCACTACGTAAAGGATAGGCGAAATGCCTGCTGTAATTATGTACAGAATTTGTGTATTAAGTTATTACTGGGACACCAGAAACATATGAATACTTTGGCATGGTTTTTGCAGTGGCATGGAGGAAACCAGATGCTGCTCAAATTGAAGTTTAATTTCTTGATCAAACAGTAAGGAGAACAACATGAGTCACTATTCATGGAATATTTTACATTGCAATAGACCCAAGAAATGGTTTTGCTACAAAGATTGTGAAGCACATACAGCATCTGTATCGCAGGATGATTGTGTGACAGTTAATGTTCATTTGCAGTTCTGTCATTTTGTGAATATTTGGTTGATACAGCTTTTAACTTCTGTTAATATTTCTTAATAAAAACCATGCTTTTAAATGGCATTGAAATTTTAATTCTATTGTCTTTTTTAATGCACATTTCGCAGACATGTCTATCCAAAGTAACTTACATTGCATTCAAGAGATACATTTATTTCATGCTTTCCCTGGGAATCAAACCCATTACATAAGCATTGCTCTACTGTTTGCTGCAAGAATGCAAAGTATACAATAATATAAATGCTAAATAGGCTATAATTGTAAGCAAGAAGAGAAGCAGACTTAGAATTATCAAAACATAATTACAAAGAGATAAGCATTTCCAGTATGCATGGTAGCAGTACTAAACAGATAAAAAAAGAAGATCAGCATTGTTACTTGAAAAGATCCTCATGATCGTCTTAGTGGAACATAGTCGTTAATTTCAAGCTACTTCAAGAAATGTATTCTTCTATGTTTTCTAAAAGCTTTGTTGCAATATCCAGTGCACTTCTAGCATTATCAACACTGAACTGCTTGTTTGGAATGTGAGGAAATTGGTGATAGTTCGGATACTGGGTTTTTTTGCCATCAACACCAAGTTCAGTCAGTTGCCTCACAGTGTTTGGTAAAGAAGTCAACTGTGAGCTGTAATGGGACACCTGCTGAGCAAGGCTAGTTATTGAGCAGTTTTTGGGATGCTCTCCACTTCTACTGTACATTGCTGCTATCAGGGCTTTTTCCACAGCCTGATGCACCTTAAACAGACACCACTCTGAGCAATCTCCTCCAGTGTCACTGTGAGCTGCGCTGATGTCACATTGAGCCTGTTCATACCAGCGTTTTGCCTCTCCTCTGTTTGGCCTTGGTGTTTCTCTGTGGTATGACCAAAAGTTATAGTGGCTTCTAGAGTAGTTCTGATAGAACCTCTCACGTCCCCTCCTGTGGCTTCGTGCCTCTGTGTTCCACGTGTCATAGAAATCTTGAAAGTCTCTACAGGTTGAGGATGTGCTATGTGCAGTTTTCCCTTGTTGTAGTTCCTCAATTCTTTTCTGCAGGTATTTGAATGCCTCTTGGGCAAGTTCTTCGTTGCCTGGATTCTTGTCTGGATGCCACCGGAGGTAGAGACGTTTAATGGCTTTTTGTTTGTCCTCACTTGACATATTACAGATTTCATTTAAGCTTTGGTCAATTTCTCTTTTGATTTCTTCAAATGTCCGTGGAAAGACTGTTTTGGGTGACGGCCTGGACGGCAAAAGACGTTCTATATTTGTGCAAGTGGACCCTGTGTTTGATAGAGGCCTGGATGTCAAAAGACGTTCTATATCTGTGCAAGTGGACCCTGTTGACACAGTTGCCTTCTTTTCTCGTTTAAATTGGTAAAGATTAAGAGAGCTTACTTCAATGAAGTCATCACTGCCAACTTGTATTTTATATCTGGCAGGAAATTGTCTTATTTGTCCCACTGAATCGTCTAGTCGGTTGATAACAATGGCATAGAAATATTCACCAGATTCGTCCTTGCTGAAGCCAACATACTCTCCGCTTTCAAAGTTGTTGAGGAAGTTCATATCAAGGCAGTCATGCCATTCTTCAGGTATGCGACATCCAGGTTTCGGTAAGGCATTGTGTCCTTCCTCATGGCCACTATTATGAATGCCATGATTTGCCAAGGTTTCCTCAACATCCTCCATGTTATCACACAGCAGAAGATGCCCAAGGACTAGAAGGCTTGAGATGTTCAGACAGTTCTTTAAAAGAGCATTGATTTCTTTAGTAAGACACATATTAACTTCATTTACTACTTTTAGGACCATGTCATCATTGTGTTTCAAGTAGAAACTGCATCCATCTTTCTTTCTTTTTACAAAAACATCTGTTTCAGCCTTACTACCTTCAATTGCCTCATGGTTTAACAGAAGTTCAGTCTGAAGAATTTTGCAACAGATAATCTGAATCTTCGAAAATATTTCTTCACACTTTCCTGCAGCTTCCGACTGTGAAACCCCACCTTTGCTGTCTTCTCTGATGAGACAGACTAGTCCATGAAGAAATGCAGCAGAAGACAAGTGTTTGTCAAACCAGCCCCTAAATTCACATTCCCCTTCATCGCAATATTGCACACTTGCTCCCGCCAGATTTTCAGAAATTATTTCTGAGAGAAATTTGGGGCGAACTTGCTGGGGAAGGAACTGCAACAATGTTTGATGTTCATAGTGATCATTTCCAAGATGACAGCAGTTTAATTTTTCCAGCAGTTTCAGCTTGGTTTCCAAAGGACACTCAAGTCTTGCATTCTGGAAGACTGTATCGTTGAAAAACAAAGTGTTTGATTCATAGAGTCTTCCATCTGTTGATGGAAGATAAAGTGAGTTGTTTCGGAAACAGGTTTTGTTCTGTTCCTCTTTCAGCAGGCAAAACAGCTGTTGTACAACACGCTTCACAGCTTTCTGCTGGTTTCCCTGAAGGCTGTCTTTATCAGAACTATCAGAAAAGATTTCTTGAAGAACAGTGATATATTGATTGACGGTGGGCCTCTCCTTTACACCAATCTTCCTGAAGAAGTCTTCATATTTCATATACTTCGATAGAATGCAGTAGAAATAAGGCCTAAACTCAAGATCATCATGTAGCACAAGTGCTGTCTGGTTTGCCTTCACAAGTTTTGTCCCGTTTTCTACCAAGATAATGGGGAGGTCTGAGAACAGAGAGGGATCAAAATTTATTGACTGCAGGTATGCGTATGATTTGCTAAATACTGCGTTTCTTGTTTCCAACAATGTGTCAGTGTGACACTGAGACCTACAGATGTTTTTCAGATTAGCAGCTATTTGTCCAAGGGGTGGAGTCTCCAAGGCTCCGACATCCTTCATTTTCATTATGTGATGTGAAGAGGGGAGTTCTGAAGGTAGGATTGGCATAGATGTCCATATCAGATAATGGTGATCATTGTCTCTGTCAATCAATGATCCACTGATTGCAACAACCTCCCTCTCTTGAGCAAAGGCCTTGTGATAATCGCAAAGTTCTTGCTGAATTTTCACTGGAAATATGAATTTAATGTTAGCAACTCTGTTCAGTAATTTAGAGTTTTTCTCAATACTCTTTGACAAAACAGTCCTAAACAGGAGATTTGATCTTTCCTTAAGACCATCTAGAGGACTGTTGCCTCTAGTTTCAGATTCAATTTGTTTTGCAAACTGAATGATTTCCTCATCAGACACTTCATGTTTCAATCCAAGGCCCTTTAAGAGACAATGTGCTTCAGTAAGTTTACCTTGGAAATTGTCCCAAAACTTTTCTGGCACAAATCTCTCTTTTGAAAGCATTACCCTGTAAATGGATACACTGTTATCATAGAAGTATGAAGCCACCTGAAGAGAGCCATTGATGTCTCGAATAAATCTGACATCTCTCAATGCAGAAGCAATCCTGGGGTCCACTGGTCCAAGTTCCACTAAAAACCGCATTAAATCAAGCAACTTGGCCTCTTTCATAATGTGCACAGAAGGAAGAAAAAACTGTACACAGAACTCCAGATCATCTAGAATCCGAATGCTTAGAATTTCTGTCAATTCTAAGTTTATCCAGCTGTGCTTGAGAAAAATACAGTCACATCCATCGACATGGTACAAGTTTGGAAAGTCATTCTGATGCTCAGAATTTAGAATGAATGTCATTCTGTGTAAATCAATCCTTTCCCTCTTTCCTGTTATTGACTCAAACAGGGGCAAGGACTTGAGCATACCCACATGTCCACTCTTCTTTTTGGAATCTCTAATCCCATTCTGTAAGAAGTGTTGAAGATCTACACATTCATCTTTTGACAGCTCCTTAAACTGGGAATGAGGTACATGACAAACCTGCCCCAAAACAGCACTGCTGTCTCTTGTTTGCAGGAGTTCTGGATTCATATACTTGAAAAGTAAGTCTTTGAAATCAATGAAAAAGCTGATGTTTAATTTCATGAACCCCAGTTTTATGAGAATGGTAGCAATTTTTTCATCTGGCTTCAGAATCACTTTTGATATGTTTCGCAATGTTTGTAAGAAATGTGTGTTATTTTGACTGGGGCAAATGACTGGTAAAATAGGACTGTCATCAAAGTGCTTTTTTATCTCACTGTAGACATAGATCTTTTCATTTTGGTAGATTTGCTCTTGATCATCAAAGAAGCTCCATAAAGTTTTCAGCCATTTGACTGTCTCTGTCTCCGCTTTGTAAAGCTGGCACCTTTGATCAGGTAATGACTGTCTGAGCAGCTGCTCAAGTTTCCGTTTCAAATATTCTGCTGCCATGGCAATTGTTAAGTCCTTAATATACTTTCCCTTGTGTAGAATTTGAATGTGATTTCTAATGACATCATTATCTGCAAACAGTTGGTGGTGTCCTTGAAAAAGACTGCTAAATCTTGAAATTAGCTTTGGGCATTGAGAGTCAAAGACTCTTAACATCTGATCTTCTGTGAGGAGAAGAGGCAGCCCATTAAGGACATGGACATTTTTCTCATTGGCATTTGTCAAGCAGAAGCTCAAAAGTTTTGAACATCTTGTTTTATTTTTGATCAAGGTCTGGTTGATGGGCAAAGGCAAACTACTAGTTGTCTGTGAAGGATCAATTATCGATCTTTGCTTCAAGAAGTTCATCACTGTTGAAGCGCTGACTTCTGTCATAATCACACCAGCTGCTTTGAAATTCTTTTTTATTTCATTCATTTTGCAGGTGTTTGGCACTAATTTCATCCCGATGTCATCTAAAATTTGAAAAATTCCTTCATGGTCATCAGTTGAAAAATATGGACAATCTGCTGAATGTGGTTTAGATGGACTGCACCAGGTGACTGTGTATTTTTGTTGTGAAAGATGTGATGGCTCAACAGGAATAGAATGTACAGTGGGTATGACAGGAAGATCACATTCTTTGACTGATATATATACCGCATTGATCATCTCATGCCAGACTTTGTCTACTTTCTGTGAAATGCATGGAAAGTAATTAAGGCAAATGGACTCTAGCTGTGACTTGAGGAATACAAGAGCTGTAGGTGTATCCTTCTTCATGAATGAACACAGATGTAACAGGAGGCCAGCATAGAGAGGTGAAATGATGTTTACTTTCAGTGACTGGTTCCACTCTGTCTTCAGACTATCACCATCCTCTTTCCACAAGTCCCTTCTAGAAGAATCTACTTCAAAATTTGCATTCACATGGAGTGGCAAGCCAGTTTCACCAGGTAATGGCAAAGAAAAAAATGCCCTGCCAGTAAATGTGTGGTTAAATGAGCTTTTCCGACATGCAGCCAGAGCAGCTTGAGGAACTTTGAAATGATCTTGCTTGTTTTTTCTCTGATGGATTTGTTTTGAATAGCCAAAGCACTCTGCAATGACCCACTGACTTTGTTTATTTCCAGATGAGATTTGCATGACATAGATGGTTTTGCAGGGTTCTGCTGTTCCTGACATGAGGGATTCTCGAACATGTCTGTGAAAGTTTTCCTTTCTTACCATGTTCTTCTCTGTGTAATTCTTTTCAATAAGGAAGGGACATTCAGTTTGTGTTCCATCTTCACTGATCTCCAGGAACTGTATTTTCGTGATGTGTTTCAAGAAGAGAATTAGTCCTTCAGGATCTTCAGTCAAGGCATAGTAAAGTTCGTTCATGTCATCGTCTGTGACTGAATGTCTAGATATTCCAGAGTTTTTTGCCATTTCCTCTGTCCTGAGAGGGAGCCTGAACATGGTTCCAGAATTGAGTGCAAACATTTCTGGAAGAAAGGTATAATAAACATCCTCAAAAGAATTTTTTAATTCATCATCAACTGAAAACATGCAGCCTGGGGACTGTTTTGTTATGCCTTCCACATATTTTAGATTTGGATCAGAAATGCAGAGCCATTTGTCACCGGTCAGGATAGATGGACAATCTGTCAGATGATACACAGAATTGAAGCCAAGTCCATATTTTCCAGTTCTCCCTAAAGTGCCATGTTTTCCTCCTTCCCCCAGCTGTTGAATGCCTTGCAGATCATCATCAGAAAATGTTCTGTTGTTGTACACACAAAGAGCCGGGCCTTGAACCAGTTCCCATTCCTTTCCAAATATCTTTTTTGTCTTATGTTTTCTTTTGTCCCACACAAAGTGAATTTCTGTTGCCTCTGCATCATCAGCATTTTGAATGAGCTCTTTCAGAATATCTTTTTTAGATGGATATGCATCAATTATATTTTTTATTCGGACAGTTAGTTTCTCTTTTTGTCCAAACTCTTTGACATGAAGGGAAAACTGACTGACCAAATGATTCTTCAGAGTATGGTGTCTAGTTGTCATTACACCAAAATGACAGGCCACAGAACGAGGTATCAGATCAAGGGTGAGCTTGACACCAGCTGAGACAGGCATCCATGGGCTGTCATTAAATCTCAGCTCTTTAGAAGATGTCAACACACCTCTATTATCAGGTATGAGACAGTTTG
Source organism: Siphateles boraxobius (assembly GCF_051911475.1). Classification (NCBI taxonomy): domain Eukaryota; kingdom Metazoa; phylum Chordata; class Actinopteri; order Cypriniformes; family Leuciscidae; genus Siphateles; species Siphateles boraxobius. The sequence continues at coordinate 168,386 of NW_027508701.1, forward strand.
TAAGCTCTTCATCTTTAATTTTGTATAGCCCTTTCATGAGTATTGCAACACACTTATCGAGGTCTGACATGGAAAGAGGTTGAGATCCATTTAAAGCCTTAATTTCATCAAGTGCAGCAACAAATTGTTCCCTTGTGAATTGTTTGTTGACACCAAGGCAGTCCCAGAGCCTCTTGAATTTGGAGAAGATGACTGGAAGCACATAGAGATATGGTTTCTCCTCAAATTGCTCACTTCTGGCCACTGACGTCACATTTATAAAGTGATCCTCAATGAAAATGAATGGATATGACTTTGCATGTCCAATAATGGGATTGGGATCTTTCTGTTCCAACAAGTAATAGTTGAGATATTTATAGCAAGACTGAGCAATGTTGAAGAGAGCAGTATTTTCAAATGCTTTGCAGTGTTGGTGTGCTTTTAACAGCTGCAGAAGAACCGTTTCAACTGGTGGATTTGTCCGTACTCTCAATTTTTGGAGAACTAGATCATAACTGTGTATTTGAAGATTTGAATGGTCAACTGTGAATTCTGTCATGCTTACTAAATTGTGACAACTGTCACTGTAAACTTCTTCAGGTTTTTTAAGAACAGTGGCCTTCTTGCTTTGCTGAACTAAAGGAACAGAGGCAGGAAGGAATGGAATTTGAGACAGTGTGTGCCAGTGCAGAGAATTATCATCTTCTTTTATGGAGACTTCCATAGACTCCATGAGACACTGGAAACATTTATGACATTTAGATGTATCCTGTTGCCAAACACTGGATATATTTCCTGCTCTTTCTATGATGTCCTCTAAAGGGAGGCGGTCACTCAGCATTCCCAAATCTGAAAGTCGTTGAATCCTTTTTGTTGAGAGAAAGTCATTTTCGGTTCCTTCAAGAAAGCGGCCTTCCTTAAGTTCATACAAACAAGCCATTTTGCCAGAAGGATTCACAAGTCGCTTGATAAATTGAAGCTTCTTACAACTCTGTGTTGGCATACAAGGGTAGCTTTTCAGTAGGTCATCAACAGCATGATCATTTAAGTCAATGGCATTTAGCACAAGAGTATTTCTGCTGTGTGTGTCCACAGAACTCAAGTTCTTAAAAACAATGTTGTAAAACTCAGGCCAGTTGATTGTTCTCTGTTTGATCTCTAACTTGAAGCCACAATCGATGAAACTCTGTCTTACCCATGATGGGAGAGAAACAACACTGGAATATGAAGCTCCCAAGCTCAAGAACACTTTTATTGCAATGCCTCCAACTGTTTGGTTCTCCTCAATTTTTGGATTCAGAAATCTCACCTTGTCTATAGAACACCAGGTATATCCATTGCTGAAAAGCTCCAAAGATTTGCCATTGGCATTCTGCACAACTGCTGAGTAGAAAGACTCAACCATGGGTAAAAATGCTTTGCTTACTGTCTCTGTGTTAGGCCAGAATGTATGGAAGGAATAGTTCTGGATAAGTCCATTTTGGTCCATTTTTTTTAGCTCAAGCAGTGTAGTGATGTACGCTGATTTTATGGCATCTTTCAGTAAAGCTTTGTTCCACTCAGACTTCACTCCTTTTTCCCATAGACCTTTCCTATTAGATGTGACTGCAAAAGTTCCATTGACATGGACTGGAAGACCTGTCTGAATTGAGAGAGGAAGAAAGCAAAACGCCTGGCCAAAGAGGCTTTCATCAGGGGACCATGCATTAGTTTTTGCCTCTCTATGCAAAGGTACAGCTATGCCACCAATTGGAAATGAAAACGCAGGTTCTTGTTCAGTTCTTCTCTGGAACATTTGCAAAGACTCCTGCGTCCCAAAACAGGAGTACAAAAGCCAGTATTGAGTGAAGAATTTCTCTGAGTGCTCCTGAACCATTTTAACAATGTGTGCTCTCTTGACATCAATAATTTTGTGGCATGTGATGTCACTATTTCTGAAGGTCTTCTCGGTCTCTTGGAGTAGTGTGTCATTTGAGACAGGAAATGAATTCATGACTTCTTTGGATATTTTGAGAGTCGTCTGAATCTGATCATTTCTTGGAGGAGTTAATGAGTTTTCAGGTACAGTTTGAAGGGTCATAGATGTAATGCTCTTCAAAAATAGTAGGTGTGTTTGTGAATTGTCAGTCAAATGATTTCTAAAACTCATAATTCGCTCTTCATCAAATACCTTTGAACTGATCTCTGACTGGTTGGCCTCCTCCAGAGTGCGAAATGGTAATTTAATCAAGGTGCCATTGTAAGATTTCTTGCTGTTTTGCACTGACAAATCACAATCAAAAATTCCTTCATGAGATTTAAACTGTCCAGGAAACCTTTTGCACAGTCGTTCCTGGAAAGGGTCAAGTTTAATTCCTGGGTTTCCTTTGCTGAGTATGTGCTTTTCCAAATGGGTGACATTTGGATCAAGTATGAGAAGGGTTTTCCCACTCAAAATTGAAGGAATATCACTCACATGGTAAACAGCATTAAATCCAAGCCCAAACTTTCCAATCATCTCGAATTTTTTTTCCTTCGATGCTGACCCCACTTTGACAATGTTTCTCCAGTCTTCTTCTGTAAAAAGCTCATTGTTGAAGATCCAAAGGCATGGTCCATTGCAGAGAGCCATTCCCTGATCAAAGAGTGTTTCGGAGGGGTCTTTGTGTTTTCTGAAATCAAGGAGGAATTTACATGTGGTTGCCCCAGCGTCCTCAGCATTTTGTAGGAGTTCTTTGAAAATGTCACTTTCTTCATCATACTCTTTAAGAATATTTTTAATTCTTTGAGTAATTGGTTCAGATTGTCCACATTGTTCTATACCAAAGGACTCTTGCTCTGCTTGTATGAACTGTGGTTTTAAGATGCGAGTACTTAAGAATGGGACTTTCAACCATCTTGCAGTGATGGGTAGAACTTCTTCATGAATGACATAGAACTCCTCATTGTCTTGTGTCAGGTCATCAAGTCCTTCGGCACTGATGTCACAGAAGACTGTTTTGGACAAAGACTGCAGAGTAAAGTTTTGACTTTGTGCCATGACAGGCACAGGGGTACTGTCCTTTAAAAGCTTTTCATTCTTTCGCATCCAGTCAAGAATGGCAATTGACACTTTAAGTTCTGTCAAGTCTCCATGAGGAGGATACCTGCAGTCAATTCTTTGTTTTATGTCATGGAGTATGTCTTCAATTTCTTCATCGGACAGTGATTTCTTCACACCAAATTGTGTTAGCAGGTTTTCATATTGCAAAAACTCTTCAGGCACTCTCTTGATGTAGGGGCTTAGATCCAATTCAGGTGGATAGGCTAAAACTATATCTCCTGGACAGACAAACTCGCTTTTATTCCATATCCAGGGGATGTTTTTTGGTTCTATTAAATCTTTGAAATTTCTCATGTTGTCTTGCATGAATTTGTAAATACTGTGCAGCTCGGTTTTAAACTGAAAATCTGATTTTGGGTTGACCATTGATCTCAATGCAGAGAGGTTCTCCAAGACTTTTTCAGCAGGAGGGGGTTCATAAAGTCCAAGATTTTTGCAGACATGTCCTGTTAGCTCAAACATAAGTGGCATTACATATCCAACAATTGAAGAATACTTTGAATCCCTAACTTCAGCTGGCTTATAGAGACCTCTCTTAAGATTTCTACAAACACTTCCATTCAAGAACTTTGGATTTTCACAGGGAACCCACTGCCTTTGCTTCAGCTCTTCTATCTTCGCCTTGGTGAATTTTGAAAGGAAATCATTCTCATTCAGGACTCGAACAAGTGTATGTGATTTTTTATATGCCTTATCTGGTGAGTGGACACAAAGCTTTTCAATATTATTTATGACTTGGAGTATGTTTTCTGTTGATATTTCTTTTTGCTCTGTCTTCAGGCCAAGGGTTTTTAAACTTTGAAGCATTTCCTGGGTGTTTGCATAAGAAGGTGGGGGAAAGAATTCTGCCTCAAAAAGATCCTGAAATGTCCTATTTCTTGGATCAAAAACATCGGAGGCCTGTTTGTGTTCTCCATGAGTTGTCTCAATAAATTTTAGATTTTTAGTTTTCGTGAGAAGCTGCTTACTCTGTGTGAGTAAAGTGCTACCATTATTCAATACCCAGGTCATTACTGTCTGTTCCTCACCTTTTTGGAAAGAGGCTGCCTCAATGCAGGCAATCAAACAAACAGCCAACTTAGCGGCATCTAAGAGTTCAATATTCAGAAGAGTCAAAAGTCTGCGATCAGCTTCATTTGCACACTGTACAATGGTCTCAGGCATTGGCAGATCATTTGGAATGGCTGGTTTGGTGGTTGAAACAACTGCTTGCTTTGATTGAACTGTAACATATTTCCCAGACATCATTCTGAAGATTGGCAACATGGAAAGCAAGTTCTTTTCAGCATTTGATAAAGAGTCCAAAGAAGAGAGGTACACTTTCAACTCCTCCTTTTCCTGTGATGAAGCAGAGGCAATTCCTTTTATGACCTGATCTCTGTGTGAGTTCACAAAGACTTGTAGAACACTTCTTGGTGAAGCAGGAAGAACATACCTCTCAATGTCATGATGTCTAAGACATTCATCTCTTTTTATGACTGTGCACCCCACCATTCCTAACACTTTCTGAACATGATCTGACAAGCTAGACGCTGTGCTACTCTGAAAAATCAAAGTTGTGTTACTCTGCAACCTTGCTAACAGTACAGAATTGCCTGAACTCTGTAGTGGCTCCAGTGGTATTAAAGGAATGTCAATAAAGTCATTTAACTCATTCCATTCAGTGCTAAGAAACTTCCAGAATTTAGACAACCAACTCTTTGGTGGATGATGATTTTCTGCTGTTTTCCATGTCACATGACCTTGGGTCACCTTCCAGTCCATGGGTAAGTGCTTCTTGGTGAGTGCAACAACATCTTTAGCATCCAAATTGATTATGTTGAATGTGCCTGAAAAAAAAGTGAAATGATTGGGACCAAATTTCACAAACATGTATAAATTTGGTCATTATTTTGTTGTATGTGCCTGAAAAAATAGTGAGAAAAAACTTCACAAACATGTATGGTATCAATTAAATATTTCATAAGCACTGCCGAAAAAATATATTGAACAGTTTTCTTACTCTTTGTTGCTAGTTTCCTTAGTTGCTTAGTGCAAACATGGCTCAGATCGTTGGGTATAAATCTTTCTTTACAAAATGGCAGCAATGTGCTAAACAAAGAAAAAACTGATTATTAGTACTTTGAAAACACAATATAAACACACTAAAGAATTCAAGTAGGAAAGAGACAACTATATCACACCTTACCTTGGAAACTTCTCATTGTCGATCAAAACAGTGTTCTGCACTCCACTGGTAAATGAAGTGAAGGTTCCATCACTGAGAGGCAGAAGCTTAAGACCTTGTAGCTATGTGTACTTCTCATCACTGAGAGCAAATTCAAGAAGAGAGTATCTGTCATCTTTACTGAGGTTTTCCTCCTCACATCTGTGCAGGACATCTCTAACATAAGATGGAGTCACCCATGTCAAGGTATCATTTTCAGGGAAGATTTCTTGAACATCATTCAAAATATGTTCTGGGACTGTGACCAGGTTCTCTCCTTCAGCAATCAATAATCTTGATATCGCAGACATTGCGTCACTACATATATTGTTGACTGGAAAAAACGCATCTGAGGGAGACACCCAGATTTTCTCATCTCCGGCAAGGTGAAAGATCTTGTATTCAATTAGATGCTTCAGAGTGTCTGTTGCAACTATATGCCATCGGTCTTTATGTACAGTCTTGGATAGGTCAGGCCAAAGATTGTACACAGTGGCAGCAGGCAGGGTCGAGTTTCTGGATAGCTGAATGGCATCCAGGATCATCATAAGATATACATGAGGAAGGATATATTTTATAAGTAGCTCATTCCACTTTGCAGACTCATCATTCTTTTGATCCTCCTCTTGCCACTTAATGAACCTGCGATTATCTGTCAGGCCAAAGCAAGCATTGATGTGAATGGGAAGCCCAGTTTTGTTTGAGTCATTATTTGGAAGTGGCAGAAAGCAACTTAGTCGCCCATTGCAAAGTGATCAGTCTTCATCTATTCGAAAAGCTGCATCAACTTGAGGGTAGAAGCTCAGCTTACTGGCTAGAGAGTCAATCTCTGGTTTATATCCGTGTTTCAGAAGGCAAGATGTCACAAGCCACTGGGACCTTGTTTCTTCCATTTGATGGGAAATGTGTGATACTGTTTTGAAACAAGTTTTTCTGTCAAATGATTCCTGCTTGACATGAGAAAGGTCAGTGTCAAATTGATTTGACGCTGAAACTTTTAACCTATTGCTGCAGAAACCATTGGTGTCAATATGCAGCAAAGTAATGGATGACACATTTTTCAGGAAAAGAAGACTGATGTCTGCATCAACAATGAAACTGTCAAAAAGCTGTGTAACTTTTGTGGAGTCATACAAGTTATCGGAGATCTCAGAAGCCTCATTACGCAGAGGGAAGCGGAAAAGCGTTCCTTTGAAGTATTGCTCCTCACTAATGACCTTCTCCCAGGAACAACTGATGACATGACTGACTACATTTTGAAAGGGCTGGAACTGATCTCTCAAGTTCAAAAGGCTCTCTCTGTCCTCTTTATCATCCAAAGACCATCGATAGCCTTCTTCATCCTCTCCAAACATCTTCTTTAGAGGGTCAAAAATGGCTAGGTGTTCAGAACTGAATACACATGGCAAATCTATAAATAAACAATAATAATAATTTTAAATATTGTTGTTCCAAATCCCCATGTCAGAATCCGACACTCCAAGTACTAGGGATGCACTTATACCACTTTTCTCATAACGAGGCCGATAATTTCATTTTTGCCGATACCAATAATGATACCTGTATTTTCACAGCATTTGTCATTTTTAAATATATTAGGTTGAGAAACCAAAAGAATATGAATTATATTTGTTGAATTAATTTATTTAGCAAATTTATATTTCCTTCAGTTATTTACATGCTTAATTATGCCTGTTAAAATGTATTGTACAAGCATCTGTTACTGTTACTGTTCATTCTAATGCTCTATCATATTTTATCTTTCATTTAATAGCACAGGGCATATTTAGAGCTGCTTCAGCATGGCTCAATGCTAAGGATTTTTTTCTATTGACCTGGTTGAGTGAGTGGTTTAATGTTTAGATACTACGGTGGCCCAGTAGTGCACAACCCCATGGAATTTAAAAAGCAAACATAAGTTTGCTACTTTGTATTGGTACATCCGTGCATAGGCGTCGATTTCGGTGGGGACGGTGGGTACGTGTCCCTACCAGATTTCGCCATGAGTCATTTTGTACCCACCACTTTTTGAAACATTGAGGCACGGATGTACCTATTACAAATAAATAAAGCATCTACAGTTAACTAGCAGAGCATTCATTTAATTCGCTATTAAATAAGAGATCTAGAGCTAAAATGTGTTGTTTTTGAAATCAAGATGAGCGCGGTTGCAGCTGTTTTCAGTGTCATGGATACAGTGTTATCTTGTGGCTCGGCCAGTCTTCACTCGGACGCGCGCTTCAATCTATCGCCGTTGTGGAGACACTCTATTCATTCCTGTGAAATCACAAAATAAAATGCATACAAACATGTCCATGCTTGATATAGACTGTAACCACTGATGAACATATTCAGTTTTGATGAGAGGAAAAAAAACTATACGATTACGGAATTAGAACCCGTAACCTCTGACACGCTTGGCAAAACACGCTACCACCAGGCCATTTAAGAACTCAAACAAAATTTGTGGATCGATGGATTTATTTACGGGTTGGCCAGAGAGGCGGCACAGTTTGACAAGTTTGTACCCAGCACTTCTGAAAATGCACTTCCGAATGCGTCTCTGTCCCCAGCACATTTCAAACCAAACTGACGCCCGTGCATCCGTGCATCCGTGCTGTGCATCCGCGAGATGTTTCAAAAGTGGTGGGGACACAATCGACCCTGGCAAAAAGTGATGGGGACATGTCCCACCCGCAAATTACGCCTATGATCATCTTACCCAAACATTGGAATGTCCGTGCTCAACTAAGGCAGAGGCGGCATCTATCTAGGTGAACCGAACAATGGTGTAATGATTCAGTTCGACTCCCAAGACAAGATGATGCTCACCCGACTGGCCAATAGGAACGTGGCCCCGCCCATGACACAATTTTCACAGCGAAAGCAAAATCCTGACACGAGAGCAAGAAATTGCATCGAGAGCAAAGAAAAGCGTTTTGAGAAAAACACTTCTTTTTTTTTGAGAAAATGTTTTCTTACTGATTGCAAAAAATATATATTTGAAAAAAAAATTCAAAGTATTTTGAGAGTTTTTTTATGTTCTATGAGAAAATGCTTTCTCTCCAAACTTTTTTTAGTCTCAAATATTATTATTTTTTTGCTATGGTATGAAAACTTTTTCTCTCAAATATTCTTTTTTCTCTCATGAAATGCTTTTTTGCTATCAGTGTGATAACTTTTTCTGTCAAACTTTTTTTTTTCTCTCAGATCATTTATTTTCTCGCATGTAATAAAGACACAATTCTAGCTCCATACCACAGCGCATGATCCCTAAGGGAACGTCTGGCAAATCCACCAAGTGGTTAAAATGTATAATTTATTATAATATAATTTAATAATAAAAAATAAACACCATTTGGTGAATTGCAGAATTACAGGTATTCGTGGTGTTGATATATTTTTTAGACTGCTGACTCTATAGAACAATGGCAAGAAAAACTAACTTTACCGCGCTCCGAGAGCCCTCTAGTGGTCGGGAGCATTTCCGTTGTGTTGCAGCTTTATTTCGTTGTGTTGTACATTTTCCTTTATGTTGTGCATTTTCTGTTGTGTTGTGGCTCATTTCCGTTGTGTTGTACATTTTACGTTGTGTTGTGGCTCATTTCCGTTGTGTTCTGGATTCATTTAGTTGTGTTGTGGCTTAATTTCGTTGTGTTGGGAACTTATGTTTGCTTTTTAAATTTCGTTGTGTTGTGCACTACTGGGCCACCGTAAGATACCAGTAAAATATCACAATTCTTTATTTACAATTCTGATACTACCACAAAAACTGCTAGCCTAATTAATGTGAATTTAAAAACATTATTAAAGACAAGTAAACAGTCAGTAATAAACAAATAATTTAATTACAAAAAACACAAATAAATACAATAGAACAAAGATAGAAATTAATTAAAAGTGATTTTCAGGTAGTTCTACAAGTAGTTTTCAGGTACATAATTTTAAAAGTAATCAAATGTAAAATAACTGCATAGTCTTCACTGAATACATTAAATACAGCTAAATCTTAGTTACAAAAGTGATGGATAGAAAGTTACAGAAGTCATTCAGTCAAGAGCACTGAGTGATTTATTTATCCTTTATTGTTTGATTAACATTAAACACACTGCAGCAGGGTTATTAAGCTGCTGTCCCTTTAAGACCAAATGCACGGATCCAATATACTGTTACACATGTTTTATTTCTCAACTGTTTACGTTCACTTAAGACATAAGAAACTATGTTTACTGGGATACTAGCGAAGATGGACGTTTTTACATACTTTTGTGTGAATTCGTCAGGTCAAGTGCAAGAAGACGTGAAAGAGAATTCAATGTAGTATTCAAGCGATGTCTGAGACGCGGCTTTTTGGGAGCACGCTTCACAAATTTCGCACGGTAATACTTATAAATAATAATTACGTTTTAATCCAAATTGTGCATGTGTGCTGAGTGAGCGATCAGCAATCAAGAGCATGTAACAGAAGTGAGTGTGCTCTCTCTTTTTACCATACATATCTGACCGAACTACAAACTTTCCAGCGATGTCTGTGAAAAAGGGATGTGCACTCTACAAGCTTGCACGTCTATGCCAATCCACTCCATGTTACTCTTATCAGCTAACACACAGCAGCTCTATAGGTGTAACTATTTAATTTGTTTAACATTCTATTAATTAGAAAAATGTAACTCAGAGATATCCTTCCCTGCAGGCCCGGTTCTGTGGGGTACTAAGCACCCTCAAACAAAAGTAAAAGCACCCTCAGATGAAATTATTAATAGCACACATGTAAACGAGATTTCGCCGACAATAGAAACACAGACAGATTCACAGGCATACATATATTTACAAAATAAATGCATTAACACGGTTCCTCAAATCAGAAATAATTTCATGAAGCTTCCATGTTTAATGCATTTGATTGGTTGTGTCCTTTCGCGATCATGATGTGCATAGGTGAAGCTATCTCTTTAATTGCTCACTTGGTTGCGTGTTGTGTACGTCCTGCTCAGGAAATTCATAGCTGACTTTGAGAGACAGTACTTTACAGTAGCCTAGCCTAAAATATTAATTGTCGATGTTGCACTACATTATGATTAATTATCATTATGGACATAAGAAATTGGCTTAAGAAAGCCCAAACCTCTACATCACAAGACGTTCAAATGGCAATGCCTGCCGATGACAGCAGTGTACCCCGCCCTACAACCTCACTCTCACTGCAGGACACCCCTGTAAACACCGGCGACAAACCCCAGCAAGTGCTGCAGCCGATGGCGCGAAGTGACTTAGGTGATGAAGACCCCTTACAGGTGATGTGCTTTGAAAAATACCCCAGTCGATCATTTAGTGGCAGTGGAAATAGCTGTTCATTTAGCTGCTCTTGTTTAAAAAATAAAGAGTGGCTCAAATATTCTGTTGAACGGGATGCTGCATTTTGTTATGCATGTCGTAAATTTGGCTCAGCTGGGACAGATGATGCGTTCACAACCACTGGCTATAACAATTGGCGCCATGCCCTTGTTCAAAATAAGTCAAGTCAAGTCACCTTTATTTATATTGCGCTTTTTACAATACAGATGTCACGGATCTCTGAGGGAAGACTCAAATGCAGAATGAGTGTTCAGGGGTTTATTGACAAAACAGAGGAGGTGATAACAGTCCAAACAGTAGGCAGGGAACGGGGCACCATGAGTGGTAAGCAGAAAAAGCAATCACTGTAACTAGCTCAAGTTGACGGTATTCTGGAGAGCAGTTCTGAGACAGGCAGGACCGATGGCAGAACAAAAGCACTGCAAAACGAATTAACTAGTACAAATAACACTATAGATTTAGCAAGAAGTACTAGGAAAGTACACATACTGTAGGCACAATGTTTAACGAACCGGCAAAACATGAGGGAAAGAGCACACATTATAAAGGAAGCAGAGAACACGAGGAACAGGTGACAATACTCAGACAAGGAACAGGTGAACACACTCACACAAACTAGGAGCTGAGAACATGAGGAAAGGGTGAGCACACTCAGACAAGGAACAAGTGAGCACACTCAGACAAACGAGGACTAATTAATTACTAAACAAGAGGGCATGGTAATTGGAAACAATGAGGCAGGAACAGAAGATCACATGGCCAACACAAACAAAGACAGAGCCATGCGTTCAAGCACAACACAAACAAAGACACATTAAACAAAGACAAGACTGACAGAACTGTCAGAGGAGAACCCTGGCAACAGATTGTTTCAAAGCATCTTTACAGAGATAACAGGAAAATAATTCAACAAAGTTTGTTTCTAGAAGAAAATAGCGTAAAAAAGTCCAGCTGAACCCTCTGGGGTCGACAAACGCACCGGCGCGTTTTGGTGGATTTTTTTCACATAGCAGCAAAATAGACTTAAAATACTCTGTCATTTATGATCCTACAAACTTAAGAAATATGAAAGAATAAACATTTAAATGTCTACTTTTTTATGTGTCCACTTACAATCAAAACAAAACATTGTGCTTTCTGCCTCTCCGTGAACTTTTTTTCTGGAGGACGTCTCTAAACTTAAACAAAACTCAGCGAATACTAGTCACACAGGCAAGGGCAATGTATCTTTATAATAATTTAAGTGTCTACTTTTAAATGATCTAATTCAAAACAAAAACAAATATTCTCAGTTTATGTAATCTGTATGAAAAGAGAGAGATGTCAGTCATTCTAACGCATTCTCATCCTTTGGCGTCATATGTGACGCCATATGACAAAACGGCGAAATACTACGCACATGGCACCCTTTATCGTCAATATAACACGCACTGTGATGGGTAGGTTTAGGTGTGGGGTAGGGTCTGCGTCTCATATACACGCTAAAGGATGCCAGTCAACTTTATGAAGCCTTGGGTTCGCGTGTTATATTCACGCTAAAGGGTACCATGTGCGTAGTATTTCACCGTTTTGTCATATGGCGTCACATATGCCGCCAAAGGATGAGAACGGGCTCGTCATTCTCATGGCAACTCATTATCTGCTAATGTGAACACGCCTACGGAGAACACGCGCTATTCAAATGCAAATGATCTGAGGCGACCCATGCAAACCTGTCAACGCCCACATCAGCTGGATAAAACACATCAAGTTTTATCAGATTCATGTACTTTACATCGTCTTGCGACCTTGTGAGGAATAATAATAGCGTAACAGTAATATAATCCTGGAAAATTTACCTCAGAAGTGCTGGTTTTGGTTTAATTTCAAGGAGCAATGGATCCAGCTGAGGATTGTGAATAGTAAGTTCTTTATTCTTAAGTGCTTTGTTCTAATCGCAATATAGTGTATGTAAACTGCAAAAAGTTTAAATATGAATCGCGTGTCTGTGTCAATGAATGGCACACATGCAAGCTGTTGTTTACTACAGGCACTTACAACATGCTATTTTTACATGAACACATCTACTAGTTTAGCTTTTCCCAAACTATATTGCTATACTAAGATGAGTAAAAATCAACTGAAATATGTTGAAATAAAATGTCTTTGTATAAGCAACGTATTAAACTGCAAATTAACATTTATATATGCCTTATATATCATAAAAACGATATGTTACAGACGAAATAGGAATGTTTACACAATATTTCGTTGACTAGTTTTGGATAGATTATAAAGTACTTTTATAAAGATTATAAAGTAAAAAATACTTTTTACAGTAAAATAGACTGCTGCCAGATCAAATAAGCTTTTGTTCGCCAATTTAAGCTCATATGTTTAATATACAGTATGGGATGTTTTGTCAAAAATAAAGTAGGTATATTGAATTATCAACTAAAATGGTATTATAGTGTTTATTCCAATTCAAACTAATGAATCCTTAACTTTGAAATACGTATGATAAAATGTATACTTTTTACAAAGAAAGATGAAAATATTGTAAAAATTGTAATTGTTGTTGATTTGCATGTGAAAACTTTTTAATAAAATAGCAAAAAATATATTTACAAGGTAGATGTAAACAAAATCTTAATAGGTCAATATAAGCCTTCTCATTAAATTATTTATTATTGTGTTTTATTAGTGACAAATTTGGGGAGAGGATAACTATTCCAAAACTTTCTGAAAATACAGTATGAGTATGTTTCCAATTCTAACTCTAATTTTGAACCAATTCTGTAGAATGGCCCATATAGCCTATTTGAACAGGATTTGTTTCCAGGTATGACTGTATGCTCAAAATGTGCTTTTGACTTTCATTTATATTTGGAATTATATTGTTAACTATATTCTAAATAAATTAGAAGCGATATATATATACAGGTCCTTCTCAAAAAATTAGCATATTGTGATAAAGTTCATTATTTTCCATAATGTAATGATAAAAATTTAACTTTCATATATTTTAGATTCATTGCACACCAACTGAAATATTTCAGGTCTTTTATTGTTTTAATACTGATGATTTTGGCATACAGCTCATGAAAACCCAAAATTCCTATCTCAAAAAATTAGCATATCATGAAAAGGTTCTCTAAACGAGCTATTAACCTAATCATCTGAATCAACTAATTAACTCTAAACACCTGCAAAAGATTCCTGAGGCTTTTAAAAACTCCCAGCCTGTTTCATTACTCAAAACCGCAATCATGGGTAAGACTGCCGACCTGACTGCTGTCCGGAAGGCCATCATTGACACCCTCAAGCAAGAGGGTAAGACACAGAAAGAAATTTCTGAACAAATAGGCTGTTCCCAGAGTGCTGTATCAAGGCACCTCAGTGGGAAGTCTGTGGGAAGGAGAAAGAAGAGGTGACCGGACCCTGAGGAAGATTGTGGAGAAGGACCGATTCCAGACCTTGGGGGACCTGCGGAAGCAGTGGACTGAGTCTGGAGTAGAAACATCCAGAGCCACCGTGCACAGGCGTGTGCAGGAAATGGGCTACAGGTGCCGCATTCCCCAGGTCAATCCACTTTTGAACCAGAAACAGCGGCAGAAGCGCCTGACCTGGGCTACAGAGAAGCAGCACTGGACTGTTGCTCAGTGGTCCAAAGTACTTTTTTCGGATGAAAGCAAATTTTGCATGTCATTCGGAAATCAAGGTGCCAGAGTCTGGAGGAAGACTGGGGAGAAGGAAATGCCAAAATGCCTGAAGTCCAGTGTCAAGTACCCACAGTCAGTGAAGGTCTGGGGTGCCATGTCAGCTGCTGGTGTTGGTCCACTGTGTTTTATCAAGGGCAGGGTCAATGCAGCTAGCAATCAGGAGATTTTGGAGCACTTCATGCTTCCATCTGCTGAAAAGCTTTATGGAGATGAAGATTTCATTTTTCAGCACGACCTGGCACCTGCTCACAGTGCCAAAACCACTGGTAAGTGGTTTACTGACCATGGTATTACTGTGCTCAATTGGCCTGCCAACTCTCCTGACCTGAACCCCATAGAGAATCTGTGGGATATTGTGAAGAGAAAGTTGAGAGACACAAGACCCAACACTCTGGATGAGCTTAAGGCCGCTATCGAAGCATCCTGGGCCTCCATAACACCTCAGCAGTGCCACAGGCTGATTGCCTCCATGCCACGCCGCATTGAAGCAGTCATGTCTGCAAAAGGATTCCCGACCAAGTATTGAGTGCATAACTGAACATAATTATTTGAAGGTTGACTTTTTTTGTATTAAAAACACTTCTTTTATTGGTCGGATGAAATATGCTAATTTTTTGAGACAGGAATTTTGGGTTTTCATGAGCTGTATGCCAAAATCATCAGTATTAAAACAATAAAAGACCTGAAATATTTCAGTTGGTGTGCAATGAATGTAAAATATATGAAAGTTTAATTTTTATCATTACATTATGGAAAATAATGAACTTTATCACAATATGCTAATTTTTTGAGAAGGGCCTGTATATATATATATATATATATATATATATATATATATATAAATATATATATATATATTGTCCTCGTATTCTTTCTTGTGGTTCCCTCTCAATGACATACCTGACTGAAAGGCTCATTATGCAGCTCATTATGTGGATCATTGTTTTTTCATGTGTGAATCACAGCATTATTCATGATCATTCATGCCCCCACGCATATTACCTTTCTGAAAAAAATGTGTCTTATAAAATTTTAATCAGTCAGCAGGATGATTTTCACATCACTTTGAAGCAAAAACTCTAGGCGAAAACATCCCTTAAGCCCTATTCGCACGGGATAAGTATTACCTGGTGACCTCTAGTAATTTGTAATAATTGCGGAGGTTGTCTGAGATCTTTATCCCGTGCGAATCGGCCATGTCTGTAATTTGTAAAGTAAAAATTCCCCTGCAAATTACCTACTATATTTCGCTGAACACCAAGGTCCTGTGATAATATTAGTCCGGTGCGAATCGGCATCCCTGTGATTTGGCCGGATTGTATATCATTTTTCAAGGTTTTTGTTTCATGTGCGCCTTTTTATCCATCTTTCGTAAAGAATGGAGGCTGTGTTGGAGTGTTTTGATAGTATTTTGGGTGCTGGGTCATATCGCTATACACAACTACACAATATGCAGAAAGTGAAAGCTGAAAATCATCAGAAGAGCAAAAACAAAAAGAATGATTCGATGGAGATGAATGAGATGTATAGCAGCATGCGGTAAGGAACTTTATTCTGTTTATGTCATAATATATCGTACAGCTAGACCTATAAGGAAAAGACATTTCCAAGCAATAGCCTATTGACGTCATATCCGGGAGATAAGTCAGTAAATTTGAGTAAAATCACAGGCTTTGGTTATCCCGTGCGAATGCGCCACATGAAATTCAGATGTGGTGGGGTAATTTTTAAATCACACGAGGTCCCCAGATACTACTAATCCCGTGCGAATAGGGCTTTAGTCAAGTCTTGTGGACTTATTTATTTATTTTCTCAATAACCAAGAATAAACATTATTCTCTCAAAAATACACATGTTGCTCACATATTATGGTCACATATTAAGCCCTGTTTGTGCTCAATAGAGTGTAATGACACATTTGCCATTAATATGTTTATAAGCAACTGAAAAAAGCACAAATGTCAGGGCATGTAAAAACATCTCAAGGACCCCAAAAACACCTTAGACTTCTAAGGGGTAAGTTCAGTGAGGTTTAATTTTTTTTGTTGTAAAAAAAGTTATTACTTTAGTTAATTTATATATATAGCCACTCTGGAGAAAACGTCCCGGGTTACGTATGTAACCCTAGTTCCCCGAAGGGACGGACGCTGCGTGAAATCGCAGTGGGAACGCCCTCAGCGTGACGCGTCTGAAGCATGAATGAAATCAGTCAATGGAGAGAATGAGCGTACGGCGAGTGACGTCATCGACCAGGAAGCTATAAATATCCCCTGAGTACACAACACGCCAGCTTAAAAGTTACTGAAGCAGCGACCCAAGGGGATGCTGAGAGTATGGCAGGACACGCAGCGTCCGTCCCTTCGGGGAACTAGGGTTACATACGTAACCCGGGACGTTCCCCTTCAGGGACTAACGCTGCGTGAAATCGCAGTGGGAACGCAATACCCACATCCCCATACGACCAAATCCCCGTCGTGTGTCATTAGGAGACACAAACCGACGAGAGAACCTGAGCCCCGGGAGTGGAGCTAAGATCGAGGGAATAAAATCTAACGAAAGTGTGCGGTGAGGACCAGCCTGCCGCATCACAAACGTCCTGAAGAGAAGCTCCTGAAAGAAGAGCTGTAGAAGCAGCCATACTCCGGGTGGAATGAGCCCTTACAGCCAAAGTGAAGGCTGATGGGCCGAACCATAAGCAAGTGGGATGGCCTCGACCACCCACTTGCTCATCCTTTTTCTAGATGCAGGACATCCTTTCTTAGGTGACCCAAACAGACGAACATTTGTTCCGATCTCCTCCACAGGGCAGCTCTGTGGACGTAAGCATCAAAACCCAAACTGGGCACAGCAAATTAATTTTCTCCTGGTCTGACGCCAGAAAAGGCGGAGGACAGAAAACCTGCAGAACTATAGGTCTAACTGAAACAGTTGGAACCTTAGGAACATAACCTGGTCTCGGAAAGAGAAAGGCCTTAACCAACCAGGAGCAAATTCCAGGCACGAGGGAGCCACCGAAAGTGCTTGAATATCTCCAATTCTTTTTAGAGATGAGAAAGCGAGAAGAAGGATAGTCTTTAGAGTAAGAAACTTTTCCGAAACTTCCTCGATGGGCTCGAAAGGAGCAAGGGAGAGACCTTCTAAGATGACGGCCAGATCCCAAGCTGGTACCCTTGTGCGAACTGCAGGCCTCAGCCTCAAGGTGACACGAAGGAAGCGAGACATAAGCGGGTGTTTCCCGAGGGAACCTCCACTTGAAGGGTTGTGGTAAGCAGCTAAGGCCGCCACATACACCTTCAGTGTGGAGTGGGATAACCCTGTGGAGAGACGGTCCTGCAGGAAATCCAGGAC
Source organism: Siphateles boraxobius (assembly GCF_051911475.1). Taxonomy (NCBI): domain Eukaryota; kingdom Metazoa; phylum Chordata; class Actinopteri; order Cypriniformes; family Leuciscidae; genus Siphateles; species Siphateles boraxobius. The sequence goes on from NW_027508701.1 coordinate 186,057, forward strand.
TGTACCAACCGGGCAGTTAACTGGGTCCTGCTGGCGCTCTCCACACCAAGAGGTGAAAAGTTTCCACCTCGCGGCATATAACTTCCTCGTGGAGGGAGCTCTGGATCGGAGGATGGTCTCAACGACCTCAGCCGAGAGACCAGAATCTATGAGCTGGGCCCCCTCAGAGGCCAAGCCCACAGCCTCCATAGCTCTAGACGGGGGTGAAAGATCGACCCACTCGCCTGAGAGAGCAGATCTCTCCTGATCGGTATCTCTAGGGGAGAGCCGTTGAGGAGAGACACTAGGTCCGCAAACCATACCCGGGCCGACCAGAACGGGGCTATTAGCAGGAGACTGAGCCCGTCCCGGCGAACCCTCTCCAGAACTCCTGGGAGCAGAGCGATCGGGGGAAAAGCGTACAAGCGTGACCTCGGCCACGGATGTACCATCGCATCCAACCCCAGCGGGGCTGGATGGCTGAGAGAGAACCACAGCGGGCAGTGCGATGTTTCTCGAGAAGCAAATAGGTCTACCTCGGCAAGACCGAAATGTTTCCATAGGAGTTCCACCACCTCGGGGTGAAGACTCCATTCCCCGGGCCTCGGCCCCTGTCTTAACAGGATGTCTGCCCCCTGATTTAAATACCCCGGGAGATAAAAGCTCTCAGAGAAAGAATTTTCCCCTGGGACCATAGAAGGATCTGACGTGCCAGTTTGTAAAGCGGGCGAGAACGCAAACCCCCCTGATGGTTGATATAAGAAACCACCGATGTGTTGTCTGTCTGGACAAGAACATGGTGGCCCCTTAGGTCTGGGAGGAAGTGTTTCAGAGCCTGAAACACCGCCAACATCTCTAGGCAGTTTAAGTGCCACAGACGATGATGGTCCTCCCACAGACCCTGAGCCCACCCGTGAGAGAGGCATCTGTCATTAGCATAACGCGACGACAAGGAGCTCCTAACACAGGGCCTTGGGACAGAAACCAAGGATCTTTCCACATGATCAGGGCGTGATGACACCGTCGCAAACTCACGATCATGCGAAGCGGATTTCCCCTCGGGGAGAATCCCTTGGTCCTGAGCCACCACTGTAACAGTCTCATGTGCAAGAGGCCAAGAGGTATCACGTTGGACGCAGCTGCCATGAGACCTAGCAGTCTCTGGAACTGTTTTACAGTGGATGACTGGCCTAGCTTGACCTGATCTACTGCAGCGAGAATCAAAGCAATACGAGCAGGTGACAATCGTGCCTGCATCGTCGTTGAATCCCACACTACACCTAGAAAAGTGGTTCTCTGTAATGGAGAAAGAACACTCTTTTTGGCGTTGAGCCTCAGCCCCAGTCACTTGATATGAGCAAGAACGACATCTCGGTGCCGAACCGCCTGTTGTTCCGATTGAGCTAGAATCAAGCAATCGTCTATATAGTACAGAAAGCGGATGCCCTATAACCTCAGCGGGGCTATAGCAGCATCCGTACACTTCGTGAATGTTCGGGGTGACAGTGCTAGGCCGAACGGAAGAACCCGATATTGGTACGCTTCGCCCCCGAAAGCGAACCTCAGGAACTTCCTGTGTTGAGGGAGGATAGATACATGGAAGTAAACGTCCTTTAGATCTATCATGACAAACCAGTCCTCCGATCTGATTTGAACATCCCCAGTGACAGACACAGCGCCCTGTAACGTACTGGCAGGGAACAGCTGGTCTGGGCACTCCACAACCCTCCTCGGAGGGGGCGAGCGTCCCTCGGGAAATCGCTCGCCGAGTCTCTCTACGCCCTGTGAAGGCAGGGTTAGTAGAGCAGACCACTGAGGGCATCGGAAAAGACAGGGCACCGTGTTCTTGTGCAGTGAACTCAGGTCTTTCACGATAGGGACCACCCTCAGAACCCTGACGTTCAGCACGTCAGGATTTTTTTTTTTTTCGATGAAGTAGTATCCTAACTCCCTGCTGGGTGGGGGACCCATTCCGCCAGGAACTCTACTAAGGGAACCAGCCTCTCGAGGCTGGCCTCCGGATGAACATCCCGAGTGACAGACACAGCGCCCTGTAACATACTGGCAGGAAACAGCTGGTCTGAGCACTCCACAACCCTCCTTGGAGGGGGCGAGCGTCCCTCGGGAAATCGCTCGCCGAGTCTCTCTACGCCCTGGATAGGCAGGGTTAGTAGAACAGACCCCTGAGGGCATCGAGAAAGACAGGGCACCGTGTTTTTGTGCGGTGAACTCAAGTTTTTCCCGATGGGGACCACCCTCAGAGTCCTGACGTTCAGCCCGTCAGGACTTTTTCGACGCGGCCTTTCTGGCGACAATGACTGTCCTCAGATCAGTCCTGCCCCGAGAAGGCCGCGCCGGAGAGCACCCCGCCTCGTCCCTCCAGTTTCTCTGCAGGGGGGCACGAGACGTGACACTCCGCTTCTGCTGTGCTCTTTTTGAAGACGAACTCGACGAAAGACTTTGCTCTGGTTGAACATTCTGCGTGACAGACACAGTGCCCTGTAACGGCGCACCGGCAGGGAACGACTGGTCTGAACACACTAGAACCCTCCTTAGAGGCGGCGAGCGTCCCTCGGGAAAGCACTCGCCAGACCCTTCTACGCCCTGTTTCGGCAGGGTTAGTAGGACGGGCCCCTGAGGGCGCCGGGAGAGACAGGGCACCCTTAAGGGAGGTGAACGCAAGTCTCTCTCGGCGGGGACCCCCCTCAGATTTCCTTTGAGCAGGTTGGCCTGAAAAGCCTGCATAAAAGTCATCGTATGCAAACATGCAGCCGCCTGCCGAGCCACCGAGTAAGCCTTCCTCACCAGCACAGAGGTATATATATTTATTTATTTATTTATTTTTTGGTGGAAGAGCCGGTGCTTTAAGTGAAGACGATGAAGCAGGAGAGAGATAGCTCGCAAGCGTCTCCTCCGCCTACAGTATCGTCACATAACCAGCAGATTTAGCACCAACAATGTTACCATAAGCATTGGACTGATTTGTGTAAATTCTGCTTGAAACCGGTCTAACCCAGGTCTTTGAAAACTCAGCATGAAGATCTGGGAAGAACGGTAAGCACCGGCTAGAAGGTTGAGGTCGTGCAGACAGAAATCTATCATCTAGATTGCTTTTAATTCTAGAAACCTGTCTATCAGCTGGCCACTCCATACTGTTATTTTATTATTATTATTTTTTTTAGCTTTTCAACAGCCCGAGATAATACATCCATCAAACCTTCTTCATTTGCAGTATAATGTGATAAACTAGTTTTCTCTGATAATAAACTTTCGACATCCAGCTCCTCAGAACTGGAAAATCTCAATTCAACATCATCATGTGCCTCCACCCGGGCAGAAGTAACCGCCGCAGCGCGTGCTTCCAGAGCCGGGTGAGAGGCACTAGATCTCGTCGGAGATAGCTGAGATAGGGCGGAGCCCGTCTCAACGTCGCCAGCGAGATCCATCTGCGAGCCCCAAGACAAGCGCCGCCGCTCTGCCTCAACAGAAGCGGGACCCGAGCCTCGGGGAGCTCGCAGCAAATCACTCTCCTCGAAGAGCGATCGCCGCGAGCGCAGAGTTCTCAAGGGAAAACGCTCGCAATGCTGACAATCGACTCCCTCGAGAGCCGACTGGGCATTGCTGCACTCCCAAACAAGCCACACTTAGCTCGTGTGAATCCCCACCCGTGATGTGCCGAGTACAGGGGGGAACACACTTCTTATACTCCTCGCTCATATTGGTTTTTTTATATAAAATATATATAGTGAAAACTCCTGACAAAACAGACAAACACAATCGACAGATTCAGACACACACAGAGCTGCTGAAGTAACTAAAAGCTGGCGTGTTGTGTACTCAGGGGATATTTATAGCTTCCTGGTCGATGACGTCACTCGCCGTACGCTCATTCTCTCCATTGACTGATTTCATTCATGCTTCAGACGCGTCACGCTGAGGGCGTTCCCACTGCGATTTCACGCAGCGGTAGTCCCTGAAGGGGAACCGTGATGTCATCATCCTGCTCAGTTCAGTTATCATACAACAGAGGTGTCAAAAGTATTCACATTCGTTACTCATGTAGAAGTATAGATACTAGGGTTTAAAAAGACTTCTGTAGAAGTTGAAGTATCAACTTAAGCTTTTTACTCAAGTAAAAGTGTAAAAGTACTGGTTTCAAAACTACTTAAAGTATAAAAGTAAAAGTAATGCAAGGGAAAAATGCCATTAAGGACAAAAGCTTAGGCCGCATCACAGCAGCCTATAGTGCATTACCACACCACCTCAAAAAAACATTTTTCTAAAGGCCATGACTATACGTTATATTAAAATGTTAATGCTGAAACATTTGGGATGCACTACCTGTTTCAGCTGCATATATGCCCATAGAAAATGAATTTCAGTCCAATTTCCATTTTAGTAAAATGCAAATACACTAAAGAACCATTTGTGTGTACTACTGAGCATTAACATGTGTTTCATGGAGAGGAAGATATGATGACTAGTTGCCTATAAGTATTGTAATGGTGCAAAAAGTCAAACTTCAGAGGCATGTTATCATCTAAATGGTATATGTTTATACTTCTCTTTAAGGGCGTAGGTTTGATTTTGAGATTGGTGGGGACTGGGGACATCCACAGAAGCGGAGGAATCAGGAAATTAATAGGATAATGTATTAAGGTTTTTAGTCTATATTGACCATAACAATATGTTAATTCATTAATTCTGTAATGTTACAGGTAACTAATAAAGATAAGGAGGCAGTTTAACAGAGACTTAACTTTATTCCGTTCATAGTGCAATGCAATAGTGCAATACTGTCTTGTTCCTTGCTTTTTGAAGAAGCCAAACACATGTCTGCATCTTTCATTAAAAGGATATAGTTCACCCAAAAACGAAAATCATTTAGGCTACTCACTCTCAAGCTGTTTCAAACCAGTTTCTTTCTTCTGCTGAACACAAAAGAAGATATTTTGAAGAATGTCGATAACCAAACAGTTGATTGTAGCCATTGACTTCCATTGTAGAAAAAAAAAAAATACTATGGAAGTCAATGGCTATTATCAACTGTTTGGTTATCGACATTCTTCAAAATATCTTCTTTTGTCTTCAGCAGAAGAAAGAATCTGGTTTGAAACAACTTGAGAGTGAGTAAATGATGACAGAATTTTCATTTTTAAATAAACTTATCCCTTTAACAGAAATTAACTGTTGGCATATACAGGTCCTTCTCAAAAAATTAGCATATTGTGATAAAGTTCATTATTTTCCATAATGTAATGATAAAATTAAACTTTCATATATTTTAGATTCATTGCACACCAACTGAAATATTTCAGGTCTTTTATTGTTTTAATACTGATGATTTTGGCATACAGCTCATGAAAACCCAAAATTCCTATCTCAAAAAATTAGCATATCATGAAAAGGTTCTCTAAACGAGCTATTAACCTAATCATCTGAATCAACTAATTAACTCTAAACACCTGCAAAAGATTCCTGAGGCTTTTAAAAACTCCCAGCCTGTTTCATTACTCAAAACCGCAATCATGGGTAAGACTGCCGACCTGACTGCTGTCCAGAAGGCCATCATTGACACCCTCAAGCAAGAGGGTAAGACACAGAAAGAAATTTCTGAACAAATAGGCTGTTCCCAGAGTGCTGTATCAAGGCACCTCAGTGGGAAGTCTGTGGGAAGGCAAAAGTGTGGCAAGAAACGCTGCACAACGAGAAGAGGTGACCGGACCCTGAGGAAGATTGTGGAGAAGGACCGATTCCAGACCTTGGGGGACCTGCGGAAGCAGTGGACTGAGTCTGGAGTAGAAACATCCAGAGCCACCGTGCACAGGCGTGTGCAGGAAATGGGCTACAGGTGCCGCATTCCCCAGGTCAAGACACTTTGGGACCAGAAACAGCGGCAGAAGCGCCTGACCTGGGCTACAGAGAAGCAGCACTGGAGTACCCACAGTCAGTGAAGGTCTGGGGTGCCATGTCAGCTGCTGGTGTTGGTCCACTGTGTTTTATCAAGGGCAGGGTCAATGCAGCTAGCTATCAGGAGATTTTGGAGCACTTCATGCTTCCATCTGCTGAAAAGCTTTATGGAGATGAAAATTTCATTTTTCAGCACGACCTGGCACCTGCTCACAGTGCCAAAACCACTGGTAAATGGTTTACTGACCATGGTATTACTGTGCTCAATTGGCCTGCCAACTCTCCTGACCTGAACCCCATAGAGAATCTGTGGGATATTGTGAAGAAAAAGTTGAGAGACGCAAGACCCAACACTCTGGATGAGCTTAAGGCCGCTATCGAAGCATCCTGGCCCTCCATAACACCTCAGCAGTGCCACAGGCTGATTGCCTCCATGCCACGCCGCAATTTCTTTCTGTGTCTTACCCTCTTGCTTGAGTGTGTCAATGATGGCCTTCTGGACAGCAGTCAGGTCGGCAGTCTTACCTATGATTGCGGTTTTGAGTAATGAAACAGGCTGGGAGTTTTTAAAAGCCTCAGGAATCTTTTGCAGGTGTTTAGAGTTAATTAGTTGATTCAGATGATTAGGTTAATAGCTCGTTTAGAGACCCTTTTCATGATATGCTAATTTTTTGAGATAGGAATTTTGGGTTTTCATGAGCTGTATGCCAAAATCATCAGTATTAAAACAATAAAAGACCTGAAATATGAGACTGGGATGACAAGGTTTCAACTTGATCAAACAGGCCTCTCATTTCAACAGACCAAGCAATGTTATTTTTTCATGTTTTATGGGGACTTTCCATAGACATAATGATTTTTATACTGTACAAACTGTGTATTCTACCCCCCTACACTAACCCTATCACAGATAACTTTCTGCATTTTCAAAAAACATCACTTAGTTTGATTTATAAGCCGTTTTCAAAAACAAAACAAAATTCTCAACAAGGATTTCGGATATTGCCATCTTTGTGGGGACATTTTGATCCTATAATGTAGGGTTACACTCACTCACTCACTCTCTCTCTCTCTGTCTCTGTCTCTGTCTCTCTCTCTCTCTCTCTCTCTCTCTCTCTCTCTCTCTCACACACACACACACACACACACACACATAACGTTAGTCTCGAATTTGCCACTTATCCCGCGATTGTCTTACAGTATATTGTAAAAACGGCTGTCCCCAAATAAATATTTGACGCGATTTGCCTCGTATTCTTGAGCAGAGAACTGTTGATTTCTCCCTCACTTACCGCATCTAGGTTTCTTAATTCCTTCGGATGAGTTTTTCCGCTTCGCACAACCAAATGTATCAGCCTCTCACAAGTTAGAAAGAAAACACAAAGCCAATCAGTTTAGCGATGTGTGTTCAGGAGGCGGGACTCAGATCTATTAAACGTTTGTGTAATTGGCCATTTTTTTAACGAAGACAAGCCGGAATGAAAACAAGCCGAAATAAAATGGGAGTAACGAGGCTATTTTTAAAATGTAAGGAGTAGAAGTAAAAAGTCGGCTGAAAAATAATTACTCAAGTAAAGTATAGATACCCAAAATTTCTACTTAAGTAAGGTAACAAAGTATTTGTACTTCATTACTTGACACCTCTGTCATACAATGGTGTCAATATAGCCAGATCAATAATATTGTTGATAATTAAATTAAATGTCCCCAACTAAGCACGCCAAAAGCCAATGACGACAAAGGCGAAAAAAAAGCGAAAACGGCGACAGTGGTACTGGAGACTGGTTTGTTGAGGATTAGTGCCGAAGGCTTTCGTGTCGATGAGGGCTTCACAGGGGACAGTCTAGTTAACACAATCTCTGCTGACACTCCAGGGACTAAGGGACTAAAAAGGCATGAATTCAGCAAAGAAACATATGTCAGCAATGGTGCTGTGGAAGGAGAGGCTTTCTAGAGTCAAGAAAGGCACGAGATTTCATCTCTTGTTAATTCACTTCAGCTTGAAAGGAACTGTACCCATCTATTAGCTATTGTGGACATAATTGAATTCAAAGCTGTTAACCAGCTGCTTTTTCGTAGATCTGTAGATGCAATGGATGCAAGGGGTGAGGAAGGCTGTCAATTTTTTTAGCTTTGATGGACTACACTTTAAAAAAAGATAAGGAGCTTGCAAAGATTTTCAGCCAATACCAACCAATGCCACACACACCTCAAATAATTTCCAGCATGAAATTATTGAAAACATGAGCAAAATTGTAACAGAAGAGATGAGCCGAAACTGCAGATGAGTGGTACATATTAAAAGTGGATGGCAGCAAAGATTCCACTGGATGTGAGAACATTTCAATTGTGCTGCGTCATGTGGACAAGACTAACTGTGTGAAAGAGAGGCTTGTTTCGATGGCAACGACTCGGCACTTTGATGCTATGTCTCTGACAAAGTTGGTCTTATCACAACTTAAAAATAATGGATTGAGCACTGACAAATTTCTAAGCCAGTGCTATGATGGGGCGAGTGTCATGTCACTAACACAAGGTGGGGTATAGAAACTCTTGCAAGAGGAATTACATAGAAAAGTGCCATATGTGCATTGTTTTAACCACCAACTCCACCTGGTTATCGTGCATGCCATGTCTTCTGAAAGTGCACTGGCAAACTTTTTCGATGTATGCAGCTCTCTTTATAATTACTTCAGAAAACCTACATAGGCTGGCGTGTACAATGGACAAAAGTTGAAGCGTTTGCTAGAACAGCGTTGGACTGGACACCTGGCGACGGTCACTGTTATCATGAAGTCCCTTTACAGCATCCTTTTTCCAACATTTATTTATTTCTTTTGTTTATTTGATTTGTTAACTACCGTGTACGGTTATTTGCATTTTCAGTTTTCTTTATTTGGATTGGGCCTATTAGGTTCAACATTAGGGCCTGTGGTGGATTAACTCTGTTTTTATCCACCTGTTAGTGTGTGTAACCATTTTCTCTTGCTTTTCTTTTCTTTGTGGTATGTGTGTGGTGTGGAGAGTGTGTGTCTTTTAGGAACTGCGGGCCCTTTTCTTGGGGGAATTGACCGTTCCTCTCCCTGTGTTGGTGGTAGTGTTCACACCGTGTGCCGTGACTGATCACTTCACTGGGGCTCTTGTGCTGTGAGTGTGTAGTGTGTTTGAGGGGAACGCAATATCTTTTTGCGAGGGCACCTCTAAATAGAGGCCGCAGTTCTTTCTGTGAACATAGTGTGTGTATTTGATTGTCTGGGGCTTGTTGCCTTTCTGTGTCTGGGTTTTTATCATAAATTATAATAAACTGTTTTTGTACTTTGTATAAATACCCGTGTCTCCATGTCTTCCTGTCTCTAGTGGGGAACCTGTGCGCGGGTAACATTCTCTGGGTGAAATTCCCAGGGTGGTGTAGTCTAGATGAGAACCTATAGTGTTTCTTTGTTTTCTTGTGGTTGCCACACTGTCTACAGCAGATTGAAGACAACCAAACCAGCAGTACAGAAGTAAGGCTTGAGGCCACAGGGCTACTGAAGGCCATCACACAGCCCAATTTCCACTTTATAGCCTGTATGATACATAAAGTTTTGAGTTTGCTGGACCCCCCAACACTCTCCTCCAAGCACACACCACCAACCTATACACTGGTGTCAGTGAGGTCCAGAGTGCACTCAAGTGTGTGGTGGAACTGAGATGTGAGAATCAGTTTGACATGTTTTGGGAGGAATTTAGCAAACAGAGAAAGAATGCAGAACCCCCGCAGTCCCTGCACAGAAACAACGAAGAGAAGAGAGCACACAATGGAAAGACTTTGTGGTGGATACAATTTGGTCAAAACAGAATGGAAGGAGAAAAGACAGAATGTAAAAGACTATTTTAGAATCCTGGATGCAGTAGTTGGAGAAATGTCCACCAGATATAGTAAGAGAAACAGCATGTTTATACAGGCCCTGAGCGCTCTAAATCCAATGAGTGAATGTTTTATGGATGGAGACGAAGTGAAACCACTGTTGGACTTAACAGGGATGAGTTTAACCCTTGTGCATCCTTATGGACATTTTTGTCTTTTTCAGTTTTGTTTTTTTAATCACATTGCCTATGTTAATGCTAACCGCATAAAATTTGGCACAGGTGTGTATTTTTATTGGAATTTATAGCCGTTTTAGAGTTAAACTTGTTTCATAAAATATATATTTTATATAAAATAATGTTCGTAAATCATTTTCATAAACTTAACTTACCTATATAACTTTAGCTTACCTTTATATACTTTTACTTCAGCAATAATCTGTCATGGGTTTTCTTTAAAAGGAGACCAAACTTAAGTTCTGTGCTCCCAAGCTTCACATTTTTATGACAGCTTTTTGACACGGACATTTTTGTCCACTATGTACCTATGTGTAACTTTTTTTAATTGATGCACAAGGGTTAAGAACGCAGAGTTTTCTGTGGCACAGCTGTTTTTCAGTGTTGTAGTACTCGAGACTCGGACTCGGTCTCGAGACCATATTTTAATGGTCTTGGTCTTGTCATGGACTTGTGTGTCCTTGTCATGGACTTGGTATTGACTCGTACTCTAACATATTAAGACTCGGACTTATTCCCGAGTCCACTCGAGTCCAATTCAAAATATTTTTCATGATTATTACTGTATGTTAATATTTATTTAAATTGATGTTTGATTGACACGTCCAATGATTGGTGATTTTCTTGTGCGCAACTGCTCATGACTTGAGACTAAAGTTAGCGCAAAGGCAGCAGGACTCAGGTCAGGATGTCATAAGCCTCTAGCTCAACTATGTGTTGAAAATGTCTGCTAAATCATCCATTATTCCTTTTGCATATAAGAGCCATAAAGAATTCATATGCAGTAAGACTTTAAAAAGCAAACACTCTGCGACATGTAAATTCTGCGGTACTTCAATTACCGAAGCAAAGGGAACAACTTCCAATTTTCATTGTTTCATTTCATTGCCAAATCAGATGAAAACTGCACAACTGCTAGCATTTGGCAAAGATTCAATGTTGCTCTATCAGCTATGCCTACCGTGCTGCAAACACTGAAGCCTAGGGTGTATTCACTCCTGCCTTGTTTGGTTCGATTGAATCGAACTCAAGTTCGTTTCCCTCCTTGGTGCGGATCTTTTGGGCAGGTGTGAATACAGCAACCGCACTCGGGTGCGGACCAAACAACCGAACCGAGACCCAGCTGAAGAGGTCTCGGTACAGTTCCAAACGAACTCTGGTACGGTTCGTTTACGGTGTGAACATGAACCGACCCAATTGCAGAAAGCACTGCGCGTTTTGTCTTATCACGCTTAAATGGTTTAAAAGCATTTGCATTAATAGGAGCATGATCATATAATTTAACAATAGTTTAAGGATGATAGGGGGGAAAAACGGGTGTCGTGTTAATTTGCGTTAAACTGGATAAACTTAATCGCAGGCGTTATTGTTGACAGCACTTGTTAATAATAATCTCATGATTTGGATGTATGAACATAGCCCCTCTCTATGAATGAAAACTTTATACCTAATCCTTCCAGCACATCGGTGTCTTCTCAAAATCCTAATTACAACATCGTATAGATGACATTGTATCATATGATGCTCATTAGTTTCTTCATATTGCGTTTGTAGAGAATAACACCAAATCAGTAAAAGAAGAAATATTGCATTACCAAATATCTCCATGCTGAGCCTGTTTTTGCACTTCCTGCTTTTCCCTGCTTGAGAATTCCTGTCCAATGAATGGACGACCTTAGCACACGTGTGGTTTTGTTTACAAATTCTGGTTCACTTGCAAAAAGAGCAGTGTGAAAGTGAACCGTACTAAACAAACAAAAAAGCAAGTGAACTATTGGACTTTCCTGGTGTGAATACACCCTAGGATTAACATTTGGAGTATCAACTGCTACATGTGAGAGTTTATTTTCAACACTAAAGAACAGGCACGTGCAGAAGAGGGGGGGGAGGGAGGGGGGGGGGGGGCTTTGGGTGCTCGAGCCCCTGCCCTATTTAAAAATTTATCAAAAGTGCTCTTCTCAAACAAATATCAATGATATTATTGTGGTCAATAAAACAAAATGCATTTGATTATAATTAACATGACAATGTGCAAAAAATGAAAGTAGCCTAAATTCACGTTTATTTGACGTTTCTGTCAGTCTGAGGTGTCGTTGCTATAACGCGTTGCTATGGGTTGCGTCACTTGCGTCAAGTTGCGCCTTGCGCGTGTCTTCTTGCTTCGGTCTTGACTTGACCATAGACTGTAAAAAAATAGGTCTTGACTGACGGGGTCAGTCTCCGTTTTCGAGGGTCTAAAACCCCGGAGTAGTGTGTGTGTGGACGGCAGGCATAACCGTAGCAAAAGCTATGCGTTTTAAAATGAAAATGCACTAGTGTAAACATAGGTATCCCACAGTCTGCTCGAGAACCGATACTCTAGAGCCAAATATGGCTCGACGGCAGGAAACAAAATAAACCAAACAATTTTTCAACTTTTTTTTCTTCACAATAATAAAAGGTTTTGTGTCGATTCAATTAAAAATCCACATCACATATTTTAAAATATTACATAGGCTAATTAATTGAAGCCTGTTTGTCATGTATCATACACCGACCAATCGTCATCTGGCACAACAAGTTCAAATTTCATTGGACAATGTGAAGTGGAGCGTAATTTTCCGGTCATTTATAAATAAATCGTTTTAAAATTACATGGACAGACGAATTTATGTTTATGAAGCGATCTGAATCTGTGTCGTTGAACTAATGGGTGTTAATTGACTACAAAGCACTGCACAAAACCAGCACCAAAAGTAGTATTAATGGTAAGTACTGTATAGTTCCCTTTCAAGGGAACTCGAGCTGCGTTTGAGACGCGGTGGGAACGCTCTGCGTGATGACGTCGTGAAGCACGTGTAAAATCAGTCCAATGGAAGCCCGCTACGACATAGGTGACGTCATAGACCAGGAAACTATAAAGCAACCCTGAAATCAGACCGCGATAGCTTCTGCACCTTCAGCAAGCGCTCTCTGTATATCTGTCCTTGTCTATGTATTGCTGTCTGTCAAGCCCTCTTATATATATATATATATATATATATATATATATATATATATATCACTATGGCGAGCAAGCAAAGTTATAAACCTTGTGTTGTGCCCTGCCCTCGTTATATCACGGGTGGGGACACACATCCTATGTGTATTGCTTGTTTGGGAGTGGAGCATGCCCAGTCAGTCCTCGAGGGGGCTGACTGTGAGCATTGCTTGAGTTTGTCTATGAAAACTCTCCGCTCTCGCCGGGCGTTCTTTGCGGAGGACGGTTCGGTTCGCGCTCCCCGAGGTGCGGGTCCCGCTGCTGCCGAGGCACAGCGTCGAATTTCATCTTGGGGTTCGCAGATGGATCTAGTAGCGGGGTTTGAGACGGGCCCCGCCCTTTCTCAGCCCTTACCTACTGGATTCGGTGTCTTTGCCCGGGAAGGAGCCCGCTCTGCGGCTTCTCCTTCCCAGGCTGAGGCACCAATATTACGGCTATCCAGTTCTGAGGATCTGGATGTCGGTAGTATGGGGGATATTGAGTGTTCGCCAGCTCATACCCCTGCTGATGAGGAGCTTATGGAGGTTTTATCTCGTGCTGTTACTAATTTAAATATTGAGTGGCCAGCCGATGATTTCGAACGTTATTTACCATCTAGATCACGACCTCCTTGTCGGGAACTCCCGTTTTTTCCCGATCTCCACGCCGAGGTTTCGAGATCGTGGATTAAACCGGCGTCTTTCAGAGTGCATTACCCACAAACTAAGAATTATAGTAAAGTTCAAGGGATTGATCATTATGGTTATTTGACTATGCCTCGTGCTGAAGACACACTAGCGAGCTATCTTTCCCCTGAGTCTTCTTCTTCTCTGAAAGCCCCGACGTTACCCACCAAACCATTAAAAAATACATCTTTGTTGGTGGGTAAAGCGTATTCGGCAGCAGGTCAGGCCGCAGCATGTTTGCACACTATGTCGATTCTCCAAGCGTACCAGGCTGACCTGCTGAGGGACATAGATGATAGTGAGGAAGTTAGTGCTGACGCAATTCGAGAATTGCGTCGCACGACAGATTTATCTCTCCGAGCCACCAAGGAGACGGCCAAGTCTGTGGGCCGCTCTATGGCAGCCTTGGTGGCCATGGAACGCCATTTATGGTTAAATTTATCAGAAATAAAAGATAAAGATAGATCTGTTCTTCTGGACGCACCGCTGTCACCTACAAGTCTGTTCGGCGACGCTATAAATTGTGTCGTCGATAGGTTTCAAGAAAATAAGAAACAAGCGGCTGCGTTTCAGAGGTTTCTTCCTCGCCGGTCTATTGTCCCCGAGGCTGCTCGTAGTATACCGTACATATCCTCTCCGAGGAGAGCCGCAGCACTGCCACTTCGGTTGTTCCCTGCCGGTTCGCCGCTTCAGGGCACCGAGGTGTCAGCGTCCCCGTGCAATCCTCTGAGGAGGGTTGTAGAACGGTCAGTTCGGTTGTTCCCTGCCGGTTCGCCGCTTCAGGGCGCCGAAATGATTGTTCAATCAAATTAAGAGGCCAGTCTCGAGAGACTGGTTCCCTTATCGGAATTTCTGGCAGCGTGGAAACTTCTGCCAAATATTTCTCTATGGGTCCTGCACATAATAGAAAAGGGTTACAGAATTCAGTTCGGTTCTCGTCCAACCAGATTTCAAGGAGTCCTCCCCACGGTGGTGGACTCACAGCAGGCTCTGGTAATGGAGCAAGAAGTACTGACACTTCTTCGAAAGGGAGCTATAGAAAGGGTTTCTCCTCCCAGCAGAGAGTCAGGGTTTTACAGCCGTTACTTCATTGTTCCAAAGAAGGATGGAGGGCTGCGTCCTATTCTAGACCTGCGCCAGTTAAACAGCAGGGTTCAGAAACTCAAGTTCAGAATGCTTACACTCAAACAGATTGTATCACAGATTCAGTCCGAGGACTGGTTTGTCACAATAGACTTGAAGGACGCGTACTTCCATGTATCTATCCATCCTCATCACAGGAGGTTCCTGAGGTTCGCTTTCGGGGGCGAAGCATACCAATTTCGGGTTCTTCCATTTGGCCTAGGTTTATCTCTCCGCACTTTTACAAAATGCGTGGATGCAGCTCTGGCTCTGTTGAGACTCCAGGGCATCCGCGTATTAAATTACATCAACGATTGGTTGATTTTAGCTCAGTTAGAGCAGTTGGCAGTTCAGCATCGAGAAACAGTTTCAGAGACTGTTGGGTCTCATGGCAGCTGCGTCCAACGTTATTACTTTTGGCCTCCTGTACATGAGACCCCTGCAGTGGTGGCTCAGGACCAAGGGGTTTTCTCCGAGGGGAAATCCGTTCCGCAAGATCAAGGTCACGCGGCTATGCCTTCGTGCCTTGGCCTTGTGGAAGAACCTTGGTTCCTCGCCCAGGGCCCAGTGTTGGGGGCTCCTTGTCGACGCGTCACGCTTTCGACGGATGCTTCCCTCACGGGATGGGGGGCGGTCATGAGTGGCCGCTCGGCGCAAGGTCTGTGGCAGGACCATCAATGTTCCTGGCACATAAATCGTTTAGAGTTGATGGCGGTATTCCGAGCACTCAAATATTTCCTGCCAGACCTGAGAGGCCATCACGTGTTGGTCCGCACAGACAACACTTCGGTGGTCTCCATATATCAACCATCAGGGGGGTCTGAGGTCACGTCACCGTTGCAAATTGGCCCATCAGATCCTCCTATGGGCCCAGGGGAAGTTACTGTCGCTCAAGGCGGCATATATTCCGGGGCGTCAGAATGTGGGAGCAGATATTCTGTCGAGACAGGGGCTGAGGCCCGGGGAGTGGAGACTTCACCCACAAGTGGTGGAGTTCCTGTGGGAAAAGTTCGGTCGTGCTCAGGTAGACCTTTTCGCATCATCAGATTCAACCCATTGTCCCATGTGGTTCTCTCTAACGCACCCAGCTCCTCTCGGTCTGGATGCTATGGTGCAGGTGTGGCCGAGGCTGCACCTGTACGCCTTTCCCCCGATATCTTTGCTTCCGGGGGTTCTGGAGAGGGTTCGCCGAGAAGGGGCTCGTCTGCTACAAGTAGCACCTTATTGGCCGACCCGAGTTTGGTTCTCGGACTTGGTGTCTCTTCTGGACGGCTCCCCCTTGGAGATCCCAATCAGGGTGGACCTCCTGTCTCAGGCCGGGGGCACGATATTTCACCCTCGGCCGGAGTTGTGGAAACTGTGGGCCTGGCCTCTGAGGGGGCCAGGCTCAGGGAGACCGGTCTTTCGACCGATGTTGTAGAAACCATTCTTCAATCCAGAGCTCCTTCCACGAGAAGGCTGTATGCGCTAAAATGGAAACTTTTCACCACGTGGTGTGTTGAACGTCAGTTAGATCCTGTTAACTGCCCTGTTGGTTCAGTTCTTGATTTTCTGCAAGACCGTTTCTCGGCCAGGTTATCTCCTTCCACCCTAAAGGTTTACGTGGCGGCTATATCTGCCTACCACACCCCTCTGGGGGGTACTTCTATTGGGAGAAACCCTCTAATTACTCGCTTTCTCCGTGGTACATTGAGGTTGAGACCTGCACTGCACTCTAGAGCACCGGCTTGGGACTTGGCCATTATACTCGAGGGTCTGGCTTTAGCTCCCTTTGAGCCCATCGAGGAGGTTTCTGAAAAGTTCCTCACTCTAAAGTCTTTATTTCTCCTTGCTATCTCATCTATCAAGAGAATTGGTGATTTACATGCTTTGTCGGTTGCTCCTTCATGTCTGGAATTTGCACCTGGTATGGTGAAGGCATTTCTCTACCCCAGGCCGGGTTATATTCCTAAGGTCCCACTGAATGTTGGGGGCCCAATAGTGCTGCAGGCCTTTTATCCCCTGACCAGGAACAGCTTAACCTGTTATGTCCAGTCCGGGCTTTAGATGCCTACGTTCACAGAGCTGCCCTGTGGCGTAAATCTGAGCAACTATTTGTTTGTTTTGGGTCACTCAAGAGAGGATGCCCTGCATCTAAGCAGGTTATGAGTAAATGGATAGTCGAGGCTATTTCATTGGCTTATGCGGCCGGACAGCCTTCACCTATGGCTGTGCGGGCCCATTCTACTCGGAGTATGGCGGCCTCTATGGCCTTAATTTCGGGAGTTTCCCTTCTTGACGTATGTATTGCGGCAGGATGGTCCTCTCCGCATACATTTGTCAGGTTTTATGACCTTGACCTCTCCACTCCTGGGGCGAGGTTGCTTGCTTCTTAGTGTGCGCAGGACCTCACACAGAACGGGCATTTGTCATTATGGCGTAGTGGGTATAGGGTTCCCACCGCGTCTCAAACGCAGCTCGAGTTCCCTTGAAAGGGAACGTCTCAGGTTACGTATGTTACCCTGGTTCCCTGATAGGGAACGAGACGCTGCGTTTGCCTGCCATACTTCCTGTATGCCCTGATCGACTTGCTTCAGGTTTTTCAGAAGCTATCGCGGTCTGATTTCAGGGTTGCTTTATAGTTTCCTGGTCTATGACGTCACCTATGTCGTAGCGGGCTTCCATTGGACTGATTTTACACGTGCTTCACGACGTAATCACGCAGAGCGTTCCCACCGCGTCTCAAACGCAGCGTCTCGTTCCCTATCAGGGAACCAGGGTTACATACGTAACCTGAGACGTATACAAGTCACTTGTATTTAGTCTATATTGATACATCGTTTACCATTTGATGAAACTATCATAGTTTGTTAAATGAAGCCCAGGCGTACAGGCCTATTATGTGAAGTGTAGGCTGACAACAACATGCGAAATGGTGACTTTATTATTTTAACATTTTTGATAATTTTGCAGCAATAGTATAATAGTACAGTACTACTGGTCAAACATTTGCACACACATTACTTTTTTTTTTTTTTTTTAAGAATTCCCTTATGTGCCTCAAGCCTGCATTTATTTGATAAAAAATATAGAAAAAAATTATTACAATTTTAAAAAATGGTTTTCTATTTTAAGATACTATTTGATATAATTTATTTATTTATGTGATGCCATATGCCCTTTTTTTTACATTTGAGCCCCTGCCCCTGAGGAACTCTCTGCACGTCCCTGCTAAAGAATGTGTTCAGCGACCACAGAAGGAGTTTGCTTCACAAAAGAAAAGAAAATCTGATTCAACTTGCAGTTGAGAGGGACCTCACATGTAAGTTCACTGGAGAATGGAAAGAGAAACTACTGAGAAGATTCAGCACTACATCTAGGAGGCGGCAGCTATTCTGAATGAGCGTAAGAAACCTTTTTGACTTGTATGATTAACATTTATTGTTCTATGATTCTTCATTTCTGTGCCACCAATATTTTGTAATATGTAACGTAATACTATTTCTTGGAGAATTACTAGTTGGAGACGTTTCCTTTCTTGACTCTCCTTCAAATTTGAGCTACTATTAGTGGTAATGGTTAACACCAAAAGACAAATGGAGAAATCTGTCTTCATTCTCTAATAATGTTTATTTTCATACTTTTATACTATAAGTCAGTGAGAAGTTTGCACCCTGTATAATATTTAAGAAATGCTGTTGCATAATTTTATGAAATTATTTTATTTTGACGAATCTCAGGTGATATGTAAATAAAAAATAAACGTCACCCTCAGACATGAAGTGGATGACGTGCACTTCAGGCGCCCTATTTTTACTCTGGTTGCACCAGTAGTCATAGGCTGTCGCTGGCCAATGTTATTGTCGTGTTTTGACACGTGCTTCAAACACTGGTCATGCCGGAGGCATTCCCCATTAGCGTCCTAGGTTACATTCGGATTGGTGTTTTTTTTTATACCATGTTTTGTTTTGCAGTCTTCCACAGTTCATGCGGTGGTTAACTGCGGGTCATTGCTGTTGTTTTTCCTAACTTGGTTTTCTTTTTTGTGTAATTATTAGGATTGTGTTTTCATTTTGTTATTTTCTGTGTTGAAGCTTTGGTTTGATCACTTTGAATCGAGGCATTTAGGCCGAGTTTGTAGCGCGTCCTCTACCAGTCATTCATGTTATTGTGTAATCTTGGGTTTATTGCCAGCGAGGTAGGATGCTGTTACTTTACTCAATTACTAATGAATGTTGTCATTAAGTGTATTTTGTTTTTCTTTCTTTTTCCTTTATGTTGAATGAGTAACTGATTATTTGTACAGTATAATGTATTTGTCCCGGACCAACTAATTTTCCCTTTTTTTCTAGTTTGAGCAAAGGCTGAGTGCGTGGAGGGCTCTTAGTTTGGAGCACCAGGGTTTGAGCACCTCTTCCTATTGTTTGCTATGCACACATATGTGGTATAGAGCATGCTTTCTTTCAGCTAGTTTTTCCACCACTAAGTTAAGCTTTAACCTTGCTGCTTCTTTTTTGTAATTAACTTTGCAAAGTGGCTGCAAAAGGAGGAAACGCATAGAACATGTTCGGGAACACCATCCCTCCGTGCAGATAAAGGTACAGTATGTTGTATGTTAAGGGTGGTATTAGGTTTGTCCAGCAGGGGGCGGTGGCGCACTGTGTTCTTCAGCTGTAGCACTGTTAAAAGCAGAGAAGAACGCACAGTGAGTGCATGCTTGTGTGTGTATTACTGGCTATTGAGATGAGTCCTAATAAAAAGAGACTATCCAGAAGTTTACGTTTTTTCTGAGTTTTTCCTTGTTAGCTACAATAGGGAATGTGAAGGTGACGTCACGCCGTGTTGCATTATGGGTCCGCCGCCATATTTATAGGATCGCGCCCTATCCCGCTGTATTTGAATTCGTGTGTTGGAGGCTGTGTTTGGATTTTCTGTCGAGATTTTAATAAACATCGATATGGTTGTTCAGTGCTGCTCAATCAAGAACTGCCATAGCAGGTACACAATCGTTCAGGGAGGAAACTGAACAACGAAATACGTTTTTTTTTCAGCTTTCTTGGAAAAAAACAACAAGGGAAGCAGGTCGAGGAGCTGACGAGAAGACGCTGGATTACGTGGGTTGCCGCAATAAGGAGGAAAGACTTTACTTAGTTACTGGCCTACACTGCATACTACGTTCGTTAAAAGTTGTACAAAGCAAGAGGTTGTGTATTGTATATTCCATGATGACTAGTAGGATAGTTGATGAATGATGTTGAATTTGTGGTTCATGTTAGTAGATGATAAAGCCAGGCCACATTGCATGAATCAAATTATATTTATTTTGTTTTCAATGAACAATTTGCTTTGATATTCTGTACATCTTTTTACATGCCTTTTTAAAATGTTTGTGAATCAAGTTTTTATATAACTGCATTATACATTAAGTGACCTATCTGTTTCTGTACTCTGATTGCATCCACAAAGACCCTTTAAGTACACATAAACTGGGACGGGCAAAGATACATCAAACTATTTTAAAATAAACTACCAAATACCCTAATTTTTACATGTGTCAAAATTAACTGATGACAATAAGGCACAGTATTTAACAAGTTACCCCATCTTGTGGCATTATAAAGTAATGTATAACATAATATTTTTTTGCACAACCTATGAAAACTTAACGTATGCTGAGAACAGCATGTACTATTAGCATCTGTACTATTTCAGAAGATGCGTAGCTGTAGGTTCACACCGCCGCCGACTTGAGCGTCAAAGAAGCTCTAGCCGCTCTGTCAAGGACGCTTGTCAAAAAGCACGGGGAAGCTCGTTGACGCTTTGGACGCTTTAGACGCTCTGACGTAACAGGGAGAAGAGAAGTCACAACATGAAATGTAATAAACAGAAAAAAGAAGCAATACATTGAAGAAACCTTTTATAATGACAGCATCCATTATAACCGTTTTGGTCACATTTGGTCGGGGAAAAAAATAATAATTAGCTATTATTATTTGCATTAGGCTATTATTTGCATTAGTGCAATTGGTCAAATCGTTGTCACTGTGAGCAAATGAATTGCATTCCCGCTTAAAACGAGCGTTCGTAAATATTTCAAATAAAAGTTGCGCTCATTCTCAAATGTGTATCACTGGATCATTATGGAAAATCGCGCAGTTGTTGTGTTTGGTGCTGCTGTTTTATCCCATGCCTCGTTCTTTTGCAACTGGTCCCTGTAAGCAAACAACGTCATATCATATATGATAGGAAACCCAGCAACAGCGATTATCAGCTTCTCCTCCATTTTCTCGGAACTAATGTTTTGGTAGGAATGAAAGTTCACATCATATGTTTCTCTGGAATCAGCCAGAGTGAAGGACGTCTGGATTCTGATTGGTTTCTGGCGTTTTGCCGCTGCTTGCCGCTGAACCGCGTCATAGCTCATTACCATAAAGTTGAGCTTCTTTCAACTTTCTGATTGATGCTCAAAACGCTCAAAACGCCCAAAACGCGACGCCGAGGGATTTGACGCTCCTTGCAGCTGAGAGAAGCCAGCTTCCATTGAAAATGAATGACTTCCGGCCGCTTTGGAAGCTCAAGTCAGCGGCGGTGTGAACGTACAGTAGTAGCACCCTACTATATTACAGTGAAAACGGATTGCCAGAAAAAACATGTTAATGGCAGGGAAGCGTTGTGTCATAAATTATGGAAAATCTCGTTTGTGGCAGGGAAAGAGTTAACTGGCATATTGTGATGTTAACGCTACATAAATCAACAAGCAATATTGTAGGATTCAGCAGGCACTTAGTAGAACACCCAAAAAAGTTATAAGAGCCAATCTGTTAATGTAGTGTATTTCACCTGTAATATGATAAACAGAGTTGAATCCGATCCCAAATCTCCCGACTTTTGTTGGGTCATCCTGCTTGATGCTTCTGCCAACTCTCTGGATTCCCTCCCAGTCTTCCTCTGTGAACGCTGCATCATTGAAGGCATAGAGAGCCGGTCCTGCCAGATCAAAGATACAAACAGATGATCATACAAATAAAGAGTAGTCTTTTGCCTATAATAAAGACTTTCAGTATTGTCAAAGACTGCTCCTAATGAATCATGTCTCCCATGCTGTATGTACTATATGCAGCAAAGATTTTGACCCGGATTTACGTCATAAACGACATTCACAAAAATGGAGGCCTATCACCATAAGAGCACGAAAGAGCGCACTTACTACCAAACCCGACGCCAATCAATGGAGTCCACAATAAGCGGCCCACGACATTCAACCTTATGACTTGAATTATTTTATTCAAGGGGCTCAGTGAGAAAAAAAAATCCTTTTTCAGTTTCAAGGCCTAGCTGGATAAACTAGCTACAATACTCAGCTCTAAAGGGCGGAGGCCAGAGCATACTGCTTCTTACTTTATAGAGAGTAAAGGCCTGACATATCTGAGATATCTGCATGGGAGGCTTTTTGAAGATAGCCTGCTACCTATGCTGCTATCTACCCTGTAACATAACCCTGGAGCCCAGTACTAGGAGCAACTAGTGGTCCTGATGGACTCTAGCTCTGAGGAGCCTACACTCAGATACTGAGAGGCTCGAGGCGATAATGCTTAGCAAACCGCCACCAATTTCCTAGTTACTAAGCCTAAGCCAGAAATCAAGTGACTGAAGTTTAGAGCTATAATCTCAACGACCCTCGATAAGGTGGCTATCAAGGTGGCCCGAAGAGGGCCAATGCTTGACTTTGTAGTTCTATCTGGAGCTTAACAAAGCGGTGGCCTCAGTAGAATAACTCCCTATAGGGAGGAAGGCATCTCACACAAAAAATGTCTATTAGTTGCTCAGATGAACGATGGCCTCACTAGAGAATTTTCCATACAGCTAACTTGTTCACTACTACAGATTGGCACTACCCGTTATATAACCCTGATGACACTAACATAAGAAGAGGCCTATGGGAAGGGTATGCATAGTGAAAAACATATTTAACACCCCCTTAATTCCTAACAGGGAACCGTGGCCTATCATTCAACCTTACTAAAAACTCACGTAAAGGGAGAAGATCTACAGAGCTCAACCTGCTGCCCATAGAGCGATGGCCTAAACGACATTCACAAAAAATGGAGGCCTACCACCATAAGAGCACGAAGGAGTGCACTTACAACCAAACCCGACGCTAGAGCTACAGGAGGGTTCCAAATTGAAGGAATAACTCATTATAGGTCCAGCCTCAGGCTGATGCAAGAAGCGCTTGGGGTGAAAGATTTAAATGCTTCAAATCTGTCAGCAGATCAGCCTGGTATGCTTGCAAAAATGTCATTGTGTGCAAGTCATCACCAGCCAGACCTGCCACCACGTATGCCCTGCCATTTAAGCGTGCTGTCATATTTTAGTGGCCTAAGAGGCAGGGCTGGAGCACTTAGTGTCGATGCCTCTCCAGCCGTGAAATAGTTGGCGAACATCTCGTCCATTGGGGCATCGACACATACCCGTATTCGCGCATCCCCTCAACATCAACGTAGTTCGCTGATGGCGATGAATGCGCGGTGAATACGGGTTCTTACATGCTTTTCCGATCTCATTGTGTAGATCCAGCAGGGATGGAAGGCTCACGAGAGCTGGAGCTTTATGGCTGGAAAGAAACCATTTGTGAAGTCTGTCACGATCGGTCTCTTCTCTCACGCGCTCCAATGACAGCTTCTTTTTAGAAGCTTCGTTGAAGTGCATTCCATAACACTCAACAGCTTAACATACAGGGTGCAGGGTGGCTGTGAGGCTTTGGGTTGTATATCCTCTTCACCCTCATCAGCCATCTCCTGCTCTCTTGGGCTGGTTGTTTTTATACACAGCAGAGCATTCGCTGCTGGATCAGAGGATGTTAGTGACAATACACATCATCATCCTGCAGCTCACTCTTGCGATTCTCTGAAGGGCGTGAGAGATTAACAACTCTCTCAACCTCCTCAGTGAGCTCCCTCTAAAAAACCCCACAATTCTAGTCTCTGCTCTGCCTCAGCGCGAGCGGGACCTGAATCGCCTGGTACCTGTCCCTCTTCCCTCACGAAGAGAGCGGACGAGAGTGGAGTTTTCTCAAGGGAAAAAAGTGGCACAAGCAGATCCCTCAGGAACTGATCGTGCATGCTCTGCCAATAGGATTGCCATGATTAGATGCCACGAGAAGGCGTTCCCCATAGCGCTCTGACGCAGTGCGAGTTCCCTTTCGAAAGGGAACTCTAGGATATTGTCTTCCGGTTTAGAGTAGCGGTTAGAACGAAATAAAACACTGCTTGATTTATTCTTTATTTAAAATGTTATTTGTGTATTTTAATTTTATCAGTCTACAGTAAATGTACAATGCTCCCAATATGCTATTTAATGGGACTGCCAACACCAGAATCTCTGAAAGCATGAGTTCAGTTGACAGAAGAGCTGCAGAGATATTCAAGGTACTGTATTTCCTCATATTTCCTCAAATATACTAGATATAATTAAAGTGTATATATAAAATTATTTTATTTTCAAATGTCACGTTTTTATTTGTTAAACTTAATTAACACATATTCAGAAACAAGTGCAGTTATATAGCCTACATAAGCTATTATATATTTTTTTCTGTTGAACTTTTATTAGTCCACATCGAAATAAAAGAATACTTAAAATAATTTTTTTAAATGGGAGAATTTGCTGCTTATTCTGAAGTTTTTCCAGAATGCAGTTTCACTTTTTTTCTGCAGAATAAAATTAATAGCCTCTCCACAGCATAGTCGCCGGTGTCAGTCACAAAGTAAAAATGTTTAGATAAATCTTTCTTAAATAATGATCTCTGAAATAAAATATTGATTTACTATAAAAACATTTTAAACAAAGCAGCGAAACTCCTGAACTCTTCATGGTTGTGACATATGAATGAGGACAAATGTAAAACCTTAAACTATAATATCTTTTGTTGCGGGCTCTAAAGTAATTTTGAAATCTTAAGTCTAGTGTGATTTAAATTCGCTTCCAGTGTTTACAACACAAATACCTTGATACTTTCCAAGCTCTTCAGTCCACAGGCTCTGAGTCTCATAATGCCTCTCATCATGAATAAACACCACACGTGAAGCTCCTGCATCATCTGCATTCTGGATCAGCTCCTGATACGGTACAGGATTAATATTAAACACAGATACAATGAGATATTTAAGATACATACCATTTAACAAAGATGCAAATTAATTCATGCAATATTTAAACTTTTTTTTAGCCTACCTTCAATATTTGTCCTCCATCTGGGTACCTTCTCAAAATTTCTTTCAGGTAATCAATGAATGGTGGAGACGTCGCACCAAATTTATTTCTGCATTGAACAATGTAAAGTTTATCACAAACTGCACAAAACACATACAGAGCAAATTCATTGTTCATTGTGTAATAGAATAAGTACAAAATCAGCTGGAATTATTTGTAATCCAGCAGCCATATCACCCTGTAGCCCTAGACTGGTTGTCCACTGAAGCTAAGCAGGGTTGAGCCTGGTCAGTACCTGGATGCTGGGAAAACCAGGTTGCTGCTGGAAGAGGCCTTACTACTGGGCAGGAGGCTCCTCCTCCAGCAGGAGGCGCTGGGCCTTACTACTGGGGTCTGTGTGAGTCCTAACGCCCCAGTAAAGTGACTGACACTATACTGTCAAAGAGCACCGTCCTTCGGATGAGACGTTAAACCGATGTCCTGACTCTCTGTGGTCATTAAAAAACCCACTTCTTGTAAAGAGTAGGAGTACTTTGGAATGTGTTGCCATTATCTTTAAAATCCTAGTCCAGCAAGGATATATTTAAAAAGGACTTGAAGACTTATTTATTTTATCAAGCTTATGGTGTTTGATAAGGTCTGAGAACTGTGAGTGATTTGTTGTTTGATCTTCTTGGTGTCATGTTTTAATGTTAGTTTATGTATTTTAGAGTTATTTATTACTTATGGACAGCACTTTGGTCCATTTTAATGGTTTTGAAAGTGCTTTATAAATAAAATTGAGTTGAGTTGAGTTGAGTTGAGATGACTCTCAATGTACCTTAACACTCCACTCCATTATATCAGTTATGGGATTAGGCATAAAACATGCTGTGAATAAAACCACATACTTCTTTTTCTTCTTTTGCCTTGATGTTGAACTCATTGTCCTTCTTTTACATTCTCCTGTGTGAAAAAAAAATCCCTTTCAAATCCTGCAAATTAAAAAAAAAAATTTAACAGTTATTCTATGGTCATTTTATTAACAATACTGTAAATGTCTCTTTTTTCATACAAATATAAGTGCTTTCTTTGGTCTGCTGTGGCCTAAACAAGGGAACTCGCGCTGCGCCGATTGATGCTGTGGGAACACTCTACGTGATTGCGTTGTGAAGCACAAGTGAAATCAGTCCATTGGTGTGACGAGACGTCAGAGGTGGGTGACGTCACCAACCAGGAAACTATAAAGCCCAAACAGTGTAGGCAAGGCAAGGCAAGTTTATTTATATAGCACATTTCATACACAATGGTAATTCAAAGTGCTTTACATAGAAGAAATTAAAATAATCAAAAACAATTAAAACAGTTTAGAATAAAAGATAAAATACAGAAATCAGAATAATTAAAACAAAATAAAATACAGTGCAAACAGTCGGACGAACAGTGGCACAGTGCTCATTCAGTAAATGCACAGCTAAACAGATGTGTTTTGAGTCTGGATTTGAATGTGACTACTGTAGGAGCACATCTGATCTCTTCTGGAAGCTGGTTCCAGCTGCGGCTGGCATAGTAGCTAAAAGCAGACTCGCCATGCTTAGAGTGAACCCTTGGTATTTCTAGCCGATGTGATCCTTATGATCTGAGTGATCTGTTGGGTTTATATTCACTGAGCATATCTGCAATGTATTGAGGTCCTAGGCCATTGAATGATTTATATACCAGTAATAATACTTTACAATCAATCCTAAATGTAACTGGCAGCCAGTGTAAAGACCTGAGGACTGGTGTGATGTGTTCATATTTTCTGGTTCTGCTCAGAATCCTAGCAGCAGCGTTCTGTATGAGCTGCAACTGTCTTATGGTCTTTTTGGGAAGGCCAGTGAGAAGTCTATTACAATAATCCACCCTGCTGGTGATGAAGGCATGCACAAGTTTTTCTAAGTCTTGACTGGAAACAAAGCATCTAACTCTTGCAATATTTTTCAGGTGATAGTATGCTGATTTAGTTATTGCTTTGACATGACTACTGAAACTAAGGTCTGACTCTAGAGACACACCCAGATTCCTGAATTGATTTTTAGTTGTTTGACCCCTAGACTGAAGGTATGCGTTCACCTTGAGAACTTCATCTTTGTTTCCAAACGCAATGACTTCAGTTTTGTCTTTGTTTAACTGAAGAAAGTTTTGGCACATCCAATTGTTTACTTCATCAATGCATTGGCAAAGGGAGTCAATGGGGCTGTAATCGTTAGGCGATAGGGCTAAGTAGAGCTGTGTGTCGTCTGCATAGCTATGGTAAGCGATTTGGTTCTTTCTCATTATTTGGCTCATTGGGAGCATGTACAGGTTGAATAGGAGTGGCGCAAGAATTGAGCCTTGCGGGACTCCACATGTCATGGATGTCCACTCAGACTTATGGTCTCCTATACTCACATAATAACCTCTGCCTCCTAAGTATGACCTGAATCATTTTAGGACTATTCCAGAAAGCCCGACCCAGTTTTCCAGCCTGTCAAGAAGTATTTTGTGATCGACAGTGTCAAATGCAGCACTGAGGTCGAGTAGTACCAGCACTGATAATTTGCCTGTATCAGTATTTAAGCGAATATCATTTATTATCTTTATGAGCGCGGTCTCTGTACTGTGGTGAGGTCGGAAACCAGATTGAAAATGGTCAAAGTATCCATTCGAGCTTAAGAATTTGTTCAGCTGATTGAACACAACTTTTTCAATGATCTTGCCTATGAAAGGAAGATTTGAGATCGGTCTATAGTTGTTTAATATGGTCTTATCCAGATTGCTCTTTTTCAGGAGGGGCTTGACAACAGCAGTTCCCTTTCGTTGTCACTCCGAGTTACGTCGGATGACGACGAATGGGGTTTCGCTTAGAACACCTATCGACTTCGAGTATTACAAAACGAGCCAATGGCAAAGAAATGCCATGGGTCTGCGGAATTTGCATGACGTAACTCCGCCCCACCTCGTGGGTATAAAACGAGGACGCCGGCAACAGGCAGATGTTTTCGCTTCGGAGCCAAGAGCATTTCTTCACTCCACAGTCATCTCGGACTTCGCTCTACGAGACGAGCTTCTCTCTCCGGTGTTGGTGTGACGGCGATCTGCAGCGAGCTCACAGTGCCTGCTGATCTGTGCAGTAATCTGCCAGTGTGTGTGTGTGTCTCCCTGTGCGCTTCAACATCGCGGAGTTTTTCTCTCCTCTCATAAAAGAGCTCGCACGCGGCACGTCTTTTTAAAGACGGCTCGCTCGTGCATTTCTGGTTGCAGCGGACTGGTATCGGACTCTGATGGGCACGAGCGCTGTCTAGTGTGTTTGATCATGCTTGAACAGCGCTCGTGGGTGACTCATGTTCTCGCAAGGGAACGTGATCATCGCGTCATAAATAGGTCGAGACTCGGTGAACTCGCAAGAGTGGAAGTCCCCTCATCCACCCCCCGATCTTCGGCGGGTGGCCAGGGTGACCTGAGGGTTACGGTCTGGAACAAGGCGCCGACTATGTGTCCGTGACCCCAGCCCCCCTCTTCAATGACGGTGCCCGCTAGTGAACTGCTGATTCCCGCGAGTCTACCCTCTGGTGGCCCGCGTGTTTCAGTTGAAGCTACAGAGGAAGATGCCATGTCTGTTGCAGCATCACTAGGTGGGCTTGAGTCTTCTGGAAGTGAGGGCTCGTCACAGCTGCCACCTTCCGGTGTGCATACGGCTGTGCCTGAGTCTGATCCGGAGATGACGGCCATGCTTTCCTGGGACGATTGGTTTTGGGTAAGGCCGCCGACCCTCGTCCGTGGCAAACCCCAATACCTCTCTTCCCGGACGTGCATGATGAGATCTCGAAGTCCTAGAAGACCCCCTTGTCTTCTCAGGACCGCTCGCTGATCTCATCCGCCTTTCCTCCCCTCGATGGGGCCGCTGCCCTTGGGTACACTGGGGTTCCCCCGGCTGAACGCTCTGTTGCGATGCTATGTGTCCTCAGAGTGCTTCTTCTCGGCGCAATCCTAAGCACCCGCCCATGGCCTGTAGTTTTTCGTCTATGCTTGTGGCGAGATCCTATAGTGCCACGGGACTGGCAGCCGCCTCTCTGCATGCCATGGTTATTCTGCTGGTCCACCTGACCAGATGCTCATGGACCTGCACGAGGGCGGGACTGACCCAGGGCTCTTCACTGAGCTGCGCGCCGTAACTGACCTTGCTCTCCGAGCGACGAAAGTGACCGTACGCTCCCTGGGTCAGGTGATGCTCACCATTCTGTGGCTGAACCTGTCTGATGTGCTGGATGTCGCGCGGACCCGTCTGTCCGACATTCCCATATCCCAGGTCGGCCTCTCCGGCGGTGCGGTTGAGGGCTTGACCAACAGCTCTCAGCCGCTCATGAGCAGACTGACGTTGATTCCGTCCCGACGGCCCCGCCGTCCGCCCGGGTCCCTCGGTCTGCCCACCGCCGAAGGCACCCTCCCACGGCTCCCACCCCGCCCGTTCACCCGGGCCGGCTCTGGGGGCCGCGGGCGGACGCCACAGCCCCTCTCCAGCCCCGCCCCCCGCTACACGCCGGGTTAAGCGGCGCTCCTGAGACGGGCTCCTCGGGGATGGAGCAGACTGAGGTTGACTCTGTCCCGACGGCCCCGCCGTCCGCTCAGGTCCCTCGGTCTGCCCACCGCCGTGGGCGCCCCCCGCGGCTCCCACCCCGCCCGCTCAGCCGGGCCGGCTCTGGAGGCCGCGGTCGGACGCCAAAACAGTCCTCTCCAGCCCCTCCCCCCGCTACACGCTGGGTTAAGCGGCGCTCTTGGGATGGGCTCCTCAGAGATGGGACTCAGTTCTTTCCAGGAGCTGGTAGCAGGACCACTCCTTTCCCCGGGTGAGGGCCGGGGAAGAATCCTTATTCTCCAAAGAACTGACTCTCCCGTCTCTGAGCACAGAGAGTTCGGACGTCACACACCTGCTTAGAGCTTCCCTATCTGTTCCGCTGGGTCGCGCGAACCATCGGCTCGGCTATGCGATTCAGTTCGCACGGTCTCCTCCCCACTTCTGGGGAGTCCGCTCCACTTTGGTCGATGGCTATGCCCTATCATGAGAGCGGAGGTTGCTACCCTACTGGCGAAGGGTGCGATTGAGACTGTCCCTCCAGCCGAAAGGAGGTCCGGGTCTACAGCCCCTACCTCATTGTCCCGGAGAAGTCTGGTGGGTTACGGCCAATCCTGGTCCGAACCGCTCCCTTCACAGGCTGCCGTTCAAGATGCTCCTGGCCAAATGCATTTCTGGATGTGTGCGGCCACAGGATTGGTTTGCAGCGATCGACCTGAAGGACGCCTACTTTTATGTCTCCGTTCTCCCTCGACTCAGAACATACCTACGGTTTGCTGTCAGTGCGCGCGCATATCAGTACGCTGTTTTCCCATTCGGGCTAGCCCTGTCTCTTCGCGCCTTCACAAGGTTGCTGAGGCTGCCTTTGTTCCTCCATGGGAACACGGGGTTCGCATCCTGAACTATCTCGGTGACTGGCTGTCTTAAGCTCACTCCTGAGACCAGGTTTGCGAATACAGGGACCCAGTGCTCCGGCACCTAGCTCGTCCGGGCCTTCGGGTCAACCGGGGAAGGAGTAGACTTTGCCCCGTGCAGAGGAGCTCTTTTCTCGGTATGGACTTGGTCGCCTTCTCCACTCAGCCATTGCTGACTTGCCTGAGACTATCAAGCGCTAGAGTGCGGTTCCACTGAAGTTTCTTCAGAGGCTCCTGGGGCATATGGCATCTGCAGCCGCGGTTCGCCGCTCAGATTGCTTCATATGAGACCGCTCCAGCTTTGGCTCCGCGACCGAGTCCCGAGGTGGGCATGGCAACACGGCACCCTCCGAGTACCAGTTACTCCGACCTGCCGTCAGACCTTCACCCCGTGGTCGAACCTCAGTTTTCTACGGGCCGGAGTGCCCCTGGAACGAGCTTCGCGGCATGTTGTTGTAACGACAGATGCCTCCTCCACGGGCTGGGGTGCCATGTGCAATGGACGTGCTGCCGCGGGCTCCTGGACAGGACCCCGACGCCTCTGGCACGTCAATTGCCTCGAGTTGCTGGCCGTACGTCTTGCTTTGCGCCGCTTCCGGGGCGTGCTTAAGAACCAACACGTACTAGTCCGTTCAGACTATACCGCCACTGTAGCGTACATCAACCATCAAGGTGGTCTACGCTGCCGCCGTATGTCGCAACTCGCCCGCCACCTCCTCATATGGAGTCAGAAGCATCTGAGGTCGCTTCATGCCATTATATCCCCGGAGCCCTGAACTGTGCAGCCGACGAGCTCTCACGGCTTCAGCCCCTCCCGGGAGATTGGCGACTCCATCCCCAGTCGGTTCAGCTGATTTGGGACCAGTTCGGGGACGCACAGTTAGATCTGTTTGCCTCTCACGACTCGACCCATTGCGACCTGTATTATTCCCTGACCAAGGGCACGCTCGGCACGGATGCACTGGCGCACAGCTGGCCGCGGGGCCGCAAATATGCGTTTCCCCCAGTGAGCCTTCTTGCGCAGACCCTGCGCAAGGTCAGGGAGGACGAGGAGCAGGTCATTCTGGTCGCGCCATACTGGCCCGCCCGGACCTGGTTCTCCGAACTAGTACTCCTTGCGACAGCACCTCCCTGGCCGATTCCCCTGAGGAAGGACCGGCTTACTCTCACGTGATCCTGAGACCCCGGCCTGGATATGTGCCCAAGGTTCCTACCACTCCCTTCCGGGACCAGGTGGTGAACCTGCAAGCGCTGCCCCCGGAGGAGGCAGACCCAGCCTTGGCACTGCTCTGTCCAGTACGCGCCCTCCGCGCCTATGTAGACAGGACACAGTGTTTCAGGACCTCAGACCAGCTCTTTGTCTGTTATGGTGGGAAGCTGAAGGGAAAGGCTCTCTCCAAGCAAAGGTTGTCTCACTGGATAGTGGACGCCATTGCCTTGGCATACCAGCAGCAAGGTCGACCGTGCCCCCTTGGTGTGACTGCCCACTCCACCCGGAGTGTGGCATCCTCTTGGGCTCTAGCGCATGGCGCCTCGCTAACAGACATCTGCAGAGCTGCAGGCTGGGCGACACCTAACACATTCGCCAGATTCTACAATCTCCGAGTGGAGCCAGTGTCCTCTCATGTACTCGCTTCAACCAGCTAGTACTGGACCCGCTCAGGTGTCTTCGCTTGCTCGCCATTCCACTCCACGGACTGGATACGTGCGATATTCTCCTCAGGTGAGCTTCCCCGAAAAGCCCTGAGTTCCTCCAATACTCCTGACGTTGGCGCCAGTGTCTATTGCCTGTGCGTCGGCTAGGTGCCTCCCGTGTGCATGGTCCCTCCCCTGAGCGACCCCCACATGTGTATTTCCACTGTAAGCCTCTTGAGCATGTGTCTTTCCCTTGGCAAGCCACCTTGCCACCCCTGGGGTTGAAATATTCCACCTGCGGCTGGACACCCCAGTGTTCTCCATGTCTCCTTCGGGTCACATGTGTATTCTCTAAGTCCCCCCCTCTGGGTTGGCAGTAATTGCATATTTCCCCTGAATTTGGGATATGCTCCCCAGTGTACCTTGGTATTCCTGTGCTAAATAGGAGTCCTTCGTCCGTGCCAGTCTCACGACAGGGATCTCAGATTTACGCAGGGCACTGGAAGACAGCTGAGAAGGTGGCGTGATTAGACTAGTAACCCCATTCGTCGTCATCCGACGTAACTCGGAGTGACAACGAAAGGGAACGTCTCGGTTACGTATGTAACCCTCGTTCCCTGAGTAGGGAACGGAGACGTTACGTCTGCCTGCCACTTTCCGCTGTACCGCGGGGATCGCCTGAGCTCAGTCTTGGCTCCTCAGCGAAGAAACATATCTGCCTGTTGCCGGCGTCCTCCTTTTATACCCACGAGGTGGGGCGGAGTTACGTCATGCAAATTCCGCAGACCCATGGCATTTCTTTGCCATTGGCTCGTTTTGTAATACTCGAAGTCGATAGGTGTTCTAAGCGAAACCCCATTCGTCGTCATCCGACGTAACGTCTCCGTTCCCTACTCAGGGAACGAGGGTTACATACGTAACCGAGACGTTTTCAGGGAGGTTGGAAAACTCCCAGAGAGAAGTGAGGCATTTACCACTTCTAGGAGATCTGCTTCTAAGCTGTGTAACACATTTTAGAAAAAAGATGTGGGAAGTGCGTCAAGGGCGCAGGTTGATGTTTTTAGGTGCTGTACGGTTTCTTCCAAAATTTTGCCATCAATTTCTTCGAAATCAGACATAGTGGCTACTTTCTCAGGCTGTTGTCTGATCTGCCTGACCCCAGCACAACTCAAGGATGAGCTGATCACCTTTCTGATATTATTGATTTTCTCAGAGAAGAAAGATGCAAACTCACTGCACTTTCTCACTGAGAGCATTTCACTGGGAATCTGGCTTGGGGGGTTTGTCAGTCTCTCTACAGTATCAAAAAGAGTCCGTGTGTTGTTTATATTGCTGTTTATAATATTCGAGAAGAAAGTCTGTCTAGCTTTGCTTAGTTCCTTATTGAAAGCATGGATGCTGTCTTTGTAGATGTTATAATGGACTACAAGTTTTGTCTTCCGCCACATGCGCTCTGCTTTTCTGCATTGTCTTTTCATATTTTGCACTGCTGTTGAGTTTCTCCAAGGTGCTTTTTGTCTGCCACTCTTCTTCCTGACTTTCACAGGAGCAATATCATCAATTACACTCTTAACTTTTGAGTTAAAAGAATCAAGGAGAAAATCAACAGAGTCAGCAGATATGCTTGGTGTTAAAGATATAGCCTTCATAAATAGTACACTAGTGTTCTCATTTAAGCATCTCTTCTTGACAGACACAGATCTAGCTTCAATGGCAGGAGAGATCAATATATCAAAGAAAATACAAAAATGATCAGACAGTGCTACATCCTTAATAACAATTGATGAAATGTTTAGACCCTTACTGATAAGTAAATCTAGAGTGTATCCACGATTATGTGTGGGTCCATGTATATGCTGAGTCAGATCAAAAGTTTTTAAAACCGTTTTGATTTCTTTTGCCATATTGTTTTCTGCATTATCTATGTGAATGTTAAAATCTCCAGCAATGGCAAAGCAGTCAAACTCTGAGGAAATTGTTGATAACAATTCTGTTAAGTTCTCAGCAAAAGCTGGAGAGTATTTTGGAGGCCTGTAAACAATGATAAGTAAAATGCGTGGAGCACCTTTTAACACAATACCCAGATATTCGAAAGACGGGTAATTCCAAAATGATATTTGCTTACATTGATAGACATCTTTATATAGAGCAGCTAAACCTCCGCCTCTTCTGACAGTTCTGCAGACACTCATAAAAGTAAAGTTAGGAGGGGCTGTTTCATTGAGGACCGTTGCACTGCAACTTTCTTCTAGCCAAGTTTCATTTAGCAACATAAAATCCAGGTTGTATGTGGTTATTAAGTCGTTGACTAAAAGTGATTTATTTTTAAGTGAACGGATGTTTAAAAGTGCTAACTTAACAGTCTTACTTTTTGTCCCCACAGCAATCTTAGTATGTCGTGTAATAGGCACCAGATTAGATGGGTTTGCTGTACGGCTTTTGAAGGCCTTAGACTTTCTATCATGTAATCGAACAGCAACAGAAAAAATACAGGCACACTGGGTTCCCGCTTGTTCTGTAAACATTTGAGAAAGTTATTGTTATCATAGCGGGGACCCGACACATATCACTGAGAGCTGGTATCAGTTGTTTTTGGTTCACCTCGAGCCGCTGGAGGAGGGTGTGGGCCCTGGCGCTGTGGCAGAGGCCGAAGAGCTCTCACAGGAGGAGGGGGAGGGCGAGCTGGGCCCGCAGGCTTTGGTGGTTGTGGGGCCTGGCGTTTTTTGGTTGGTATCTGGGGGCTCGCAGCAAAAGAGTGGGATAGTCTAGTTCCAGCATGCACCAGTTGTTCCATTTTCTCTGAGAAGCACAGAAGTGGAGATGCTGGAGAGAGTGATAACGTTTCCGGTGAGAAGGATTGTTGCTCTGGTGTAATTGGAGGCTGTAATATGCTGTCCTGGTTTCCCTGGCTGTTTTTCAGAAAGTCGTCCTTGGGTGCTGTATCTTGGAGCAGTGCTGGTATGTCACAGTCTGTTTGTGGTGAGCTCTGTGGGCATGGCTCAGCTGAGATTGTGTCCGTGAGCAGAGGTTGTTGTGGCTGAGTGGTGTTATCACTGTCCTTGTGTGATGTGTCAACCGCATGTCCATTCAGGTGCTGAAGTGAAATCCTGTGGTCATTCCTACTGTATCCAGGTGTGTGTGTGCCATTCAGGTTGAGTGGATTGGCACACATTGCAGACGGAGGGAGAAGTAGATATTGTCCTTTAGCACTCTTGAACCAAGTTTGTTTGGGTGGTGGCCATTCTGTTGAAACAGTTGCCTCTGACTCCAGAAAAGATTGAAGTTGTCAATAAAGTTGACGCTAGCTTATGTGTCTTCAGCAACCGCTCTATGTGAATCGTGTGTCTTATTTGGTGTTATCTGTCTTTCACACATATATATATATATATATATATATATATATATATATATATTATGGCGAGCAAGCAGCAGTTCAGATTGTGTGTTCACCCCTGCCAACGCTACATCACGGGTGTGGACACACACAATCTTTGATGATGTGTGTTTGGTAGTGGAGCATGCACAGTCAGCGCTCGAGGGTGCTAGTTGTGCAGACTGTGAACAGCTTCCTTTATGGACGCTGCACTCCCGCCTGGTGATCTTCGATAAGACCGCTCAGGCTTGCGTTCCTCGCGGTTTGGGTGAGCACTGGGTGAGACACCGGTGCTTCATATTTCCAGCTCTGAAGAGCTGGATGTAGAAAGCATCGAAGCAGAGGCTGATGACTTGCCATTTCACTCTCCTGCATATGAAGAACTGGAGGAGGTTGTGTCTCGCACTGTTGCCAAATTAATTATTGACTGGCCAGCGGAGAAGAAAATCCAGGTCCAAGTCCAAGCTAGATGAACGTTTCCTGCCCTCAAGAGCACAACCTCTGCGTCGGGGCCTGCCATTCTTTCCCAATCTCCACACCGAGGTGTCGAGATCGTGGAAGAAACCGGTCTCCTATAGAATATATGTGTACAGAATACAGTGCACAAACATGACACTATTCCTCTATAGTTGGCCACAAAGAACACGGTTATGGGCCGATGCCTAAGGTGGAAGAGACACTTGTCAGCTAAATTGTCCCTAAAGGCCCCAATGCTGCCCATCAAGCTGGTCAGAACAACTTTGGCTTTGGCGCCAAAGCTTTTGCTGCTTCTGGTCAGGCTGGAAGCCTACCAGGCAGAAGTGTAAGGAGACTTGAATGAGGATGGGGGAATTGGCCCTGACGCAGTTTCAGAGCTGCGTCGGGCCACAGATCTTTCTTTCCGGAATACCAAGGAGACGGCAAGAGCTGTTGGTCGTGCTATGGCAGCCTTGGTGGCCATGGAGAGGCATTGATGGTTAAATCTTAGCGCTATAAATGAGAAAGGTAAGTGCTTCCATATGGACGCCCCGCTTTCGCCCCCCTGGCCTCTTCGGCGACGTTGTCACTATAGTCGTCGAGAGGTTTCAGGAGGCTAATAAGCAAGCGGCGGCGTTCCAGAAGCTCCTGCCCGGTCGCTCTCAGGTCACCAGGGCTGCTGAGCGGGAGCAGCCCCAAACCTCTAAAGCCAGTTCCTCGTACAGTACAGTACAACCCCCCCCCCACCAGAAAGAAGGGGACAGAGGCGGCGCTCTCAACTGCAGCCTTCAAGGGGTAAGGCTGATCTGAGGACCGTTCTTATCGCCAAGAAATAAAGGGTATTTATAAATTCTGGACCTCCCAATAAGGACCCAGCATCTAAGCAGAGAATGAGCAAATGGATATTCAAGGCTATCTCTCTTGCTAATGAATTGGCTGGACTGCCTACACCTTTGGCAGTAGGGGCCCATTCAACTAGGAGTATGGCTGCCTCTAAGGCTCTAGTGTCAGGAGTTTGTTCAAGATGTTTGTGATGTGGCAGGCTGGTCCTCACTGCACACATTCATGAGGTTTTATGACCTAGACTTGGGCTCCACAACTGGGGCTCAGGTGCTATTGTCCTAGTGCTT
Source organism: Siphateles boraxobius (assembly GCF_051911475.1). Taxonomy (NCBI): domain Eukaryota; kingdom Metazoa; phylum Chordata; class Actinopteri; order Cypriniformes; family Leuciscidae; genus Siphateles; species Siphateles boraxobius. The sequence goes on from NW_027508701.1 coordinate 223,107, forward strand.
TCTCGATTCACACTAGACAGACACTGTACATTATGGCGGCGTGGGTATATAGACGTTTCCACTGCGTCAATCGACTCAGCATGAGTTCCCTTGAAAGGGTTAACCAAGGCGTTTTGCTCATTAAAGATTACATACACATCGCAGAACCTGCAAAATGTTAATCATTAAAAAAAAAAGTAATAAGAGGGATCATAAAAAATTTTTTTGCACTTTGCCCTATTTCATTTTCCATGCAGTCCATAAGAGAAAATAATAAATTAATTTACCCAACTGAACCATTTCAAAGTTTACATACTGCACACTTGAATCTTATACTGTGTTGTAACCTGGTTGATCTACGACTGTTTTCATGCTTTGTGACGGTTGTTCATGAGTCCCATGTTTGTCCTAGCAGTGAAACTGCCCACTGTTCTTCAGAAAAATCCTCCAGCTCCTGCACATTCTTTGATTTCCAGTTTATTTGATTTCCGTTTCAGTTGAGAAGGATCTCTTATTTACAGCTTTTTTCCACCTTTCCTACAGTTACTGTATGATTTGAGATCCATCTTTTCACACTGAGGACAACAGAGGGACTCATATACAACTATTACCAAAGCTGCAAACATTCACTGATGGTCACCACCTCAGGAGGCGCTGGTTTAATACGTTTAAATTATTGTATATTATGTGATAAGTCACACATACTTGCAAACACATTATAGTCTATTAAATGTGTAACAAGATAAATATCATAGTTTGAGGGTTCTTTAAGTAAATCCTGCAGTAATGGGATCGTGCTTCCTATTGGCTGCGGCACTATAGCCCACTAAGTTCGAAGATCTGCAACAGAGATAGAGAGGACTGCTGTGCGTGACGCCCGTTTCAACCATACTCCGTTGGCAGTGCGTATGCGGTGCGTATTTTTTTCCGTGGTAATTTGGTAAACCCATAGTAATTTTCATCTCTGATTAATGTGCTTATAATATAATTCAATAATGATAATAATAAGAGCATGAACCCAGACAATTGCTATGTATATATATATTTTTGTTTTAAGATATTTTATAAAATATATTTTTAAAAGATAATTTATAAAGACATGATTTCCAAAAGACAAAATAAGAACAATTGTAAACTGTTAAACATCTGTTATGTGAAATAGCTTATTCAGTTTAGTGCTAAACAAAAAAACTAAATGTGATTTTTACGATGCATATATAATTATAGGTATACAATTAAATATATTTAGTTACGTTGTTAAGTTATATTACATTAGTATTATATTAGCAACATTTAATTTTCTCTCCTACCTTAAGTGGTCCTTCAGTGGTCTGATGCAGAATGAATTCCAGCAATCAGAATGAGACTGATAAAGCCACTCTAGGTTTCTGTTCACTACAAAGAGCCTGTTTAGCGAACATGAAACTTACACTCCTCCTTCGCTCATAGTTCAATAAATGAGTTGTAAAATAAATCAGTTTCCACTCAAAATAGCTTAATTTATAACTAAGCCAGACACTTAAAGTAACTGTTGCAAACCTAAAACAGAAATAGGTCTACTTAAAAAAAATAAAAAAAGAGTAATGTGCATCTTCAGGATACAGTTGTTAAAAACCAAAATTAACCTTTCTAACAAATTTTGCTCTGTTGTTCAGCCAATCCTGACCGGTCTCTATTTACATGGGATAGGCTATTTACGTACCGTTTACATACTAAAATGAGGAAGCAAAAATAATCCTACTTGTAAAACAATTCCTTGTAAGGCAGTCATAGAAAAATACTAAAGGAATTTAATATATGCCTACACTTAATATTCAACAACATTTGTCACGAATGCTGGTGATAATTCCACAATCAGCTACTGCAGGTCTCACTCACCTGAGTATTAACTCTTTCCCTGCCAGCGTTTAAATGAAAATTGGAGCATACACTATATCAAAAGAAAGAGCAGAGCCTTTGCTTTAAAAAAAAAACAGTTTTATTCTAGCTTCATACATTCCTTTTTTATCAACACTTGAATGTGGGAAAGCAATATTTTGAGCAAAAGGTAAGAAAATGATGATCAAAACAAAGATTGAGTAGATCGTGTCAATCAGCAACACTCAAAGCTTCACAGTCCTGTAGCTCGTACTGGGTCGGGTGATGGCGGACGGTGATGGCGCCGGTGTGTCTGGCTCGCTGCTTTACCCTGGCTATTTTTGTGTTGTTTATACTGTTTCTGGCGTTTATCGCAAAGAACATTAACTCTCTGCTGCACTGTAAGAAGAAAAAAAACGTTAAAAAACAGTCCATGACTGGCAGCTACGGCTGCCAAACAAAAACCATAAAAATAAAGTAAAATATCGTAATTTAAATGAAATGCAAAAAACTTTTACAGAAATGTTCCTTAAATTTTTTACAGAAAAACACTGTTATTTTACAGCTATTTCCTGAATTATTACGATCAAACACCTTCATTGTAAAAAAATCCCATAAAAAAACAGTCAAATGACTGTCAGCAACGGCTGCCATACAAAAACCATAAAATTAATGTAAAATATCCTAATTTAAATAGGAGCAAAATACTTTTACAGAAATCTTCATTAATCTTTTTTAACAGAAACACACAGTTAAAACAGTTATTTCAGATTTATTTTCTGCTTTATTTACTGAAAAACATGCAGTTAATTACATGCATAATTTGCTTTGACTATATACGTCACTGCATCAGCAACTACACAGTTACTGTCAGTTAAATAAAGAAACATGCTGCACTTCATCTGTGTTTCTCTGCTCATCTCTGATTAAGTCATTGGATATTAGTTATTCATTTTGCATGACAAAACTGCTATATGAGATCCTGTAGTGCTGTGATACTCAGATTTTATGAAGTCATTATACAGAAAATGTTTTGACAGAATCATATAGACTCACTCAGACATCAAGAATCAGCATATGAATCACAACAATGGTGACAATGAAAAAAAACTTTTTTGGTTGTCACCATTGTTGAGATTCATATGTCGATTTGTGATGTCTCTATACACATAAAAAAACTGACCAGTTCAAAACTTTTTTGTGTAATATATATACATTTTTAAATGCAGATTTTTATAATACTGATATCACAATTCAGTTTATAATTAAAGACTTTGAATAAAGCTTAATTCCACCTACATTCTCTTTAATCTAAGCTATTACATTAAGAGATTTGAATGACACATCAGTGAATCAGATCATCATATGATGACTATAACATCTTCAATTAATGATCAAGATCATCTGATAGTTTCTCCAGCATTTATTATGACAAGCGTGTATCAAATACACAGTTAAAGCAGCCAGAGGAAAACAAAAGTCAAAAACTCATGGGTCATGAGCCCAACTAAAGCAGACACTAATCCCAATCATGGTGACATCAAATTTATTTTAAAGTTTTTTACACTTTATTTAAATTAGAATATTTTACTTTAATTTTATGGTTTGAGTTTGGCAGCCGCAGCTGCCAGTCATTTGACCCTTTTTTTACGATTTTTTTTTACAATGAAGGTATTTGATCATAATAATGCAGGAATTACCTGTAAAATAACAGTGTTTTTTCGGTTTATTTAAATTAGCATATTTTACTTTAATTTTATGGTTTTTGTTTGGCAGCCGCAGCTGCCAGTCATTTGACCCTTTTTTTACGATTTTTTTTACAATGAAGGCATTTGATCGTCATTATTCAGGAAATACCTGTAAAATAACAGTGTTTTTCAGTTTATTTAATTTAGGATGTTTTACAGTTTTTTGGGGAGCTGACAGTCATTTGACCATTTTATCATTTAACTGTTTTGTTTCTGTCACGGGCGGTGTATGGCAGGAAGCACGAGGAATTCAAATAAACAATAAACTTTACTATAAATCAAAACAACAAACAGGTACAGGCAGACAGAGCGGATGCAAACACCAGTTAACATAGACGAGAACCGACCAAGACAGACTGAACAGAAGAAACTAAATACAGAGACAAATGAACCATAATGATGTGAAGACAGGTGACACAGATGATGATAACGAGGAACAGGCTGGTAAGTGAGGGAGTGAGTTCAGGTGTGGAGACAAGGAGGATTCTGGGAAGTGTAGTGCAGACAAGGACAGACAGGTGCAGACGAGGACTGTGACATTACTCCCCCCTCCCGGTAGGCGTGACCTCACGCCTTAAAACAGGGGTGGGAGGGTGGGCATCCTGGAGTCTGTAACGGGAAGGCGGACCGGGTGCAGGAGGATGGACTCCAGGATGGACCAGGCGGCCATGGCGGAGCAGGACGTGGGCGTGGCCATGGCGGAGCAGGACGTGGGCGTGGCCATGGCGGAGCAGGACTTGGGCGTGGCCATGGCGGAGCAGGACTTGGGCGTGGCCAGGGCGGAGCAGGACGTGGGCGTGGCCAGGGCGGAGCAGGACGTGGGCGTGGCTGAGCAGACGAAACCTCGGGCGTCCAGGGTGGAGCTGTCGGACCCTCGGGCATCCAGGGCGGTGGGGACCCTTCGGGCGGCCATGGCGGTGCGGACCCTTCGGGCGGCCATGGCGGTGAGGACCCTTCGGGCGGCCATGGCGGTGAGGACCCTTCGGGCGGCCATGGCGGTGAGGACCCTTCGGGCGGCCATGGCGGTGAGGACCCTTCGGGCGGCCACGGCGAGGGCCTATGGCCCCCCCCAAAAAAATTAAAGGGGAGAGTGACAGAGTCATTACCAGTCTCTGGGCTGGACGGATCCAGCGGCGAAGGGGTCTCTGGGCTGGACGGGACCAGCGGCGAAGAGGTCTCTGGGCTGGACGGGACCAGCGGCGAAGGAAGCTCAGGGCTGGACTGGACCAGCGGCGAAGGAAGCTCAGGGCTGGACGGGACCAGCGGCGAAGGAAGCTCAGGGCTGGACGGGACCAGCGGCGAAGGAAGCTCAGGGCTGGACGGGACCAGCGGCGAAGGAAGCTCAGGGCTGGACGGGACCAGCGGCGAAGGAAGCTCAGGGCTGGACGGGACCAGCGGCGAAGGAAGCTCAGGGCTGGACGGGACCAGCGGCGAAGGAAGCTCAGGGCTGGACGGGACCAGCGGCGAAGGAAGCTCAGGGCTGGGTTCATGGGCTGTGACGAATGTGTGTGCTGCCCACACACACAAAACAGCCATGGATCTCACAAGGAGCACTGCGTCCTCCAGAGCTGGCTGGACGGTCTCTGGCTGGACGGTCTCTGGCTGGACGGTCTCTGGCTGGACGGTCTCTGGCTGGACGGTCTCTGGCTGGACGGTCTCTGGCTGGACGGTCTCTGGCTGGACGGTCTCTGGCTGGACGGTCTCTGGCGGAAGAAGCTCAGGAAGGTCGTCAAAAAGCTCAGATTCAGGCTCGGCAGAACATGACTCAGGGCCCACATGACGGTTTCCTCCCTGCATCGCACCGGAATATGTCCAGTATCTCCGCTGCCATGTCTCTCGTCGTGCCCTCGTTCCGGTTGGCATCTGGCTAGTACCTATTGTCGGCCCGTATGAGGAGCGTCAGGCCCTCCGCCCTTCGCCTCTCGACTCTCCTAGGATTACTGGACGTGGAGGAGGAAAAGCAACAGTTTTTAAGAATAGCTTATTTTGTAGGCCCTTTTCACCTTCTTCTTTTTCTTCTTTTTTTCTTCTTTTGAACTCAGCTTGTTTGTACTAGGCCTAAATATAACAAACATTTTATAAAAGACTTTTCCGATTTCCTGGCTGGGATCATGACAGATTTTGACAAGATTTTAATTGCTGGTGATTTTAACATACATGTCTGCTGTCCTTCAAACCCACTTGCTAAATACTTTTTAGATATGATGCTTTTAATCTTTCACAACATGTAACTGGACCGACACAGGAATATGGCCACACCTTAGATCTTGTTTTATCTTATGGGTTGCCCATTTCTAACATCCAAGTACATGATGTTGCTTTTTCTGATCACATGCCTGTCTTATTTGATCTTACTCTGCTCTCTCATAGTCTCAACCTGCCTGCTCCTACGCGCTTGGGTCGCGTGTATAAGTCCTCCACTGCTGCTCAGTTTACTTCTGCTTTTATTAATGTAACTCAGTCTGGTAATAGTTATCTGGCTAACCTTGACACAGAGCAATTACTTTCTTTTTTCATTTCCACCTGTGCCGACATTCTTAATACTGTTGCACCGCAAAAAGTAAGGTGTCTCAGATCTAAATCTGAGCCATGGCTCAATGAAGCCACCCGTGAGGCCAGACGAATGTGCAGGAGAGCTGAGCGCAGGTGGGAAAAGGACAAGCTCCATGTATCATATGAAGTCCTTAAAGACAGCTTGAAAAAATATCAGAAAATTGCCAAAGCCGAAAAAAATAGATATTTTTCTGACATTATCTCTCAAAATATAAATAAACTTCATGTCCTTTTTAAAACTATTGATTATTTATTAAACTCTCCACAATACTCCTACCTGAAAGCTTTGTTTGAAGTCTGTGAAAAATTTCTAATCTTCTTTTTAGGCAAGGTTGCCACTTTCAGAGCCCATATATCACCCCCTGCTTTTGTGCCTTCCATAGTTAGCACTTGCTCAACTATCCTCAACCAGTTTGAGCCTGTGTCACTCTCAAATCTCACTAAAATAATCACCCAAATAAAATCCTCATATTGTCACACTGACACTGTGCCCCCTCACCTCTTTGAGGAAGCCTGGGAGACAATTGGCCCGAATGTCCAAAACATTATAAATAGTAGTCTGGCAGCAGGTGTCGTGCCAACATATTTCAAAGCAGTTGTGGAAGTTAAAAAAGAAATCTGGATTCCTCGGTTTTATCCAACTACAGACCCATCTCGAAGCTTCCTTTTATCTCAAAAATTTTAGAGAAGACTGTACTTCTACAGCTGCAGTCTTTTTTAGATGTACATGGTATTTTTGAGATTTTCCAATCTGGTTTAAAGCACTTCATAGCACTGAAATTGCACGTTTAAGAGTTTTTAATGACCTCTTATTAACCACTGACTCTGGAAATTCTGCCATACTAGTGCTTTTAGACCTCACTGCCGCATTTGACACAGTAGACCATGCAGTTCATATCTCGCGTCAAGAGCACTGTGTTGGTATCAGGGACACTGCTTTGCAGTGGTTTAAGTCCTATTTGTCTGGGAGATGTTTTTCAGTAAAGCTTGGGGACTTTGGTTCATCTACTGCCCCCCTTCTTTGTGGTGTTCCACAGGGCTCAATTCTTGGACCACTTCTCTTTTCCCTATATCTCCTCCCCCTAGGAAGCATAATTAGAAAGCATGGCATCTCCTACCGCTTATATGCGGACGAAGATAAAACTGAGGTCATTGTGTTTGGACCCAGTCGGGCCAGTGATATCCTTTCTGTTGACCTGGGGTACCAGCAACAATATGTGAAACCCGTAGTGACAAATCTGGGTGTGAAAATAGACAACGGTTTTAAACTTGATAAACAGATAAATATTGTTTTTAAATCCAGTTTTTATCACCTGAGGCTTTTATCCAAAATCAAAACTGTTTTATCTCGTAAGCACTTTGAATATGTGATTCATGCTTTTATCTCAACTTGTCTAGGCTACTGTAATGCACTCTACATTGACGGTAACCAAACCTCTCTCTCACGCTTACAGTTAGTACAAAACTCAGCCAATCGTCTTTTAACCTGAACTCGCAAGCATGAACACATTACACCAGTGCTGGCCTCGCTCCACTGGCTCCGGGTCCATTTTAGAATACATTTTAAGATCTTATTGTTTAGTCACTGAATGGGTTGGCACCTCACTACATCTCAGACCTCTTACAAGTCTACACCCCCTCCACGGTCACTTAGGTCTACTGACCAACTTCAGCTGGTCACACAAAAACCAGGTTAAAAACAAGGAGCGGCCGTGCTTTTTCAGCAGCAGCCCCTAAACTCTGAAATGAGCTACCTCCACAGGTCAAATTGGCCCCAACCCTTGAATGTTTTAAATCCCGTCTTAAAACCCACTTGTATTCTCTGGCTTTTAACCCAGCATGAGAGCTGTGTAGTCTTGTTGTTTTATGTGTTTTTATGTTTTATTTCCTGTTCAGCACTTTGCAATCCTTTGTTTTTTTAAATGTACTATATACATAAAATGGATTGGATTGGATTGGGTCAACATTTCGTTCTGTACCATTAGGCAGTTTTCATTTGAATGCTGTAAGTCATTTGAATGCGGGGGTGGTGATGGCGCAGTGGATAAGACACATGCCTTTGGTGTGAGAGACCCGGGTTCGAATCCACTGTGAGACACCAATGTGTCCCTGAGCAAGACACTTAACCCCTAATTACTCCAGAGGCGTGCGACCTCTGACATGCATAGCAATTGTAAGTCGCTTTGGATAAAAGCGTCAGCGAAATGAATAAATGTTTAATGTTGATGATCGTTTTATTTTACATATGCTTGCTTGCATATGCTATAGCTTGTTTCTGCTACTTTTGATCAGGAGATTCAATACTCTTTCAGAAGATGTGTAATATTGCCCCTTACCGTCTTCTTCTTCTTCGCCATATTTCCATGCAGTTTATTACACTTCAACGTATGCTCTCGCATGAGTCGACGCTAAACACCTTCTGTCTCTATCTTGCGCAATTCTCAGTAGAACTTGTTGTCCAACACCGTATCTCGCCAGCACTGATGACATCCATGTTGTTCTTGGACGTCCTTTTTTTGTGGCACCTTCTACTCTACCGTGCAATGCAATGTTGGCAATCCTTTTTTATCCATAAGAAGTTGTCTTTCATGTACTTTTTGTACGATCGTTTCTATCTGATTGAGGGCCTTCCTGATGTAATCGTTTCTCATCTTGTCTAATATGCAAACCCCAAGTAAGGGGTTTTCTAAGTGCTGCCATCTCAAATACAAGTAGTTGTTTCTTTTCAGCACTCCTAAGTGTCCATGCTTTGCTACCATACAAGGCAATCGGGAATATGAGGGATCTGTACAGTCTCATTTGGGTCTCATTAGGGGCTGAAAAAGCCCTGAAAGTGATTAAGCCCCTATTGTATCCGTTAGTTTTCAAATTATTATTCTTCCCCCCCTAATGGGAGTCAACAGCAGCCGTATGAACCGTAAGTAGGAAAATTATAAAATTTGGCACACTTGTAGTAATTGTAAAAAAAGTAATTTGATAAGTTTGGGGTCTCTAAGACCAACTCGACCAGTTCAAAAATTCAACATTTTAATGATTACAACTTTTGAACCCTTTGATCTAGAAAAATGTAACTTAGTACGCCTGATTCTCTCATCATGCTGATCACAATCAATATCTTACATTAAGACTCTGCCCATTACAGTAGCGGACATTTTGAAAAGTACAATATTCCATTTATTCTCTACTACTCCTTCAAAATTGGTCCAATTTTGTCAAAAATCTGATCAGATGATCTTTAGACTGAGCCGCACAGAAATAACTAAACAGAATTTTTTTAATTAATTTTTGTTCAAAAGTTATGATGTCGCAAACTGTACGAGGTTGACCCAAGAGGCTGTGTATCGGCCATAATCTGAGGCGCCATGCCAAATTTGGGAACAGCGCCACCTACAGGTCATGAAATCTGGAAAAAGGCTATTTCTGCACATAACTTTTGAACAGTTAGTCAGAAAATCATAATCTTGGCGTCGATGGATTCCTTGTGTCAATATGAATCCGTGGATATATCAACATCCCATCAGTCCGCCATTTTGAATTTTGTTATAAATTGCAATATCTTTTAAACAATTTGACATATCATCACAAAACTTGGTAGGGATGATCGACAGCATGCCCTGAAGGTACCTGAGAAGTTTAAACACAGCGCCACCTAGTGTTCCAGAGATGTAAGGTTGTTCGCAAAAATGCTTATAACTTTTGAAAGCATTGCTCAATATTTAATTTTATGTCAATTCCGATGATATTTCATTTGTCATTTTCCAACAATGTGACTGTTCGCCATATTAACCCTCTGAGGTCTGAGGTGTTTTCTGGGTCCTGGAGGTGTTCTGACATGCTCTGGCATTTGTGCTTATTTCTGTTACTTGTGACATTTTCATGGCTAAAGTCTTATTACATTGTATTCAGCACAAACTCTGCTACAGTAATATGTCACCAGCATGTATGTAAAAGTTTGGAGTTTTAAGATAATAATGTTTATGTGTGGTTTGTGAAAAAACAAAAAATAAATGTCACTGAAATAAGGTCATAAAACCCATAGTGATTATTTCTTCACAAGACTTTTGAAAATTGGACACCTTTCCCAAGAGCCCACTTGTTCCTCATCACTCAGACCCTCAGTTCACTCTTTGCAAAGTCTTGTTTGCCCCGGATACATTTCTGAGCATTATTTCCTATGTTGTTCTCCTCTTGTTTGACTTTTCCTCTGATTACCTCTGTACAAATCTTTACTGCCTGTCTACCACTTGTGTTTTCTTGGACCATTTCTATTGCTGTTTGCTGCCTGCCCCGATCCTCTGCCTGTTATTACCACGTTTACTGCCCTGCCTCTGATATTGTTGTTTGCCCTGGTTACACGATCCACACCTGCCTGAACTCTGAACTTGCTGTGTTTTTAAAAAACACACATAGATCCCATTCAGCCGGAGTCCTCGTTACAATTTTATTGATTTGACTGCCCTGACAATATTGGATGAGAACTGAGCTGAGCTGGATGATGACATCATTGTTTTCTGCAGAACTGCTTTATAGATTAAATGAACTAAATTAATAATTGATGATCTTTACAATGGAACTGAATCAACAATGAAGTGACTTCAGCGGAACAATGACACTGTTCTTTTAGGGTCTTTTTTTTAACTGTTTGCATCATTGAATATTTTTCCTGTATCACTGTTATCACTATACAGCAGTAGTTATCAACCGGTTCTTAACCTCATAAGTTATTCCAAATAGATGCATTAACATAACCAACATTATATTTAGAAAGATATATTTAAAAAACTCTCACTTGAGAGTTTACATTTCAAGACTCAGAATTACTCAGACTGTTATCAATATGGAGATATATAAGTTCAAACATAAAAAACTAAAATAAAAATATTAAGAATATCATTTTTAAATGTATAACAATATTATGTGAATGCCATTGACTAAAAGCACAAAAGTTATAACAACTTATAACCACAATTAAATTAAAGCCACAAGTGAGGTCATGCTTCTTTTCAAATCTGAGGATGATTGTTTGAACCATGCGTGTTTCATACAGTGTCAAAATTATTGTAAAGTTTTTAATGAAGTGTTTAGTTTCGCAAAAGATCTGAGCAAAATATGCTAAGAAAAAAGCTAAGAAAAATATGCCTCTGCTACTTCTACTACTGCTAATGTGTGTGGATGTGTGAATTGTGTGTAGTGTTTAGACAAAATTTGCCTCTCGTTTTTAGAATCGTGCTTAAAGAAATAGTTCACTTAAAAATACAAATTCTGTCATCATTTACTCACCCTCAAGTTGTTTCAACCCTGTGTGAATTTCTTTCTTCTGCTGAACACAAAAGAAGAATGTCAGTAACCAAACAGTTGATGGACCCCATTGACTTCTTTAGTATTTTTTTTCCTACCATGGAAGTCAATGGGGAATTAATGACAAAATTAAAATTTGTATGTGAACTATTCCTTTAAACTATGGTCCTGACTCTCTGTGGTCATAAAAAAAAAGTTGAAGACTGGAAAAATGTTGCCTGGTCTGATGAGTCTCGATTTCTGTTGAGACATTCATAAGGTAGAGTCAGAATTTGGCGAAAAGAGAATGAGAACATGGATCCATCATGCCTTGTTACCACTGTGCAGGCTGGTGGTGATGGTGTAATGGTGTGGGGGATGTTTTCTTGGCACACTTTAGGCCTCTTAGTGCCAATTGGGAATCGTTTAAATGCCACGGCCTAGCTGAGCATTGTTTCTGACCATGTCCATCCCTTTATGGCCACCATGTACCCATCCTCTGATGGCTACTTCCAGCAGGATAATGCACCATGTCACAAAGCTCGAATCATTTCAAAATGGTTTCTTGAACATGACAATGAGTTCACTGTACTACAATGGCCCCCACGGTCACCAGATCTCAACCCAATAGAGCATCTTTGGGATGTGGTGGAACGGGAGCTTCGTGCCCTGGATGTGCATCCCACAAATCTCCATCAACTGCAAGATGCTATCCTATCAATATGGGCCAACATTTCTAAAGAATGCTTTCAGCACCTTGTTGAATCAATGCCACGTAGAATGAAGGCGAAAGGGGGTCAAACACAGTATTAGTATGGTGTTCCTAATAATCCTTTAGGTGAGTGTGTGTATATATATATATATATATATGTATATATATATATATTAGGGGTGTAACGATATTCAAACCGAACCGAAGAACCGCGATACAGAACCCACGATTCGAATCGCGATACTCTCATGGTGTACCGAACACGCCCCGCCCCCTGCTACCCCGGCCCCGCTCATTGGACCTGGAATGTGTACACAACGAATTCAGTTTTGTAGCCTAACCACCATTAACACCAAATAGCAAGCTCCGTGTTTTGTTACTTTCGATAATAAGCAAGGTGTAATCTCCAAATTCTGACTATTTGATCACAAAAATCAAACAATAAATACAGTTTTGGCGCTCTTTGATGTGGCGTGACAGATCACTGTACTAGCTCCTCATTTCAAGTGGCAACACGGAGCGCGAGTAAACGCGATCATCTCTTCCTCAGTCAGTGGCGCCACCAGGGGCCCTGGCCGACTCCTGGCCACCCCACTGGCCACCCCAATGGCCATTATAAAGTTTAGTAGCATCAGTTATCCATTTCATAAATAAGTCAAAAATATTCTTTAGTAAAAGAAGACTGGAAATTATGTGTCATGACATGCTTTTTAAGTGCCAAATGGTTACAGTATACTGTTACAGCAGCTTTTTGATGTGTCTTTGCCACGTTTTGACAAGCAGGGATGCAAACAGCGCGCTTTTCGGCGGCCCCGCTTTTTTCACGTCAGTTCGGGTGACAAATTCATCTGAAGTCATAGCTTAATGTGAGGGACAGAAGTCTATTTACATCATTAAAGTATACGGAAACTCTTTTTCCCTCCTCTGCGGCTGTCAATCATTCTCCATTCATATTCAAACAGCGCGCGTGCCTCTTGGATGCACGGTAAAACTCTCTCCAATATGATATATTCACATTACAATGCATGATCTGTAGATAAAAGGCTGTAGATTTGCAGATAAAATTACTTTATTTTGTTGGAGTTTGTTGCTGTTTTTAAACAACTCACTACCGTGTGCTTGCTAGATCACACACATCACAAGGGCTATGAATCGCCATCAAACGCACAATAACTGGAATTTAAAACTGTGAAACAAAGGAACAAATCGCACTAGGATTCGTGCGCTCGACATTTCTTCGCTTTCTGACGTGAACTTTTAAATGCGCACTTTTGCAGCCTAGCGCTGCTTACTGTGACTCCATGTTGGTTTGAGCACATCATTCTGCACCCGTGAATCCCGCGATGCGCATACACGCTGTGCGCTCTGTTTTTCATTTTATCATGGGTTTGCGCACTGAAATATTAATGAAGCCAGTATATTTTGTTATACCTAGCCTGCTCAATACATTTAAAATAAGCATAATTTAATTGTATATTATTTCTTTGTAGTTTAGGCTATATATGCACTTCTGAATTCTTGACATTAATATATAAATATAAAATTGTGAAATGTATGATTGCCTGATTGAATTTTATAAGAGAACTAATAGTAATTTGTTTTTATTAACATATTTAGATTTTATAAAATTACTGTGCAGATTTTTTCTAGAATTACTTTTTGCTGCTGATTTATACACTCATTAAGTTTATTAAAAATTCATAATACATTTATGTAATATTTAAAGGTGTTAACTGTAATCTTACATTGCAAAATAATAACTTAAAAAGGATTAAATTCATCACAATTATGTAAGTATCTGGAAATTTGCCGCGGGCGAGGGCCCTTATATTCATCAAATCTATATAATATATATCATTATATATAATATAATATAATATATATTAGTAGGGCCCTACTAATATCATTAGTAACATTAAATATAACACAATAAACCAAAGTATATCAGTAGGAATTTTTCAGTAAGTCTTTCTGATAGTTTTCTGCAGGCCGGTTTACTACAACAGTAGAATAAAATTCTGAAATTATGGTTTATAGTTTTGGTGTGCCACCCCAAGTGTTACGTGTGGGTTTTTGTTGTGTCTCGTATATCACGTGATCCCTTGTTTGTCATGTGATCCTGCCATGTGTCTTGTCTTTTGTTTGTTATTGCTCAGTGTCCACAGGTGTTCCTCGTCTATGTGTATTAGTCTCCCCAGGTGTTCTTATTAACCACGCCCCCTTGTTATCTTGTTTAGCTTGTTTGTCTGTGTATTTAAACCCCTGTGTTTCAGTTGTTGGCTGTCGGTTGTTGTTTAATGTTACTTCTGTCCCTGTTCTGAGTTCCCTGGATTACCTGTGTATGTTATTAAAAAAAGCTTGCGATTGGATTCACTCTTCGTTTTGTTCCTGACTGTAAAACCAAGATTTTAAGTGGCCCCATCTGGCCACCCCTATGAAAAATTTCTGGAGGCGCCACTGTCCTCAGTTACAGAATAAACATGAATGGACACCTGAAGGTATGTTGAAAAATACAGTATACTTACTGAAAGGCATCATAACTCGTGTAATCGCTCAATCAGTGTTTCAGCAGCGTAAAGACGTCAATAAAACTGCATAGCTTGTCACTAGCATTATATTTACCTCAGGCAAGTTATTCAGTGTCCACAACTTGTTGGTTCCTAGAGAAATGAACTCTTGCACTAAATAAATGCACTATATTATCATATATATTATATTTTACTTAACCTGTTAATTATATCTTGATTATTTAATGTACGTTTAAAATATCTTTCATGAAAATGACAGCAACTGTGTAAATTATTATATTTCAATAACAAATTAGAGTAAAGTTAATGCAAGAACTGCCTTATGTTCAGTTTACATGTTTTCATACAATGTGTTGGGTGTTGATTATTATATCTAAAATAAAAATAGCATCTGAATTCATGCTCTGTTGTTAACCTTTAATGTTATAGTAATGTGCGGCTCCCTATATAGTTTACAGCATCAGCAGATGTTTAATCCTTGCAAAAAGTTTAATTGTAATTGAATTGATTTAAAGACAAAGACACCATTTTTTCATTAAACCACTGTTTAATTTTTTTTTAGATTTCTAAACCGAACCGAAACGTCAAAACCGTGGGAAAACCGAACCGTCAGTTTTGTGTATCGTTACACCCCTAATATATATATATATATATATATATATATATTGTGACGGGCGTCCTCGGAGGAATCAGCGTCGCCCTGGCAACCAACACAAAACACCTGCACCTCCTCATCGCCGGCTGATCGGTCACAGCTGCTCCCAATCAGCCCACAGCCACATAAGCAGCACATGCCTAGCAAACAGGCAGACGCTAGTCTCGAACCGAAGGAAAGCGCTGGTCTAACTTTTCTCTCTGTTCTCCCCAGAAAGCAGCGAGTGACTGACAGCCCACCGTTGTGGAACACGGTTTGGACACCCACTTTCGTTGGGATTGAACACCGAAGAGCACTTATAGCACCAGCCATCACACACCGGCTTACCTTCTTTCACCAGTTTTGTTTAATTGTAAATAAATCCACCCTCTGGGGCCTTTTCACGAAGCCTGCCTTGTCAAGTGACTCTTCACTCAGTGACAGTGGTGGAGAATGCAGGCAAATTCATGAAGAATCACCGACAAGTTCACCGCCCCAACTCCTAATTTTTCCCTTTTTTTTTTGTTGGTCAGGCGCGCTCATCCCCGCGATGAAGTGTTACAACGCCTCGCTGAAGTGAGCATCCGCCAGCAACAAATCTTGGAACATCTCGCCTCTTGCCAGGGCAGAACGCTCATCACTGGCTCTTGGAAGGGAACCCCACCGCAGCTCAGGTAGCGGAACGAGTGGTGATCGATCGCCTCCTCCGCGCTCTGCCCCGCGCACATCGACAAGCGGTTGGGATGAGGAACCCTTCCAACACCCTGGAAATCGTGGAGGCGAACGAGCTGGCGGATGCCATCCATCACCGCGAGGCTGGGGGCCGAGCGCCGCCGTTTCCCCGGAGGGTGGTCGAGGAGCGACGACCGCTCGAAGGGACCCCACGACCAGTCAGCAGGCCGACGGTTTCCCCACCGCGAGATGAGCCTATGCCCAGCGCTGAGCCACCGTCAACCCCGCGAGCATGGTTGGATCGTCCACCAGCATGTACCATCGGGAGCCCCCGAGGCAGATGTGATGGTGGAAGGGCTCTGCTGGACTCAGGCAGTGCGGTCACCCTAATCCAGTCGCGGTTGTGCGCCCCCCAAAGCGGCCAGAAGAACTTCCTGCCGATTACCTGCGTGCACGGAGACACTCGCCAAGTACCGTCCCGTAGAATCACTATCTCGTCACCCCAAGGCACCTGGCCGGTGGAGGCTGGCCTGGTGAAGGACCTGCCAGTGGCCGTACTGCTTGGGAGAGATTGGCCCGGCTTCGACAGACTGCTCGCCGCCGCTACTCAGCCTGCCAGCCCAGAGGGGAACCGTCAAAGACGAAGACGGCCTCGTGGACCCCGCCGCCGACCGGCCCTGATCGCCTCCGACAGCGGGAGAGATGGTGAGTCCCCCTCCCAGACTACTAATCTGTTTTATGATGTATACCAACAGGCTGCTGGAGGGGGCTCCTTCGCCAAGGAACAGCGGGAGGACGATCGGCTCAAGCACTGTTGGGCTCAGGTGCGAGTCGTCGATGGAAAAGACGTCCTCCCACGGCCCTATCCTCTCCCGCATTTTGTCGTTGAGAACGGCCTGCTCTACTGTGTCGCTCAGCGGAGGGGGGAGGAGAAGAAATTTGTTGTACCCCGAGCCAAGACCGAAACCATCCTGGAGCTGGCGCATTCCCATCCCATGGCAGGTCACCTCGGGGCAGCCAACACCACTCAGGGCATCCGCGGCCGCTTCGTCTGGCCGGGCCTAGAGGCCGAAGTGAAGCTGTTCTGCCAAGCCTGCCCGGCCTGCCAGGTCACGTCGCCCAGGACCCCACCCCCCAGCCCTCTCATCCCACTGCCGATCATCGAAGTGCCCTTCGAACGGATTGGAATGGACATAGTGGGGCCGTTGCCATAGTCTGCCCGGGGACACGAGCACATCCTGGTAATCGTCGACTATGCCACCCGGTACCCAGAAGCAGTCCCCCTGCGTAAGGCCACCGCGAAGTCCATCGCCCAGGAGCTGTTTCTGATGGCCAGCTGAGTCGGCCTCCCCTCGGAGATCCTGACTGACCAGGGGACCCCGTTCATGTCCCGGCTGATGGTGGATCTCTGCAAACTGCTACGGGTTAAGCAGTTGAGGACCACAGTCTACCACCATCAGACGGATGGACTCGTAGAGAGGTTCAACCAGACCCTCAAGCAGATGCTTAGACGCGTGGCGGCGGAGGATAAGCGGGATTGGGACCTCATGATTCCCTACGTGCTCTTTGGGATCCGCGAAGTCCCCCAGGCCTCAACTGGCTCCACCCCCTTTGAGCTCCTGTTCGGCCGTCAACCACGTGGGCTCCTGGACGTCGCCAGGGAAGCCTGGGAGCAGCAGCCGGCCCCTCATCGCACTATCATCGAACACGTTCGACAGATGAGAGAACGGATCGATCGAGTGATGCCATTGGTCCGGGAACACCTCAGCAAGGCCCAGCAAGCGCAGCAACGCCACTACAACCGGGCAGCCCAACCACGGGAATTCCAGCCCGGAGACCGCGTCATGGTCCTGGTCCCCAGCTCCGCCTGCAAGTTCCTGGCCTCCTGGAAAGGGCCATATACGGTGGTGGAAAGGATTGGACCAGTCACGTACCGGCTGAGGCAATTGGGTCGACGGCAGGCGGAGCAACTCTACCATATCAACCTCCTGAAGAAGTGGGTGGGGACACGGGACCAGCTGGCTGCCTTGAGTCTCACCAATCCCGTGGTTGTTGACGTCAACCCTCATCTTTCGGCTGCCCAGAAGGTGAAGCTGCAGCACCCACCTGGTCAGTCAGTTCCAAGACGTGTTCTCTTCCCAGCCCGGGCAGACCAGCGTGATTCAGCACGACATCAAGACACCCCCAGGAGTCATCGTCAGGCAACGGCCCTACCGCATCCCGGAAGCTCGTCGGCAGGCTATTGAGGAAGAGATCCAACAAATGCTGAAGTTGGGGGTAATTGAACCGTCCCGGAGTCCGTGGTCCAGCCCCATTGTGATGGTCCCAAAGCCGGATGGCACCCTCCGCTTTTGTAACGACTTCCGCCGCCTGAACGAAGTCTCCGAATTTGACGGGTACCCTATGCCTCGGGTCGACGAACTGCTGGACCGCCTCGGAAGGGCCCGGTACATCAGCAATCTAGACCTTACCAAGGGTTATTGGCAGGGACCGCTCTCTGAAGCTGCTAAGCTGAAGACTGCCTTCTTGACTCCCAGTGGCCACTGGCAGTACCGGACCCTTCCCTTTGGCCTGCACGGGGCCCCAGCGACGTTCCAGAGAATGATGGACATCGTCCTGCGACCCCACCAGGCGTACGCAGCCGCCTACATAGATGATGTGGTGATCCACTCCGAGGCATGGGAGGAACATTTGGATCGTCTGCGGAGGGTGCTTTTGGAGCTCCGGCGGGCTGGACTCACCGCTAATCCCCGCAAATGCCACCTAGCCCTCTCCGAGGCCAAGTACCTGGGCTTCCAGGTCGGACGAGGCCTCATACGGCCGCAGGAAAAAAAAGTAGAGGCCGTCCACTCCGCCCCGAGACCCCGGACGAAGACCCAGGTACGAGCCTTCTTGGGGTTGGCGGGTTATTACCGATGTTTTTTCCCCAACTTCTCCTCTTTAGCCGCCCCCCTGACAGACCTGACCAGGAAGGGGCAGCCGGAGAAAGTATGCTGGACCCCATCGGTCGAGGAGGCCTTTGCCCAGGTCAAAGCAGCGCCTACGTCCTCACCCGTACTCTGTGCTCCCGACTTCACGGATGCCTCCGACACAGGACTGGGAGCCGTCCTGTCCGAAATCCAGGGAGGTGAGGAGCATCCGATCATTTACATCAGCAGGAAGTTGTCCCAAGCTGAGAAGTACGCCGCCGTGGAGAAGGAAGCCCTGGCTATCAAGTGGGCAGTCCTGGAGCTCCGGTACTACCTCCTAGGCCGCAAGTTCACGCTGGTCACAGACCACGCGCCCCTACAATGGATGGCCCGCGCCAAGGACACCAACGCCCGGGTGACTCGCTGGTTCCTAGCGCTCCAGGACTTCCACTTTGAGGTACGACATCGGGCCGGGGCTGCCAACGCGAACGCCGAACGCCTCACGGATCTGGACAGCTTATGCAGGTCTGTCAGGGGTCATTCCCCACCCTCCCCTTACTTCACCCCTGCTATCTCCATTCATTCACAGGACCAGAACGACGCTTGGGGGGGGGGGGGGGAGGTCACAGATGCTCCCAATCAGCCCACAGCCACATAAGCAGCACATGCCTAGCAAACAGGCAGATGCTAGTCTCGAACCGAAGGAAAGAGCTGGTCTAACCTTTCTCTCTGTTCTCCCCAGAAAGCAGCGAGTGACTGACAGCCCACCGTTGTGGAACACGGTTTGGACACCCACTTTCGTTGGGATTGAACACCGAAGAGCACTTATAGCACCAGCCATCACGCACCGGCTTACCTTCTTTCACCAGTTTTGTTTAATTGTAAATAAATCCACCCTCCGGGGCCTTTTCACGAAGCCTGCCTTGTCAAGTGACCCTTCACTCCGTGACAATATATATATATATCAGAGGTCGCGTTAACTGAATAATTTCCGTCATTGACAGATTTTTTTTAGAAGTGACAGAAAAATCTGAAGGCCATCCATCATTTTGACGAATTACACTGAGTGTGATCTATTGTAATTTGTGTTTCTATTGTATAGATATTGATTTATTGTTACTGTAATTCTCACTCCTCTCCACTTGGTGGCGAGTGCGCATATTAATTAACAAATATCTTTTATTGTCTTGTTTTTGTCACCGGTGCATACAGTTGCAAAAATGTAGCTGAGTGAGAAAAGTTTCTTCCAACGGCCAAACAGTTGTGATAGTGTTAAAAAAGGTGAAACAAAAAAAGGAAGCTGATGCAGTGGACGATGACGGACAAATAGACAACATTTATCAGTCACCGACAGCTGTTACAGGGCAACAAAATGGCAGAAAGGAGGTCAGGAGGGATTACCACGTTCACGTGGCTGAGGAGGGAAGGTGGCAAAATGTTCTGCAACATCTGTAGAAAAGCTAACATGAGTATCGGATTTCTCCGAGGCTGCAGGACGATCCAGAAATCAGCTTTAAATTATCATAAAAGGAACCATAGCCACATCGAAACTTAACAGGTGGTCAACCAGAGCATGGCAATGGTCAAGCATGTCGAACAATCACAGGCTGCCTGTAACAAGGCATTAAAAAAAACAGTTAAAGGTTGTGTTGCATATGGCAAATACAATCACCCCGAGCCACCTTTATCCTAACCTAATACACCTCTTACAGTCTTCTGGGTGTCCAAACCTGAACAGTGCACACACGTACACCCACCACGAGACTGTCAGTCAGATAGAGGAGGCTATAGCAATGACCATAGTTAGCACTGTGGATGATCGTATCGCCAACAGCAGATACGGCGGGATAATAGTTGATGAAACGACTAATAACACAGTTGAAACAGCACTGGCTGCCCATGATGCCTCCAATGCTGTGCGTGAAATAAGTGCATATGTCACCACTGTTAATAACATATACACATACTACAAAAATTCCCCCATTCAAACAAACCGATTAAACAGTAAGCCCCAATTTTGGCAAGTGATGCATTCATGACATACCCAAAATAAAAAAGGTTTCTGCTCATAAGTCATTCTGAATAGACACATAACACACATATATTTAGAAAACCAACCCTTGAGAGTTTCCAGTTCAAGACTCAGCATTAATCAGACTGTTATTGATATTGAGATATAAGCTCAAACATAAAAACAAAAACAACAAATATGAATAATATATTTATTACATGTATTAAAATATTATGTGAATGTAGGATTGCAACTTATGACCACAACTAAAGTGTAGCCACAATTGTGGTCATGCTTTATTTCAAATCTGAGGATGATATCTCTAAAATTATGCCTTTTATGAAGCCTATTGTAAGACCATGTCAGGGGAGGCTTTGGAGAAGTTTTAGATAGGACTGCTTATCAAATTTTTTATTGTCCTGTAAACACCCATTTACAGTCTTTGACTACTGTCTGGCGAGGAGAACTGGCCCATTCATGCTCTATTGTTGTCAATCGACAAACATTTCACACCTGCCTGTATGAGACTTAATTTTCATTATACTTTTATCCTTATTCTTTTGTTTGAATTCAGCCATTATAGCCTTTATTCTGGCATTATGCTTGCCATCTAATTTACACCTCTGTCATCCCACTATACATGAATAATCCCCCTATTATCTTAAGTCTGACTAGAAAACAAAAAAATAACTATTCTTGAAACTTGAAAATGTGAATTTTATATATATATATATTATGGACAGGGCCGTAGCTAGAGAATCCGGGGCAATATGAGCATGGAGGCCCACATGTAACTTTATAGGGTTTTCTTACAAAATAACAAAGCAGATAACAAATAAATGTAAATAAAGGTTTTTAATGAAAACCAGTCTTGCCTTCTGAATCCTTGGGTATAATAGTTTTCAGGTCTGTCTGACTGGTAGTGGATAGCCTTCTAACGATCATCAGTTCAGTTCAAATAGATGTGACTAGTAAATATATGAAATATAAATAATAAAGTGATTCCTGAAAAGTTAATATACCCAATGAGTATCTTAAAATTCTATAAAATTACAACTTATTAAAATTAACAAAAAGCTAAAAAAAAATTAAATAATAATAAAACCAATTTTTAAAAAAGTAACAGAAAAAATAATGTTTTTTTCCCCATCAGTATGTGTTAGAAATGGAAATGAAATGGTCCAAACGAAAAGTGCCCCAAATCTTGGTCCTTTATTATGAATAGATAATACAATGCACCGGCGCCGGCTGGAGTAAAAAGCTCAACCCAATATCCTTTGTCTAGGGTTTATATAGTGAAAGTCTTAAAGAAAAGAATACAAGTCTAACCAATAAAATCAAACATTACATCATAGATATCATATAGACGTTATATAACAGCTTCTTAATATGGGCAATATCCTGTTAGATTTCCAACATATCCTGGGGATCCTAGGAGCTTTTCAAACACACAATGTATAGAAAGAACGAACATTAGAAATACAGAGGGGAGGAGTGGGGGACTCACTTCCCCCATTAATGAATACCAGATGTTTAGCTTACATCCTATACAAAGAATGTGCAGACGTAGCAGATGTGCTGGATAGAATAAAGAAATGTACCTAGACTGTTATATTGTATGCTGAAGAAGAAAGATATCCTAACAATGACCACTTTGATACGATAATTATCATATAATAGAATTATCATATCACATCATTCTTCAGCATACTCATTCTGGTACAATAATTCAGGAAATATCCTTCTTCATCATCAGTACTTGACAGTTCTGTTCATCAAAGCATACTGAGAAGATACAAAAGTATTCATAGCACGATGAATCAACATCCTTATAAATGGAATAATACAACAAACAATAAATGCAAGAATTAAAAGTATGACTCCTATTGGGATTAAAGCAGATATAAGCATTTGTTTCCAGTTTGTGATCCAATCTCCAAAACCACTTCTATCACTCACTTCTCTTCTTTGTAACTCGTCAGCAATTCTTGTCATATTATCTATACCGTCAGCTATAATGTGACCATCTGCGTCATTGTCAGGGATGTATGTACAACATGAAATTCCAACAATAACACACACCCCTCCTCTGGCCTCTGTGAGCTGATCCAATAGCAAACGATTCTGTAAAGCAGTTAAGCGAAGTGCTCGAAGCTCTTCTTTGACACCAGCTAAGGTGTTACTTGTAGTTTTAATAAAGGAAATCAATTCATATCTTGTAACTTCTACTTCAATTTGCAGACTGGATACACCTATCATTGGAAAAATACCTTCAAAGAATTTTTCTGTACCAGTCCATAATCTGTGTTCTTTGGGTCCTGGATTATCTCTACCCAAACTACTAACTGAACTGCGGTCAGAGAGAGCACGTGTGTTTCTTTGATTGTTTACTCTATCATTTCTTTGTTGTCTAATAATCATAGAATATTCTTCCAAAGTTACTAGGGCACATCATCCACTCCAGTTAAAAGGTAACGAGGTATAAACCATGTGCCCGCATAACCAAAACCAATCTTTCAAAGCTCTTGTTCCTTTTACAGTTGGCACATACCTATTACATTTTTTACCCGAATAAAGTCCACAATACTCATCACATAATTCTTGATCCTCGGGAGTTGCCCCTGCACAAGAATGCAGGGTAGTTAGAGGGAGTGAAGATCCTTTTGAGCATTCTTCCACGTCAAATGTTCCTTTTCTCGTCAAACAGCTCAAACAACAGGGCATATTTCGTACTTCACAACGGCGATATATTTGATTAAATTTATTCTCAGGAATTGAACCCAATGTTGCGGCTCCTATTCTTCTTTCCATACAGAACAATGAGTCTGGAATAGGACCTACAGTTGCCACTTTAACATGTACTTGTACTGCAACTGTCAGTACCCTATTACCAGGACAAGTCCAATTTCCCGTTGAATTTTGGGGAGCAAGTGCACCAATATTACTAAGATATAAGGGACAGAACAGTTCTTCTAAAGTCGTTGGCGATTGAATACCTCCATTAGGTCCAGAAGAACTTTGTGGCATCTTTGTACAAACATAACAGTCACCCTGGTTTCCTGTAGACTTAGCAGTTAAGTTTGCTAACCTCCACCACATATTGGAGGCAAACGCATGTGGTTCGTCTTCATGTGTCAACCATGTTTCATTGATCCACTGCGGCTGGAGGTCAGTCAGGACACCTGTCCTCGTCACAGCGATAACAGTGGATGTTCCTAAGTAGTACGGCTCACCGAGTTTCGTGGGGTTCAAACACCTTATCAGGTGTTATACCTTATGATGTTTTAACGAGTAATGAATGTCCAAAACAATAATCTGGGGACGTCGGCTGGAGTTGCCGACAAAAAGGTTAAACGAATTCCTAAACAAAATGGAAGAAATGGAAAGGGGGTTGGGTAGGCTGCCCTTCATCTGCATGCCATGCAGGCTAGAATTGCAAAACATTATTGGATAATTCTTATAATTGACATTTCTCTGGGCCAATCGGAATCTTAGCACTTGCGTCAGAATCTTGAAGCACACAGCGTCAACTGAGCTCGCCATTGGATGATCCTGACTACCACGCGATTCTGATGGAAACTCATAACGCGAAGGAATCTTATGTGAAATTTGAGGTAAAACGTCACAATAATAATTGGGAATGTGCAAATTAGACTGGAGTGAGACCATAGACTTCTTTCGAGCTGTGGTGATCTTTTTTTGGCACTCTAATGATGCGTTACAGTCACACAGACCACTGTGAACCGAGCGATCACCTGTTCCGCTTTACAGCACCACAAAAAAACATGAAGGAACTCAGGGCTCGACATAAACGCAAGGGGAATTTTTGAAAGGGCAAGTGAAAGTTAATTTTACTTGGCCGACCGGACAAGTAGCTTAACTTTAGTGACAAAAAATAACCAGGCCAGACATGCATCGAGAATAGTGTTGCCACCCGTCCCGGTTTTTCCGGGATTGTTCTTCTTTTTAACAACCTGTCCCGGGAAATTTATAAACTCTCCCAGACACTAAATGTCCCGGTTTTCAAAAGGCTATGTGAATATGTCCCGGTTTTCGAAAGGCTACGATGAATATGTCCCGGTTTTCGAAAGTCTACGTGAATATGTATGTTCAAACAGCGCGCACGGCAGAGAGGTAGAGAGCGCGAGGCCTTGCGTGCGTGTGCTAGTGTGCCTCATGAAGCGCATGTAAGCGTAAATTTCTGGGAACAACGTCGTGTTGTTTTTGTTCTATTTCACCGACGAAAATATTCCCAAAGGAAAGCAACAACAGGGCGGTGTTTTGTTACTGAATGATTCAGCGTTTTGAACAAATCTTTTATATAAATGACTCAATGATCCACTAATTAAGGCGGTCGCTTGCCGCCACCTATTGGCAGTTTAGTGTCATGTTTACTTTAAGTGTGGCATTTTATTTATTTGTATATTCAAACATTTATTTAAAACATCAATCTCATAACATTATTTATTTCAGTTGTAATTTAATTATAAATTAAATTAAATATAGTGTCTTATTATTATAATTGAAATTATTGATCAAATGTAAGAATTTGACATGAAAGATGATGCATACATTTAATAAGGTAATACAAATTATTTTTATAAAAAATAAATAACACTCTGGGGTAAATATCACAAAAATGAAGATTTAAGTATGTAAAATCTGAAAAAATTGCTTCAGAATAAATATATTTACACCACCAAAAAATCCCCCCTGTACATTACTTACAATTTGCTATGTACTGTACCTGATAGGACTCAAGTCCTGCCAACCCACACCATATCCCCCACCCACCCCCGCTAAGACCCAAGTTCTGTTGCACCCAAATTCCCATTCCCATTCCCAACATTCCCTGCCCTAACTCACCTGTTGTCTGATTTATTGGCCGTGGTGAACCGCATGAATCTCACATTCCAAAAAGATAATGTTAACATCTCACACATCCAACCTGTTGTGAGCATGACCCTTGCTAGCCTAGAGGATTTGATGAATGGGCCAGGCAAGGCTGAGACAGAATTCAATAAGGCATTACGGCAAGTTCAGTGGCATTATGCTGACACAAGCAAATGCACAGAACTTTTCAATTTTGCGCACAGAGTACATCGCCGAGCTCACCAAATCTATCAGATAAAGATTCCCTTTGGAACATGTGGGTCTCATTGCTGACCTCGACACCGTACTCAATGCATCTCGATTTCCGGGCACTGACAGCGCATTGAGGAGCTATAGGCTGGATGCTTTGGAGCGGGTCTGTGACCACTACGGGACGCAGAGGGGTACAGCTGTGCCAGTGGTGCAGAAGGAGTGCATGCTGCAGGATTTCCTCTGGGTGAAGCGAGTGCTTGCAGGATCGGGAAAACCCACATTTTCTGAACTTCTGTTCACGTCCCTGAGAAATGTTTCCCGACTACAAAACTTTGGCTGAAGTCGCTCTAGTAATTCTGGTCTCCAGTGTGGCAGCAGAGCGCGGTTTCAGCCTCGAGAAAAAAATTAAAACGGTCACGAGAATTAGTCTTTCCAAGGCAAAGATACAAAATTTAATGACAGTTGCCTATGCATCAGTCTCTCTTGGTGCGTTTGATTACACACAGGTGAGCACCCAGTAGATGCGGACCAGGAGGAAGATTTGCGTTCAAGCAGATAGGCCTACGGAGCATCGATTATATTTAGTTCATTTAAAAAAAATTTGCACAATGTTTTTATTGTAGTCGGAATTATATAATATGTTGAGTATTTTATATCTCCAAAAGGTTGTGTTTTAATCGTCTCCGCTGTCAGTGCGGAAAACATTTATCTGCTTCGTGTTGACATGAAATTTCACACTGTTTTTGTTCATCTGTTCATAAATAAATAAATGAATAATCAAGCCTATATGCTTGTCCAGTAAATTCATGATTAAAATGTGAATGAAAACAAAAGCTATTAGAAGTCTTATTAAAATGTGAAAATTACGGGTAATGATAGAGTATGACCCTGTCTTTCAAAATGACGGACAATGAGAAAGTCTAACGCGACATCTGATATATATAGATACACTCACCTAAAGGATTATTAGGAACACCTGTTCAATTTCTCATTAATGCAATTATCTAATCCACCAATCACATGGCAGTTGCTTCAATGCATTTAGGGGTGTGGTCCTGGTCAAGACAATCTCCTGAACTCCAAACTGAATGTCAGAATGGGAAAGAAAGGTGATTTAAGCAATTTTGAGCGTGGCATGGTTGTTGGTGCCAGACGGGCCGGTCTGAGTATTTCACAATCTGCTCAGTTACTGGGATTTTCACGCACAACCATTTCTAGGGTTTACAAAGAATGGTGTGAAAAGGGAAAACAACCAGTATGCGGCAGTCCTGTGGGCGAAAATACCTTGTTGATGCTAGAAGTCAGAGGAGAATGGGCCGACTGATTCAAGCTGACAGAAGAGCAGCTTTGACTGAAATAACCACCCGTTACAACCGAGGTATGCAGCAAAGCATTTGTGAAGCCACAACACGCACAACCTTGAGCCGGATGGGCTACAACAGCAGAAGACCCCACCGGGTACCACTCATCTCCACTACAAATAGGAAAAAGAGGCTACAATTTGCAAGAGCTCACCAAAATTGGACAGTTGAAGACTGGAAAAATGTTGCCTGGTCTGATGAGTCTCAATTTCATTTGAGACATTCAGATGGTACAGTCAGAATTTGGCGTAAACAGAATGAGAACATGGATCCATCATGCCTTGTTACCACTGTGCAGGCTGGTGGTGGTGGTGTAATGGTGTGGGGGATGTTTCCTTGTCACACTTTAGGCCCCTTAGTGCCAATTGGGCATCGTTTAAATGCCACGGCCTACCTGAGCATTGTTTCTGACCATGTCCATCCCTTTATGGTCCCAATGTACCCATCCTCTGATGGCAACTTCCAGCAGGATAATGCACCATGTCACAAAGCTTGAATCATTTCAAATTGGTTTCTTGAACATGACAATCAGTTCACTGTACTAAAATGGCCCCCACAGTCACCAGATCTCAACCCAATAGGCATCTTTGGGATGTGGTGGAACGGGAGCTTCGTGCCCTGGATGTGCATCCCACAAATCTCCATCAACTGCAAGATGCTATCCTATCAATATGGGCCAACATTTCTAAAGAATGCTTTGAGCACCTTGTTGAATCAATGCCACGTCAAATTAAGGCAGTTCTGAAGGCGAAAGGGGGTCAAACACAGTATTAGTATGGTGTTCCTAATAATCCTTTAGGTGAGTGTATATATATATGTGTATGTATACTGAACAAAATTATGAACGCAACACTTTTGTTTTTGCCCCCATTTTTCATGAGCTGAACTTAAAGATCTAAGACTTTTTCTATGGACACAAAAGGCCTATTTCTCTCAAATATTGTTCTCAAATCTGTGTTAGCAAGCATTTCTCCTTTGCCAAGATAATCCATCCACCTCACAGGTGTGGCATATCAAGATCCTGATTAGAAAGCATGATTATTGCACAGGTGTGCCTTAGGCTAGCCACAATAAAAGGCCACTCTAAAATGTGCAGTTTTATCACACAGCACAATTCCACAGATGTTGCACGTTTTGAGGGAGTGTGCAACTGGCCTGCTGACTGCAGGAATGTCCACCAGAGCGGTTGCCCATGAATTGAATGTTTATTTCACTACCATAAGCTGTCTCCAAAGGCTTTTCAGAGAATTTGGCAGTACATCCAAACGGCCTCACAACCGCAGACCACGTGCAACCACACCAGCCCTGGACCTCCACATCCTGCATCTTCACTTCCAAGATTGCCTGAGACCAGCCACCCGGACAACTGCTGCAACAATCGCATAACCATTATAATGGTTGCATAACCAAAGAATTTCTGCACAAACTATCAGAAACCGTCTCAGGGAAGCTCATCTGCATGCTCTTCGTCCTCATCGGGGTCTCAACCTGACTGCAGTTCGTTGTTGTAACCGACTTGAGTTGGCAAATACTCTGGCGTCTGGCACTTTGGAGAGGTGTACACTACACGGATGAATCCCGGTTTTCACTGTACAGGGCAAATGGCAGACAGCGTTTATGGCGTCGTGTGGGTGAGCGGTTTGCTGATGTCATTGTTGTGGATCTAGTGGCCCATGGTGGTGGTGGGGTTATGGTATGGGCAGGCATATGTTATGGACAACGAACACAGGTGCATTTTATTGATGGCATTTTGAATCCACAGAGTTACCGTGACAAGATCCTGAGGCCCATTGTTGTGCCATTCATCCACGACCATCACCTCATGTTGCAGCATGATAATGCACGGCCCCATGTTGCAAGGATCTGTACACAATTCCTGGAAGCTAAAAAACACATTACAGTTCTTGCATGGCCGGCATACTCACCGGTTATGTCACCAATTGAGCATGTTTGGGATGCTCTGGATCAGCTTATACGACAGCGTGTTCCAGGTCCTGCCAATATCCAGCAACTTCGCACAGCCATTGAAGAGGAGTGGACCAACATTCCACAGGCCACAATCAACAATCTGATCAACTCTATGCGAAGGACATGTGTTGCACTGCATGAGGCAAATGGTGGTTACACCAGATACTGACTGGTTTTCGGACACACCCCTGAAACGCCTGAAAGGCCAATGACGCCTTATAATGATGCCCACAGCATATAAATGCAGTCGTATGCGTCATTCCCTTTGTTCTTCAGCTCTCAGGACTTGTTGTCCGAAAAAGATTCACATGAGCACTGTCCGGTGTGTTTGGGGATTGTCCACGCCAAGCTGGCTCTCTCCAACCCCACAGCATGTATACACTGCCGCAGCTTCGTCTCTCGACACTTGAGCGGCGTTTAGCATTTGTTGAGCGAGTGCTCGATGGTACAGCGGACAGGCATGGTCCGCTTCTGTCCTCAGGTTCCCGATTCAGCACTAGTCGTTTTTGAAGAAGCCACAGGGACTTGGGGCGACCATCTGGAAGCCAGGGAGGTTATGGATGATTTTAACGACGATGTTCCCCGAATAGCCCCTGTGGTTTAATCAGGAACTGGAGTGTCACGAGGAGGACTCTGTCTCACTTGAAGCGGGCGAGGAATTCTTCAACAATAACTTTCAGCTGGGTCAGGTCACGGCTTCCCCCTCACCTTCAGGGGTGATGGGTGGAAGTGAGTTTATGGAGGAGCCCTTCATTGAGCTATATCGGAGGGCAGCAGCAAAGCTGTCGGTGGAGTGGCCAGCCCCTCCTCCGGTTCAGAAAAGCTTGCGCTTCGGTGGGTCCTATTTGTCTCAGGTACAAACGGTGGTAAGGACGCATCTGCCGCTTTACCCAGACTGTTTGGCAGAGCTTACAGCTTCATGGTCAAAACCCATGTCTCCTCTTTCTCCGGTGCCGGGGATGGGTAAATTCATCGACCTCGAAGGAGCACAAGAAGAAGGGTTAATATCAGCTCCTCCAATGGAGCATTCGCTTGCGACATACCTGGCTCCAATGCAAAATAGCGGTATCGCAGGCATCCCCACTCTTCCGTCAGGGTCGTGTAGGTTCTCGTACAGGCAACTTAGCAGGATTTATGGTGATATGTGATAATTGATAAGCATATCAAAAAGAGAGGTGGGGGTTTCCCCGGTCATGCTGGGGATCCTCGCTGTCAGCCTGGACCGGTGGCGCGCATGCGCACCAACACCATGGGATCTTTGCACGATTCAGTGCGGCTATCGGCTGCAGTTCCTCTCACGCCCCCCGGGTTGTCCCTAGCGCCGCGCACATTCACAAAGTGTGCAGAAGCGGCACTGACTGCGCTGCGTCACCAAGGCATGAGAGAATTCGCCTATTTGGACAATCTACTCTTGGCCACGGACAACAGGGAACAAGCTGTATTGCAAACACAAGCCCTTGTGTCCCATCTACGAGCTTTGGGATTTTTAATAAATCTCAAGAAGAGCTCCCTGGTTCCATATCAGCAGATTTCATATCTCGGTCTAGAGATAGATTCGGTAAAGAAAACAGTTATGCTGTCACTTCAAAGAGCCGAGAATTTTCGCAGCTGCCTGAGTCTTTTTCGACTGAGAAGGTGAGTATGTTTTCATACAGTGTTGAGGCTTCTGGGGTTGATGGCCTCGATAATAGCAGTCGTTCGGCTGGGTCTCATCTTTATGCGTGCATTTCAGAGATGGGCGCAGATCACTGGTCTGAATGTCACACGGCATTTAAACAGACAAGGGACAATAACACCAACGTGCGTTCGGCTCTGGTTCCCTGGGGATCCTGGGTTTGTTGACAGAGGGAATTCCCCTAGGGGGAGTAATGTCACGTATAATAGTAACGACAGATGCGTCACTACATGGATGGGGAGCTCTATGCCATGGGAACTCTGTAAAAGGAGAATGGCCGTCAGCACTGAAGGAGCGTCATATAAATTATTTGGAGTTGCAGGCAGTTCTTCTGGCACTGAAACACTTTGTGCAGTGTCTGCCCGGCAAACATGTGTTAGTCAGAACGGACAACACAACAGTAATATCGTACATAAACAGACAAGGGGGCACCCGCTCTCTTCCATTGCTGCAACTGACACAGACACTCCTAATATGGGCCAGCAAACACTTAGCGTCGCTCAGGGAAGTGCATGTACCGGGCCGCCTGAATGGCGGAGCAGACCTGCTATCCAGGGGAGGACCGCAGGTCAGGGAATGGCGTTTGCACCTAAGAATACTGGCACAGATTTGGGTTCGTTTCGGCAGGGCCGAGGTCGATCTTTTTGCGTCCAGGGAAAACACGAACTGCCCGCTGTTTTTTTCAATAACGGACAGCGGCGCCCCGCTGGGGGTGTATGCGCTGTCTCATGTATGGTCCAAAACTCTGCTGTACGCTTTTCCGCCGGTAGACCTGATACAGCCCACTCTGGACAGAGTACGTCAGGAGGGTCTGTCACTAATGTTAGTGGCCCCTTGCTGGCCAACGAAAACATGGTACACATGCATCATGACGTTGCTGTCAGGGACACCGTGGTGTCTTCCCCAATGCAGGGATCTGCTGTCCCAAGCAGGAGGTCAGAGTCCTAAACCTCGACCAGAATTGTGGCATCTATGGGCCTACCCACTGAGAGGGAGAATCTAATAGCAGCAGGTCTCCCAATCAATGTTGTGGCCACGATACAGAGTGCTAGGGCACCATCAATGAGGGGGCTTTATGCGTCAAAATGGTGCATATTTGAACAGTGGTGCGGACAAAAGTCAATATCGCCATGTCAATGGCCTATTGCAGGAATATTAACTTTTCTGCAGGAATTGTTCGAGGAAGGTCGCTCATATTCCACTCTAAAAGTGTACTTAGTGGCCGTTTCGGCCTGTCACGAGGGTATTAATGGGGACGTGCCAAGCGCACCCGCTGGCCGTTCGGTTCCGTAAAGGAGCGAGACGGCTGAAACCCGTCACAAAGTCGATGGTACCATCATGGGATCTGACTGAGGTTTTGGAGGCTATGTGTGAACCCCCATTTGAGCCCTTAGAATCATTGGGTCTAAAAATGCTGTCTTACAAAACAGCCCCGTTGTTGGCACTGGTGTCAGCAAAACGCGTTGGTGATCTCCATGCACTGTCAGAACATCCCTCATACATCCAGTTTGCGCTGGATTGGTCTAGAGTAGTGTTGTGTCCAAACGCAGCGTATACACCAAAAGTCATGTCAGGGGCATATAGTGCGCTCTCCTTCGAGCTGCCAGCTCCGTCAAACCTCTCGATTGATTCATAGGAAGAGGAGAGACTCCATGCGTTATGCCCCGTGCAAGTTTTACGAAGGTTGAAGAAACGCAGGCTGTGCGTTCATCCAACAAACTTTTTGTGTGTTTTGACAATCCAGTTCGGGGGAAACGACTGTCTAAACAGCTTCTTTCACACTGGATCGTGGAGACAATTTCAATTGCATACAAAAGTAAAGGGTTAGCTCTACCGGCGGGAGTACGAGCGCATTCTACAAGAGGCATGGCAACATCATGGGCGTTGTTTAGAGGGGTGTCAATAGACGACATTGCACATGCAGCAGGCAGTTGTGCATCCCCACACACACTTGTTCGGTTTTACCGACCAGATGTCGCTGCTCGGTCCGTGCTTACTGCAGGGGCTTTAGACCAAGGGCCATCACTCTCTTGAAAAAGGATCATGTGGCAGTGCTGGTCCCTTACGTTTAGTTCAGCGACTTGGCAGGGCGTGAATGTAGGTCCCATAGTAATGTGTTGTACCGAGTTGACCGACTGAATGGGAACGTTGAGTTATGCATATAACTACTGTTCCCAGAAGGAGGGAAACGAGGTACAACATCTCTGGGCCCCACACAGTCGGGGTCCCGGTGAAGATCTGGACTGAACAAAGGGAATGACACATATGACTGCATTTATATGCTGTGGGCAGGTAGCCCCGCCCACGTCATCATGCATCATTGGCCTTTCAGGCGTGAATAAAGGTGTCTTCAGCAGATGGCGCTAGAGCGCGATATCCCATAGTAAGGTGTTGTACCTCGTTTCCCTCCTTCTGGGAACAGTAGTTATATGCATAACTCAACGTAATTAGACGCAATATGTGAACGGCTGTGAATGTGAATGTAAATATTTGGGGTGTAACAATATATTGTGTCACAATACAAAAATGCATCAATATGTATCGTGGATCATGACATATGTTTTGTGATTAATTCACCCAAAATTAAAATATGTGTGAGAAAAAAAAAAAAAGTTTACAGAGTTTTAGTGTCATGCTACATTAAACTACTGCATTTACATTGCATTGTAAAGCGCTTTGAGTTTCCAGAAAAGCGCTATAAAAATGTAACAAATTATTAGTAAACCTGACTTATGCCGACATGTGCAAACCAAGCAGTGTAGCCAAAATCTGCAACTATCTGCTAAAACTAAAACTAAAATTGCTGGCTAGAGATTATAGACAATCACACCCAAAGTGACAAACCGGTACAATATTATCTAAGACTGGACCTCTCACTTACACTGTACGAGTTGGAACAAACAGGCTTTGGCATAGAAACAGTGATCAGCTTTTGGACGAAACCGCAACACAGGTTAACTCTTCTCAAAACACCGGAAACTTCCCAATGCTCGGACGAGTATCCCCTTATGACACCAGAGGCTCCATCCACAGTCTCAGCTCACCATCTCTTCCGCAACATGTAGAGTCTCAGGCGAGACGTTATCCTAAGAGTGTCCGTAGACCGCCTAATAGGCTGGACTTGTTGTGTACGCTGCTAGATTCCATGAACAAAAAGCAAGAGAGGTTATATGAAAATAATGGTCATAATTGTTGACATACCTGTAGCTCAATAAGCTGTTTTGCTGACTTGTAGAAGAAAAGAAAGAGACTTTTCTGTATACCAGTGTTCTTTGTGTTTAAAGTAATTCTATGCACTTTGAAGTGAGTACATCAAGGCTGGAGAATGGCTGTGTATTGAGACAGTAATCAAAAAGTTACTCTGTTTTGGCACGCTCTAGTGGAGAGTGCTATAATTGCAGTTGTGCAGTAAAGACTTGTTTAATTTGAGCTCTGATCTGAGTGTCTGTCTTATTGTTGTGTAAGTGTACAAACATAAAAGAACTGTTAACGAAATACAGAACAGGCAACAGGGTTGACATTTTATCACATCACTTTATTAACAAATCACTTCCAACACAGGATATTTGGTGAAAATACCTTATTTTAAATAAGGTAAACACTGAATACATTCAAAAAGTCTTCTGCATAAAAGGATGTCTTGACGTGGTCAGGAAAACCTTCAGAAGCTTCAGAGCTTGATTTTCATAAAATGTTAATATTGTAATGACACGTGCAAGTGTCTGACCAACTATATAAAGCCACTAGACCAACTTCGATGACAGTGTTTAATTAAATACGAGGTTTTCGCCTGACAGCAATTTATAAATTTGTTGTTTTATCATCACCAACAACATCATACTAATTGTGTTGCTACCTGACTTACGCTTTTACATTAAATGCGATTACTACTTTTAATATAGCCTAATATCTAGATGTATATGCCACTTGAAGCAGTGCGTGTTTGTGAAATTGTTATATTTTTATACAGTGGTGTGCCCTGGGATTTTTTACTTATCAAAACTGGGCCGTGGGGAAAAAAAGGGGTTGGGAAACACTGGTCTACATCCAATATACTGTATATAAAATCAATTTCAGTTTACCGGTAAATAATTCATAAACCACCGATACACAAAATGAATGCAGTCCAATACCCACAATAAGAATATGGACTTAAATTACACATTCACAAATGAAAGGCTTTCGGGTCAAGCAATGTTATTTAAGAAAACAAAAAAACCTTCACAATGTTCACTTTACGAACAGCATTTGTGTTTTTTTTTTTCAAATGACAAAACAAATTATAATAATGAAAACAAACAGTACCATTGATATTGCTGCTTAAGTTCAGTTTATACTTTCGTTTGATTTCACTAAAAATAGTCCTTGATTCACAAAATGTCTCAACACAAATGCATTTCCCTTTTTTTTTTCAAACTCAGTTCATTAAATTTAAACAAAAATTTTGACTGTGTAAAGCAGGCTGTGTATTCTTCCGTCACTTTGCGATCTCACCCGGTGCTCTGAATGGCAGGGCCTGGACTTCAGGTAACGTATGTCCCACTTCGCATGTTTTGATTTTCTTCGCTCCCCCTCTTCCGTTTCTCTCTACCTCCTTTTATAATTTTCTCTTATTTCTTCATTGGTTTCCGCTCATTTGAAAAACTGAAAGAGACTACATGTTTTTTTTTTCTGTATCGCCACATGGCCTTATTCAAATACATAGCTATCTACATAGAAACGGGCTGTAAACTGAAACAGCTCGGTTTCAGACTCAGACAGCCCATAACAAACTGGCAGCTTGTTCCCTTTCGAGGGAACTTCCCGATGCGTCGATGACGCTTTGGGAACGCCTTTGCGTGACTGAGTCTGAAGCACTACTGTCAACTAGTCCAATGGAATGAATGAAGCGTCACGGGCGGGTGACGTCATAACCAGGAAGATATACATGAATATCAGTCACATGACCTGTTACGTCATCCGCTCTTTTTCCAGTTGACTGCCGCCATCTTGAGTACCTGCCGAGTACTGTCTACAATACTGACGGCATTAGCTAGGAAGCAGATTTTCTCTGTTTGTTTCACTTTATAGATAACCAACTTTGTTTATGTTAACCCTGTGTGTATTTGACAGTATTCGCGCAATAAGACTAGAAAGATAACTTCGTTCAGTAACCTGTCGCTGTTGTTAGACATGCTTAGTGCGCGTGCACTTCGGACGTACGCGCTCAGAAAAGCGCTCGTTAGAACCACGCATCAACACGTGAATCACTTGATAGCACATGCAAATAATGAACTTATGTGAACTGCATTGTCCCGTTCCTTTGCGTTAACATTTGATGTGAATATACGTCACGTTGTAGCATATGCTGAGACGGAGGCGCCAGAACTGCAACTGATATAATGCACGATACTACGACATTTCTTCAAAAGCAAATGGTGGATATATTTTAATCCACGATCATAAATCTCGATATCGCACACCCCTAAGCTAGTTAGCTCATTATCATTTACATCCACTCACCACAGACAACATGAACACTGCACAGAGAGTTTGCACACACAAACCACTGTTATAACATAAAAGCAAGCAGCTGCGTGCATGATTGGTCATGATATGATTGAAGGATTTTGACTGTATGCGCGTAAAGTGCGCTCCCTTAATAATTCCTAAAAAGCTGACATCAGTTAATCGCGATCTCACATCTCTGTTAATATCAATTAAGCTGACTGCACAATGAATCTTTCATAATATATACACTTTGTTTGATACAATTAGAGGATTTGTCAGCATACAGAGCTCTGAACAAAAAGTCCGTTTTGAGCATAGAGGTTTTGAGCGGTGAGGGGAGTCTATCTTAAATGCTTCTGATTGGCCTTTGCGTTGAAGAAATCAACACGTATGTCCGTGATTGGCTACATCACTCAACCCTGCAAACGTGTTTTAAAAGGAAAACTCTGGCCTGTAAATCGTTTCTATTTTGTTTTAGTTCTTGTTGCTTTTCTGCAAAAATGTATTAGTTTTTATGTTTTATTCACAGATATTTCTAGTTTGCGGGAGTCCCGCGAATCGTTTTATTCTCCCTGCAACGCGCA
Source organism: Siphateles boraxobius (assembly GCF_051911475.1). Classification (NCBI taxonomy): domain Eukaryota; kingdom Metazoa; phylum Chordata; class Actinopteri; order Cypriniformes; family Leuciscidae; genus Siphateles; species Siphateles boraxobius. The sequence continues at coordinate 260,150 of NW_027508701.1, forward strand.
CACACACAGAGAGTGAATTGCCGCTCGCACTCGGCCATCAAATCTAGTCACGCGCCGCACTCTTTTGCATTGGGAGTGCACATCTCTACATCAAGGGCCCGGCCCGAGGATAGTGACGAGAAATATCGGCCCGCAAGTTCGGGCTCGGCCAGAGAATAAGCTCTAGTTCCTTTGCGACTGACGTATCGATCTTGCCGAATCAGGTACTCAAGATGGCGGAAGACAAGTTTTAGAATTGAGTGACGTCAGTGAGGAGACGTTGGTGACATCATCTGATATTCATGTATAAATGCACATCCGGTGCAATGCTTGCGTTAGCTTTTGTGCCTCAGCAAAGTGCGCTGTGTCAAAACTGTCTGTTATATTTATTGTTGTCTGTCTCTCATTATATTGTATTATGGCGAAACAACTATTCAAAGCCTGTGCTTCTCCTTGCCCTCGTTATATTACGGATGGAAATACACATGAGCTTTGTGTAGTTTGTTTGGGAGTGGAGCATGCTATTTCAGCCATCGAGGGGGCTGACTGTCAGCATTGTGAGCATCTCCCGATCCGCATGCTCCGCTCCCGTCTGTCCACATTTGAGGATGATGGACAGGCTCGCGAACCTCGGGGTTCTGGACCCGCGGCTGCCGAGGCAGCTCGGAGAAGGCTCATTTGGGGTTCGCAAATGGATCTTTCGGCGGGGTTGGGGACAGGCTCTACCTTATCTCCTCCTTTACCCGAAGGATCCATTGCTCTCTTGCCGGTGTCGGAAGCCCGCGCTGCGGCTTCTTCCGCCCGGGAAGAGAGCCCGTTGCTTCAGTGCTCTAGCTCTGAGGAGGTAGAGTTACTGAGCATCGGTGAGAGTGACACAAACACAAATAAAGAAAGTTCAATAAGGGGAGAGGATTCGCCATCCCTCTCCCCAGCACATGAGGAGCTTATTGAGGTGATAACTCGTGCTGTAGATAAGTTGAGTATTGACTGGCTAGCAGAAAAGAGAGATTCTCGTCCTAAAAGCAAATTAGACGAGCGTTTTCTCACTTCTAATGTTTCATCTCAATCACAGGCTCTTCCATTCTTTCCTGATCTACATAGTGAGCTATGTAGATCATGGAATAAACCATATTCGTCACGTCTTTTTAGTCCCCATGTTCAAACGTATTCAAATATAAAGGGGCTGAAAGATTTTGGTTATGGGTCGATGCCCCCAGCGGAACAGACGCTCGCGAGCTATCTGTCTCCTGGGTCAGCATCGTCCCTGAAGGATCCAGTGTTGCCGAATAAACCACTAAAAAACACATCTATTTTAGTGGGTAAGGCTTATACGGCAGCAGGTCAAGTTGGAGCCTGTCTGCACACAATGGCAGTGCTCCAAGCCTATCAGGCAGATCTGCTGGGGGATATAGATAGGAGTGAGGGAGTTAGTCCCGACGAAATTCGAGAACTTCTTCGGGCTACAGATCTTTCTCTCAGCTACGAAGGAGACCACCCATGCTATTGGGCGGTCTATGGCAGCCCTCGTAGCTAAGAGACATCTTTGGTTAAATCTGACAGATATGAAAGATAAAGATCGGGCTTTTCTTTTAGATGCCCCTATTTCTCCCTCTGGTCTTTTTGGTGACTCTGTGAATTCGGTTGTTGAAAGATTTCAAGAAAATAAAAAACAATCTGAGGCTATTAAAAAATTCCTTCCACCGAGTCCATCCCCCTGGGGATGCTGGGCGTGAGCACCCCCAGCCAAGCTCCTCGCACCGTGTGCAACAAAAAATAAGTGTTGCGTCTCGTGCTCCCCCGAATAAATCTTGGGGACCGCCCCAACATTCTCAGCCGAAGTCGGCTAAGTCTAAGCCGGATCTGAGGACCGTACTTATGGCTAGGAAGGCTTCGGCTCAGAAAAGGTCCTGAAGCTATGTACGTCAGACCATCCAGGACAGCCCCAACCGGGGTGGAGCGGTGTACACCTCAGAATACGGTGCCGACTGCACTTCGGGGTCCTCATGGGACCGGTCTGCCAACCCTGCCACCCTTGGTGCTTCGGGGCGCAGTTGTATTCAGCGAAAGTTCGGCGCAGTGTCGACAAAACAGTCAGTTCGGTTGTTTCCTGCCAATATGCTTCAGGTCGCCGAAGTGGCTGTTCCTTTATCACCAGAGGCCAGTCTCGAGAGACTGGTACCCTTAGTAGATTTTCTAACAGAGTGGAAGAATCTGTCGAATATATCTCCTTGGGTCCTGCAGATCATAGAGAAAGGTTACAGAATCCAATTCGGTTCTCCTACATCCCGAGCAGGCTCTGGTAATGGAGCAAGAAGTTCATTCTCTCTTAGCAAAGGGAGCTATAGAACAGGTGTACTCCCCCGACAGAGAATCAGGGTTTTACAGCCGATACTTCATTGTTCCAAAAAAGGATGGGGGGTTGTGTCGAATTTTAGATCTTCGTTTGCTGAATCGTGCGGTCATGAAATTGAAATTCAAGATGCTCCCACTCAAACAGATAGTGACTCAAATCAGATCCGAGGACTGGTTTGTCACGATAGATTTGAAGGACGCTTACTTTTGAACATTGATTGTTGGTCGTAGAGCAAGACACTGCTTCACTGCTGCTTGCCCTGCGATCGACTGCTTTTGTCAGCCTCGTTGCCTGCTGTGAGTTTGTTTGTTTTCCCGTCTATCGTGCGTCTACATTACACCCATACCACTAAAAAGACGGGTTTTACCCAAGACTTGAGTCATAAATTAGTATAAATATTAATAGCATCACTAGTTGCATCGTTGCTAACTTACTGTCCATCTGTTAAAATGGCGAACATATCAGGTGTATGTTATTTACCTTTTGGTGCAGATGAGAATAAATCTGAATTGCTCGCGGTGCAGTCTGAATTAGAAGCTGTAGAAAAGTAGATCCGTGACCTTCTAGAGAGACAAGCTGAGCTGAGAGACCGGCGTTTAGCTCTTGAAACATCACGCGCTGATGCACACGGATCAGTGATTAACGTTAGTAACCCGCTGACGCTGACCTCGTCTACTCCGTGCGTTTCTCAGCATTGGTCCCGATCGTCCAGGTCACGATCAGCCATGGTTTCATTCACTCCGGCTCCAACACACCACCACGAAGCCTGGGTGGTTCCGCGGAAGCCGCGAGCCAGGACAAGAATCTTTTCGCCCCTCCCGGTTTTCGAGATCTCCACTCAGAACCGATTCTCCCCTCTTCGTGAAACGGAACGCGATGCTGTGATCATCGGCGATTCCACCGTCCGACACGTCCACGCTACGTTAGGTAAAAGTAAGGTGCACAGTCACTGCTTTCCTGGTGCTCGTGTTCTCGATATCACTGCGCGGGTAACTGAGATCTTGAACAATGACGAGCGCGTCGGAGCTGTTGTGCTGCACGTGGGAGCTAACGACACTAGGCTGCGACAGACGGATGTTCTGAAGAAAGACTTCAGGAGCCTTATCGATACGGTACGCAGCACATCGCCTGAAACATCGATTATTGTGTCTGGACCGCTTCCTACGTACCGACGAGGGCATGAAAAGTTCAGTAGATTATTCGCGCTAAATGAATGGTTATTGTGATGGTGCAATGAGCAGAAACTGATTTTTGTAAATAATTGGAATCTGTTTTGGGAGCGACCAAGGCTCTTCCGCGCTGATGGCTTACACCCAAGTAGAATCGGGGCAGATCTTCTGTCGGATAACATCTCCAAGATGTTAAATACCGTTTGACTAGTAACCAAAAATCCAAATCACAGTCTCTACTGCACCAATTTAATTGATATTAATATTAGTGTAGAACATTGCATAGAAACTGTGTCTATTCCTCGTTTACTAAGATCAAATAATAAATCTACTGCGGGATCTAGAAAAAATCTAATTGTTATTAAAACAAAAAATCTCGCTAGTAGTGAACAAAAACAATTTCTAAAGCTAGGTCTCCTAAACATTAGATCGCTCACACCTAAGGCGGTTATTGTAAATGAAATGGTCACAGATAATAATTTCGATGTTCTGTTCCTTACTGAAACCTGGCTTAAACCAAATGATTATTTCGGTCTAAATGAGTCTACTCCGCCAGGATACTGTTATAAGCATGAGCCCCGTCTGATCGGTCGTGGCGGCGGTGTTGCAACAATTTACAGAGATACCCTTAATGTTACTCAGAAAACTCGGCATAGGTTTAATTCATTTGAAGTGCTTGTGCTAAATGTTACGCTCTTAGATGTAAGAAAAAAAAAACACATTATCTCTAGCATTGGCTACCGTATATAGACCTCCAGGGCCTTACGCCAATTTCCTAAAAGAGTTTGCTGACTTTCTATCAGATCTTTTGGTCAACGTCGATAAAGCATTAATTGTTGGAGATTTTAACATACACGTAGATAATTTAAATGATGCGTTAGGGGTTGCGTTTACAGATTTATTAAACTCCTTCGGGGTCAAGCAAAACGTCACCGGACCAACTCATCGTCTTAATCATACACTCGATTTAATTATATCATATGGAACCGATCCAACCGATATAGATATTGTACCGCAAAGTGATGATGTCACTGACCACTACTTGGTAACTTGCATATTACGCACTGCTATAATATGTCATGCTGCGCCACGTTATCGACCAGGTAGAACAATTCGTCCATCCACCATAGATCATTTCTCAAATAGCTTATCTGATCTGTCCCAGCTGCTGCCTGAACCCAAACAAACAGATAAACTAGACGAACTAACTAGCACTATGAGCTCCATTCTCTCTAGAACATTGGGTATTGTTGCACCCATTAGATTAAAAAAGGTCAGAGAAAAAAGTATAGCACCATGGTACAATAATACTACGTATGTTTTAAAGAGAGAAACCCGTAATTTAGAGCGTAAATGGAAAAAAACTAATTTAGAGGTCTTTAGAATCGCGTGGAAAGACAGTATGTCACGTTATAAAAAGGCCCTTAAAACGGCCAGGGCGGAGCACCTCAGCAAATTAATAGAAAACAACCGAAATAATCCAAGGTTTTTATTTAATACCGTGGCTAGACTAACAAATAAACAGACGTCGTCTGAACAAAATACCTCGTTACAGTTTAGTAGTAATGATTTCATGAACTTCTTCACCGAGAAAATTGAAAGCATCAGAATCAAAATCGTAAACGTTCGATCTCTGCTCGCGCCTTATAATTCAGCCGCAATTATCACCCCGCAAGAACAATTACAATGCTTTACAACCATAGAACAAAAAGAGTTAAATAAACTTATCACTTAATCTAAAACAACAACATGTTTATTAGATCCTATACCAACTGAACTACTGAAAGAAGTGTTACCTATAGTGGAAGAGCCTCTTCTCAATATTATTAACTCATCTTTATCTTTAGGTCATGTTCCAAGAACGTTCAAGCTGGCAGTTATAAAACCTCTTATTAAGAAACCACAATTAGATCCAAATAACCTAGCAAATTACTGACCCATTTCGAATCTTCCATTTATGTCAAAAATATTAGAAAAAGTTGTGGCTGCTCAACTCGACTCTTTCTTGCAAGAAAACGACATCTATGAAAAGTTTCAGTCTGGATTCAGGCCACATCATAGCACTGAAACTGCCCTTGTTAGAATCACAAATGATTTACTTTTAGCTTCGGACCAAGGCTGTATCTCAGTACTAGTTTTACTTGATCTTAGTGCTGCGTTCGATACTATAGATCACACAATACTCTTAGATCGACTACAAAATTACACTGGTGTTCAAGGACAAGCATTAAGCTGGTTCAGGTCATACTTATCTGACCGCTACCATTTCGTCTACTTAAATGGAGAAAAATCGATTATAACTTCGGCAAACTATGGAGTGCCGCAGGGATCTGTGTTAGGCCCTTTATTATTCTCAATATATATGCTGCCACTTGGTAATATTCTAAGGAAACATGGAATTAGTTTCCATTGTTATGCTGATGACACTCAAATATATATTTCATCACGGCCAGATGAATACGCTAAATTATCCAAATTGACAGATTGTGTTAATGATATAAAAGATTGGATGACGCGTAATTTTCTTTTATTAAATCCAGACAAGACAGAGGTAATACTTATCGGTTCTAAAAACCGTCCACAAAACCCTTCACAGCACGACTTTAACATATTAGGATGCCCTGTTACTTTATCCGCTACAGTAAAAGACCTGGATGTTATACTAGACCGCAACCTGTCTTTTGAAAAGCATATTTCATATGTTACAAAAACAGCCTTTTTCCACCTTAGAAACATTGCTAAGCTACGTAATATGCTATCAGTCTCTGATGCAGAAAAGTTAGTTCATGCATTCATGACCTCGAAACTAGATTACTGTAATGCTTTATTAGGTGGTTGTCCTGCATCTTCAATAAACAAGCTACAGTTAGTCCAAAATGCAGCCGCTAGAGTTCTTACTAGATCAAGAAAATATGATCATATAACACCGATTTTATCATCACTTCATTGGTTACCTATAAAGTTCCGTATTAAATACAAGATATTGCTTTTGACTTATAAAGCTCTAAATGGTTTAGCTCCAGTCTATTTCACGGATCTTCTATCGCCTTACAATCCATCGCGCTCTTTAAGATCACTAGATTCGAGGCTTCTGGTCATTCCTAGGATATCCAGATCCACCAAAGGAGGCAGAGCATTTTCACATTTAGCTCCGAAGCTCTGGAATAGCCTTCCTGATATTGTTCGTAGCTCAGACTCTCTCTCCCAGTTTAAAACTAGACTGAAGACGCATCTATTTAGCCAGGCATTCATATAAATTTTTATCTTACAGTTACTGTAAATTCGGCCTCTAGTTCAGAGGAGAACTGGCCCCCGACTGAGCCTGGGTTCTCCCAAGGTTTTTTTTTTTCTCCATTGGGTCATTTGATGGGGTGTTAGGACACCATTAGGTCACTGGATGGAGTTTTTCGGTTCCTTGCCACTGTTGCCTTTGGCTTGCTCAGTTGGGGATATTCAAATTAATTAACCAATCATACCATTGATTAGTTCTACCAAACTTGGATGTCTTTTTTTCCAGTAATAAACAAACATTGTTAAGTTGTTTTGATTGATACTGTGAAGCAGCTTTGATACAATCTGTATTGTGAAAAGCGCTATATAAATATATTTGACTTGACTTGACTTGACTTCCATATCTCCATCCTCCCTCAACACAGGAAGTTCCTGAGGTTTTCTTTCAGGGGCAAAGAATACCAATATCGGGTGCTTCCATTCGGTCTAGCTCTGTCACCCCGCACGTTCACGAAGTGCGTAGATGCAGCTCTGGCCCCGCTCAGGCTGCAGGGCATACGCATTCTGAACTACATCGACGACTGGCTGATTCTGGCTGAATCAGAACAGTCAGCGGTTCGGCATTGAGATGTCGTTCTCGCTCATATGAAGAAATTGGGGTTGAGACTCAATGCCAAGAAGAGTGTGCTTTCTCCACTACAGAGAACCACTTTCCTTGGTGTGGTATGGGATTCAGTCACGATGCGGGCCACACTATAGCCCGTTCGTGTAGCTGCTATCATCACAGCCGCAAAAGAGTTGAAGCTAGGCCAGTCACGCACTGCAAAACAGTTCGAGAGACTGTTAGGCCTCATGGCAGCGGCGTCCAATGTGATCCCCTTTGGCCTGCTGTACATGAGACCTTTGCAGTGGTGGTTCAGGACCAGAGGGTTCTCCCCGAGGGGAAAGCCACTTCGTATGATCAAGATCACGCGGCGGTGCATCCGCGCCTTGATTATATGGAGGAAACATTGGTTCCTGTCCCAGGGTCCGGTGTTGGGAGCTCTTTGCCATCGAGTTGCTATCTCGACAGACGCTTCTCTCACCGGCTGGGGAGCGGTAATGGAAGGTCGCTCAGCTCAGGGTCTGTGGGGGAACCATCATCTCTCTTGGCCCATAAATTGCCTGAAGATGATGGCCGTCTTCAATGCGTAGAGATATTTCCTCCCAGACCTGAGGGGCCATCATGTGCTCGTCCGTACAGACAACACTTCGGTGGTCCCTTATTTAAATCGACAGGGGGGTCTGCGTTCGCGTCCACTCTGCAAACTGGCACACCAGATCCTCTTGTGGTCCCTAGGGAAGATACTCTCCCTGAGGGCAGTGTTTATCCCAGGTTACCAGAATATAGGAGCAGACACCCTGTCGAGCCAGGGGCTGAGGCCAGGGGAATGGAGACTCCACCCCAGACTACATCCAGGCGGTGGAGCTCATTTGGGAATTTTACGGCCAAGCAGAAGTGGATCTGTTTGCGTCTCAGCATACGACGCACTGTCCACTTTGGTTCTCCCTCACGCAACCAGCCCCCTTGGGGTTGGACGCTATGGTACAGACGTGGCCGAGGCTACGTCTGTACGCATTTCCCCCTGTTGCTCTGCTCCCAGGAGTTCTGAAGAGAGTCCGCCAGGACGGAGTAAGTCTATTATTAGTAGCTCCACGCTGGCCGAGTCGTTTTTGGTTTGCGGACCTAATTCATCTCCTAGACGGCCCTCCTTTCGAGATTCCTGTCAGGAGAGACCTTCTGTCTCAGGCAGGGGGCACAATATTTCACCCCCGACCGGAGATTTGGAACTTATGGGTTTGGCCTCTGAGGGGGCCCAACTTTTAGAGAGTGGTCTCTCGACTGAGGTCGTTGAGACTATTCTTAGCTCCAGAGCTCCAGCCACGAGGAAATTATATATACTTAAGTGGAAAGTTTTCACGTCTTGGTGTCACCAACAGCAGCGAGATCCAGTTAACTGTTCAGTTAACACAGTACTTGAGTTTCTCCAGTCTCGTTTCACGTCCGGTTTATGTCATTCTACCTTAAAGGTTTACGTGGTGGCCATTGCGGCTTTCCACGCTCCTGTGGGTATTACATATTTGGGCCGAGACCCCCTGATTATTAGTTTCCTTCGTGGCACCTTGCGGTTGAGGCCTGCAGTTCGAACTAGGGTGCCGGCATGGGATCTGGCAATAGTTTTGGAAGGCCTGTCTGGGGCTCCCTTCGAGCCCCTAGATTTAGTTTCAGAAAAATTTCTGACTTTCAAGACTATCTTTCTGTTAGCCATTTCATCCCTAAAAAGAGTCGGAGACCTTCAGGCTCTTTCTGTGTCTCCCACCTGTTTGTAATTTGCACCGGGTATGGTTAAGGCGTTCTTATACAAGCAGGGTTACGTCCCTAAGGTGCCAACTAATATTCCAAGGCCTATTGTACTGCAGGCATTCTGTGCGAGCACTGGACACTTATGTCCACAGGGCTGCCCCGTGGAGGAGATCTGATCAGTTGTTTTCTGTTTTGGTTCACCTAAGAAAGGTCTTCCTGCTTCTAAACAGACAATCAGTAAGTGGATAGTCGATGCTATTTCTCTTGCATATGAGTCCTCTGGCCAGCCATGTCCTTTGGTGGTCAGAGCTCACTCTACCCGAAGTATGGCGGCCTCTAAAGCCCTCTTATCAGGAGTTTCCCTTCAGGAGTTTTGTGATTCGGCGGGTTGGTCCTCGCCACTAACATTTGTGAGGTTTTATAGCCTGGACCTGGAAGCTGCCCCAGGATCCCAGGTGCTTTTTACTTAATTTGCCGACAGTTTTATCATCTGGCATTTTGTAATTATGGCGTATTGGGTATTATCGTTCCCAAAGCGTCATCGAGGCATCGCGAGTTCCCTCGAAAGGGAACGTCTCAGGTTACGACTGTAAGGGAACGAGACGATGCGTCTCCCTGCCATACTTCCTGCATTCCTGCGATCGACTTTGCTTCGGCTCTATGAGCTAACGCGAGCATTGCACCGGATGTGCTTTTATATCTTCCTGGTCATGACGTCACCCGCCCGTGACGCTTCATTCATTCCATTGGACTAGTTGACAGTAGTGCTTCAGACTCAGTCACGCAAAGGCGTTCCCAAAGCGTCATCGACGCATCGTCTCGTTCCCTTCTCAGGGAACTAGGGTTACAGTCGTAACCTGAGACATTTTCTTTTCAGTTTTTTTGAGTTAGAAGATATGTCAGAAACCTGACTAAATGCAAAAAATGCTTAAAAAAGTGAAAATTGAATCCAATGTATCCTTTAACCAGTGATGGTAATCAAAACACTGCTTCATGAAACTTTGAAACCTTCACGAATCTTTTGTTCCGAGTCAATGGTATGGAGTGTGTATCCAACTGCCAGTCACAAGATTTCAGTAATGAGGCTTCATTATGTCATAACTGTTTCGAAACGTTTCGAAACACTTCAAAATTTCAATGGTTCACTGCTGGGAGTGATGATCTGTCAACTCATGAATCATGAGGAGTCACTGAGAGCCAATGAACAAGTGTCTGTGGGTCTTACCTGATCTCTGATCAGTTTCATACATTTGTAGACATTTTAATTAGACATTAGTATAATTAAAATGAATAATGGTAGTTATGTCAACAGTTTAGGTGTTCCACCAGGCCTTGATCTGCCCACCACTACCTTTAACGATGAAAGCTTGAATAAACTGGGCTTATATATAGTCTGAGTTAACAAGGTTAATGATACACAGCTGACAGCAATCAGAGATGATCTGTAGTGAGTTCTGGGAAATAAAGTCCATGTTAGAATAACAATAAACAATGCTGCTTTTTAGGCCAAAATTGACATGCCCTTCACTCGTTAACTTCCCTCCGTCTCGTTCACTCGGAAGTGCGCCATTGCTTACGTAGCACGAGTGCCCACTACTGGCGGAAACTGCAATGGGCTGAACTGGGACGTCCTAAGCCCTTGATCACTTGGAATCAGCTATGGAGTTGATTTATTATTTAAATTTTTTTCCCTTTAAGAATTTGTATAATAGAGGATCCAAATGTATGTAGATGTGTTTGGGTTGTTTTAAATAAATAAAAAATCATAATTAATATATCATAGAGTTGTATCTGGTGGTGGTGTCGATTGCTGTGACGTCACAATCGTGTTGCATTTTGGTATATGGAGCTGCCTGAAGTGTACATATGAAGTAGACTCGCTCCCTCTGTCAAAATCGAGGGAACAAGGGTCTGTCTATATAAACTTCCCTCGTCCACTTCACAAAGTGGAACGCACTTCAAAATATGGTGGCAGGGATTCCCCCGAGGGGAAGTGCTTAGGAAAGTTTGCAAGTGCGTGTCTAAAAGTGGACTGGAGCACAACACAAGAGGGAAGTGCCTTCTGGTGGATATCAAGGGCACTTCAGCTGGTGATTGTGACAACAATAGTCCACTAGATGGCATTGGAATGTGACCGGCAAAACTTCTAATGGCAACAAGGTTGAAAAACAAATTTGCCAACTTGTAACAATTTGTTAAGGTCGAAAAGGAAATGGAACAATTAAAAAAAAATACTCAAATAGAGAGTCAAAGCAAAATGTTGTACTATGACAAAAACACCAGACAGTTGTTGAAAATATCGCCAGAAGACAAAGAGAGAGTACAGCCAGGACAAATCTGAAACGCTGCAGCAGTTCTGAAGAAACATGATTCGCCAAAGCCATACATTCTTTGCACACCAGATGGAAATATCAACAGAAGAAACAGAAAGCATCTGTTAAAGACAAAAGAACAAGAATTTTCATGAACAAGTGATCAAGATGACTTAAACACTAAGTCAAACACAAGTGCTACATTGAAGAGAGAAATTAATCCAGACTTACCTGTTGTAATGAAGAAGCAAACATGTCAAGAAGAGTCAGAGCAAGCCAATCATCATCACCACAAGATCAGGAAGAGAGGTTCAAATTCCTTCAAGATTTAGAGACTATAAAAGGCACTAGAATAGTTACTGAGTAAAATGTTTGACATAGTTGAGGAATAATGCTTATGTTGGTGAATGCATTATAGAATGTTGAGATAATAGTTGAATTTCAAAAATAAAATATAAAGGAGGATGTAATGTATAATGTGTATTACGTGATGATGTAAGCTGTACGTAGTACAGAAGTATGTAATAAGGAAGTACGTGATATACATGTGTTGAGTGAGTGCTAGATGAAGCATGTCTGTCCAGTAACCGCCTTTGTGTCATCTGACTTATTCATGATAAAAACTAGTGGTAAGGAGGATCTCAAAATTCACAGTTCGGATCATTTATGGGTTTTGAGCCACGGATCGGATAATTTTTCGGATCAGTGAAAAAAAGAAAGAAGGAAATATATTGCTTTTCATTTGTTACTTAAAGCTCACCTAAAGTTATTCGATACTACATCAAAAACTACAAGCCTAACTGATGAAGTTTACACATTATTTAAAACAAGTGAACTGTCAGTAATAAAATAAGAACAAATAAACAAATTACACAAGCAGAGATGAATACTAAATAACAAGGTTACAAAGTCTAACAGTATTCTGGGGCCGTATTCACAAAGAATTTTAAGGCTAAAAGTAGCTCCTAACTGGCGAATTTAGTAGCAACTCCTAAAAATAATGGGCGTGTCACTCCTAACTTTAGGACTCCTAATTTTTTTCACTAAAAGTAATTCACGAAGCATTTTAGCCCTAAAAGTAGCACCTAAGTCTGGGACAGCTTAAAAGAAGTCGAGAGGACTCCTAACTCACTAAGACCTATTCAGAAAGGATTGTAGCGCATATCACCGCCTCGCAGTCGTCCGGGGTCCGCGACACAAGCAGGAATGCTGCATAGATCTGCAAACAAATCTTCTCCTATGTCTCACGCTTAGTTTTACTTGATATCCCAGTGTCGAATTTCCCTTTTATTTTTATTTTTTTATTTTTTCAGCACCAACTGGGCCAGCAGCAGTAACTGATCCAGTTGGGCTTTCTTTTTCGTTTTGGCGAGTTCATAATCCACCGTCATTCAACTATTACATTACTTCAATAGGAGCAACATTTACTTGCTTTAAGTAGTCTATTTAGGCTATGGAAGCTTGTTTCCGCCACAGAATGAAAAATAAAAAAGCTAATTGCGACTTTTTATCTCACAACTGCGACTTTATTTCTCACAATTCTGACTTCATATCTCGCAATGAGATAAAAAAGTCGCAATTATTTTAATTTATTTTCATTCAGTGGCGAAGAACAAGCTTCTATACTAATAGGATGTCAATTAACCAAGCAAGTGTTAATGCAAGTGTCGTTTTTCATTATTAGGCAAGTGGCGGTTTCATTAGGGTATTAGGCTACCTTAATTTAATTGAATTGAATTCACCACTTTTCTCTCTCTTTCTGCCTTTTTAGAATTACACTTCACTGGGGCCTGCACAAACATGTCATTATATATGCATTTCGATGACATTACTATTATTATTTTGTGTAGGACACAGACATATTTAGATGTCGTAATTCCATGATTTGTTGCGTCTGTGTTATGTTCCGCATGATGGCCCTGTCATCTAACAACCAATCACCGTGATCATTGCGAGGAAACTCGTGCATGAGAATTGACGTCATCCATAGCAACGAAGACTCACTCTTAGTTTAGGAGTTGTCATTTTTCCTTACTAAGAGTAGGTCTGAAAGGCGTTGTGAATAACTTTTAAGAGAAAACTCCTAGCTAAAATATTTTAATGGGATTTAGGAGTACTCCTAGTGGTAAAATAAAATTATTTGTGAATACGGCCCCAGGTACAGAAATTATTAAGCCTACATGTAAAATAACACTATTTGTTCACTGTAGAAATTAAATAACATCTTTGTTAAAGCTGTATTTTGTGTTTTACCAATATTAATGACAAAGACAACAGCAGGAATATTAGGCTGTTGTCACTTTATGATCGACTGCACGGACTGAAAAAACTGACAGACATCCAGTTTCTTTCTCAACTGTTCACTTGAGAGAATGTTCACAAATGAGAGAATACTTGCAGAGACCAGCATTTAGACTGTATTTTGACATAATTTTGGAAGGAAGGAAGGAAGGAAACGCGAAAGAGGAATCAATTTACAGGTACAACCCCCCATCTCCTAGGATGCACCGGCCCTCAGGTGGGTGTTTCAGGACACTTGAGTCATGCACAGAACCAGGAAAGCCTACAGACATCCAAGAATTTTCCCTGGTGGTCACACACAGCCTGGCACTGTACTGTAAAGAAGAGTTTCTTGTTGAAGTAACTGGCGGAGTTGACTGATGGGGGCTTTATATGAATATGGCAGCTGTCAGTAGGGACGTTCGCACCGGTAGTTTTAGGAACTCAATTATAGGATCTCGCCACCAGGTGATTCCCCGAGAACTAGTGGTTCCCTTAGGAACATTTTCCTGGTTTCGTTCGCACCGACAGTATAAACTCTGAAGTGACGTAAGCCGCGCTTATTATTGTGACGGCACTGAGAACGCCAGAGCCTGAGCTCACAGTGTAAAGTTTAAGAGGTCCATCTATCACTGTTTTACATGTTCGTAGAGTTAGTTTGTGGAGTAAATATATAGGCTATAATCTGTGTGTTTGCACAGCTATTTTAAAAAATATTGGGTGCTGGTGTTTCGTGTGCGTTCGGCCAATCAGCGAACACTAACGTCACTGTAGTTCCTATAGCGCTGGTTTAGACCGACTCTGAAGTAGAAGTACATTAGTTCCTCCAAAAGGAGTTCCTGGAACTAAAATCGTTCCTAGTTCCTGCGGTGCGAACACGCCAAAAACAGCGAACTTCCGCCAATAACTCCAGGAACTATGAAAATGTTCCTCCGGTGCGAAAGCCGACTGCCACACTGAAAACAGGAGAGCCTCTCCGCCTGACAAATCCTGCACCCACCTCCTCTAGTTCTTCACCTTGAGGAAGCCAAACAACTTTTCTTAGAGGCCAAGGACAGATGCTATAAGCCTGTGGACCGAGAGATGTCAAAGGGTGAAGCGATCATCCTGTAGGATGCAGCATGGGCCGGCCAGTAGATGAACAATAGCACCTCTCTTTCTTTTGACCATCCCTGTTGAACCTCACAGGGACTGCAGTTATCAGGTGCAGTATGGATGCCCTGCTGAGATGCAGATCAGGAGGTCAGACTCCCCATCAAAATACTGCCTCAGGATGGGGACAGTGCCATTGACCTGAGAGTCTGATGTTGGGTTTCCACTCTACAAAACCATCAATAAACAATATAGAGTCATGCAAGTGCCCTCTCTTTCCTTGCTGATGTACAATGTTTAATTAAAATTATGACATATTTTACAGTGTATTTGTTAAACACATTACATGTAGTTACTATAGTAATAATTACATGCAACTAATCCTACAACAAATCTTTTCAAAACTTTTCATTACAGAAAAGTGTAGTCTGGAATTGGCAATTTTGTCCATAATAATACAAGTAAATGAGAGTGAAATCAGCGATATATGCAATGTCCAAGAAGTGTCCAGTGTCCTCAAGCTGGTGGTCATGTCTTCTGTAATGCTGGGGGAAACTCTGAGACGAAGAAGCAGTAAAAGGTTTATTCAAAATAAAAATAAAGATATTTCAAACCAGGAAGATAATCCAAACAGGGGAACAGAAACACATCAACAAAACATCTGTGGCATGCTGTTGGTTACCACAGAAAAGGTTTACTCGTATTAAAATACCTGTTTTTCTGGAACATATGCTGTTGTAATTTGTCATCTGAAAGCTCCAAAGAAACTTATGACAGAAAACTACATGACATAATTATTACTGGTCAGTCAAACACATTGCACACCAGCTCTAACAATCATAATCCCTTGTGAAAAAGAAGTATACTTTAGCATACTTTTGAAAAGAATACATACTTTAAAAGAACAACCTAATGTAAACTGAATATCATGTTTGTTGACACTTAATTGAATGCTAATTGCAAATAAATGAAAATGTTTTATTGTTTAATTTTATATTAAATGTAATTAGCTGAACTTTAGAGTGTTTTTGACCAAATTAAGCAGGACTTAAGTATATATTAATATGATATATAATATATAAATCATTTTATAATTCTATTGTCTTTAAAATATGGTTAAAATGTGCTACCAAATCTACAGAAAAATTGTAATATGCACTTTTTAATGGTTTACTAAAGTGTATTAAGCAGTCATAAAAGCATACTCTCTTAAAGTGCACTTAAAGATTCATTAATATTATATTATCTGTTTTTTTATGCACTTTTTAGATTTGAAGTTCTCCTTTAATACAATTGAGTGCACGTCTTTTTCACAAGGGGTGGCCTACTCATTTTCATACTCAACTGAAATGTAGTCCGCTAACATTATAAAGAGTAACACAGATTAATTTAAGTTGCATGTAAAATAGATTTGGTGTTGGTGAGAAACTGGTGAGACTTGATGTAATCAGGACGGATCAAAAACACTTTCCGCATGTCACAAATGCTGTTGATCAAGCTTCACTTAATAACTGGAAGCATTCTTTATGAATTATCGTATTACATTTGACTAAGTACATTTGTTTCACTGGTAAATTTTGTATTTGGTTTATTTTTCCAACAGTATTTTTTTTTTTGCAGTGTAGATATGTTGCTTTTACTACATAAATACCAGTTGTGTGCAGTGGTGATTTAAAACGAGGATGCAAAGTCTGCACCATTTTTATATACTGTATATCAAATGTAAATTTATGTCTGTTACACTTAATTTCCCTGATTAAATAAACATTTCATAAAAAAGATAGATCAAATACAATTCTAGTTGTTTTTTTGTTGTTGCAATAACTATGTAATATTCTATTTATTAAAAACAAGTAAATTTGATCAAGTTAGTGTTTTTACACATCTTATTTTCAGCAGTCATTAAGATTGAAGACTCAATACACTGGTCACACACGAAGATGTAACTTTAATTTCCCTAAGCTGATTGCTCACTAAAATAAACCACAGTCATCATGTTTTCAGGCAGTGGCGGCGCTGGGAATCATAGAATGTCATAGAAGCTCCTCATCAACAACAATCATATTGGATAGCTATGAAATATGAAGAAAAAGACTGAGACTTTTGACAAATCTCGGAATAGTTCAGAAGATAACAGAGATATTGTCCTCTTGCAGTCTGCTCTTGCAATCCATGAGTAGCTACCCTGATCTTTTTGAACATTCACTCAAATTATAAACTGCAAGATTTATATAGTTTTGAATATAAAGTCTTGCACTTTGTTTGCCCTAGCTAGCCTGGTGATGAAATAAATAAAGAGAAAAGGTTGTTTCGATCTAAACATATAGATTTATGCGTTAAACAGGCGTCTTTAACTGTTGTAACTCTTCTGCTTTATCAGTTTTTCACCCCATGTTTTAAAACGCTGTGTCAAATTAAAAGTTTAACTTTTGAAAACTTGTCTCGACACCCGATATCTTTTCCATTTTGTTTGCGTTTAATAGCACTGTAACAGTTATTCTGTTATCTGTGTGCTTAGTTTTGATTTCATGGACTTTTAGATTTGCATTCATCAGTTCCTCTTTTCCTTTATTCAGTTTTCCTGCTACTTCTTTGTTGTCATGGTAACTAATATGATTTGCGATCACGCGCACAGCTTGTAATCATTAATCACCTCGTTTGCCTGTGTATTTAAGTCCCTGTGTTTTCAGTTTCACTTCAATTTGCACCCCCAAGAAAAAAATCCCTGTTTTCAGGCTATTTCAAGTTTGATTTTGACATGAAATAATACAGTGATATCTGAGTTATTTACTTACTTTTTAATTAGTTTCCCATTAACGGCATCGTCTTCAATCAGGCTGATTTGAGAACGCGCATGAAAACAAGAGGCAGGATTTACCCCCCCACTAAAACCACTGCACGCTTCACCACCTGCCTGTGGTGAAAATCCAGTTTTTAATGTTGTACATGTCTGTTGTTTTTAAATTACTTTGAACCAAAGACAGTCTCAAAAACACAGTTTGAAATCGCTGGTGTTTCTGACATCAAAAACCTTGTAACCATTCAGGGGTGTGTTTCCCGTACAACGACGTAACTCGATGCTTCACTACCATAGCACGATGCATCGTTGAAGAAATCAACTAGCTAGTCACGACTGTTTCCCGAAACCATATTGTTGCAAAGTGGTCGTTCAACCACGTGGGTTATGACGTCACGCAGCTGGTGGAGTAAAAACTTATTTTAATGAAACTGTTTGAAATCAAATTAATGCTACTGTAAATGTTTTTATATAAATTACGGACGTGGCATCTGAGGAATATTTCTAATTTTTCTCAGTTATTTCGCTTTATTTCCAGATTCAATCACAGGCTCGTTCTTACATAGTAGAGCATATTCACATGCGCAGTCTTCAAAAACGGTGCTTTAAAACTCTTGACAAACTCAAAGACGCAAGAACATTTGCATGTATTCTAAATAAAAGATACAGATTGTACTGAATGTCAGCTTGCTTATTTTGCTCAGGATAAGGATATATTGAGTCCACATGTCATGCAAACTAGAAACTCTGCTTCTAACCGCAGGTTGAGAGCTGTCGCTCCAAACACACAACTTTGCGATGCTGTTTGCGAATGTTTGTTGGAACGATGGTTTCGGGAAACACAGACTCGTAGAACTATGCTGGCAACGATGGAAATTGCGACCATAGTTGGCTAACGATGCTTTCGGGAAACACACCCCAGCTCAACGTGTGATCGTCAACGAGTGGATGAGTGAGTGGAGGCAGGGCTCAATTGCATATTCATAGAACCGCAAATGAGACAATGGTGTTACATTCATGCTATTTTTTTTCAAGATATTTTTTTTTTTAAATATGTAATTTGGGTGATCAAAGATGAGTTTTAAGGGATAAAATTATTGACTACAGGAGAACTTTAAGTCAATGGAGCTCAGAGAAGGCAAGAGAGATGCGGCCTCCCGCTGTAACTTAACCGCTGTATAAAAACGAGTGACTTTTACACACTCTAAAAAATGATGTGTTGGATTTACTTAAAATATATATGCACCATTTTTGCATCATACTTTTTAAGTAATCCCAACTTGGAATAATTTTACTTAAAATTAACAAGAAAACCTTTGTTATATATACTTAAATATTTGAGTTCACGCAACATTCTTTACTTAAAAATAAATGCATCACGTTACATATTGTTGCGTTGCAGCAAGGATGAAGCGGAGAGTGAATCCAATCGCAAGCACTTTAATAACAGAATATCCAGGATAAACTCAGAATAAGGCACAAGGCACACGGAACAAGGAACTGGGAAAAACTCACATCAAACAACGACCGACAAAAACCAACTGAAACACAGAGATCTAAATAGACAGGCAAACAAGCTAAACAAGATAACAAGGGGGAGTGGCTAATCAGAAACACATGGGAACAATGATCAGACAATTAACAAGACACATGGCAAACAGGGAATCGTTTGCCATGTGAACCCTCCCGACGCCCCTTGAGACAAAAAAAAACAAAACAAAAAAAAAAACACTAAAGTTCAGGAGGGTGGTGAAGTGGAGGCGGTCTTGGGGGAGGGACGGAGGGCCAGGTTCGTGGAGTGAGGGCGGACCTGGACCGTGGGTGGAGCAGGCTGAGCAGGCGACCCCTCGGGCGGCCAGGGCGGTGAAGACCCCTCGGGCGGCCAGGGCGGTGACTCAGGCACAGGAACAGCAGACACCGGCTCAGGAACAGCAGACACGGCTCAGGAACAGCAGACACCGGCTCAGGAACAGCAGACACCGGCTCAGGAACAGCAGACACCGGCTCAGGAACAGCAGACACCGGCTCAGGAACAGCAGACACACACACTGGCTCGGGCTCAGGAATAGACAACACACAACTGGCTCGGGCTCAGGAACAGACAACACACACACTGGCTCGGGCTCAGGAACAGACAACACACACTGGCTTGGGAACAGACAACACATACACTGGCTCGGGAACAGACAACACACACACTGGCTCGGGAACAGACAACACACACTCGGGCTCGGGAACAGACCACACACACACTGGCTCGGGAACAGACAACACAAACACTGGCTCGGGCTCGGGCTCAGGAACAGACAACACACACACACTGGCTCGGGCTCGGGAACAGACAACACACACACTGGCTCGGGAACAGACAACACACACACTGGCTCGGGAACAGACAACACACACACTGGCTCGGGCTCGGGAACTGACAACACACACTCGGGCTCGGGAACAGACCACACACACACTGGCTCGGGAACAGACAACACACACACTGGCTCGGGCTCAGGAACAGACAACACACACACTGGCTCGGGCTCAGGAACAGACAACACACACACTGGCTCGGGCTCAGGAACAGACAACACACACACTGGCTCGGGAACAGACAACACACACACTGGCTCGGGAACAGACAACACACACACTGGCTCGGGCTCGGGAACTGACAACACACACTCGGGCTCGGGAACAGACCACACACACACTGGCTCGGGAACAGACAACACACACACTGGCTCGGGCTCAGGAACAGACAACACACACACTGGCTCGGGCTCAGGAACAGACAACACACACACTGGCTCGGGCTCAGGAACAGACAACACACACACTGGCTCGGGAACAGACAACACACACACTGGCTCTGGCTCGGGAACAGACAACACACACACTGGCTCGGGCTCGGGAACAGACAACACACACTCGGGCTCGGGAACAGACTACACACACACTGGCTCGGGAACAGACAACACACACACTGGCTCGGGAACAGACAAAACACACACTGGCTCGGGAACAGACAACACACACACTGGCTCGGGCTCGGGAACAGACAACACACACACACTGGCTCGGGAACAGACAACACACACACTGGCTCCGGAACAGACAACACACACACTGGCTCCGGAACAGACAATACACACACTGGCTCCGGAACAGACAACACACACACACTGGCTCCGGAACAGACAACACACACTCGGGCTCGGGAACAGACAACACACACACTGGCTCGGGAACAGATGGAACAGACTCTGGCTCGGGAACAGGAACAGACTCTGGCTCGGGAACAGGAACAGACTCTGGCTCGGGAACAGGAACAGACTCTGGCTCGGGAACAGGAACAGACTCTGGCTCGGGAACAGGAACAGACTCTGGCTCGGGAACAGGAACAGACTCTGGCTCGGGAACAGACTCTGGCTCGGAGGCGGCCATCTTGTCCATAGACACTGGTTCGGAGGCGGCCATCTTGTCCGTAAACACTGGCTGGGAAGCAGCCATCTTGTCCGTAGACACTGGCTCAGAGGCGGCCATCTTGTCCGTAGACACTGGCTCGGAGGCGGCCATCTTGTCCGTAGACACTGGCTCGGAGGTAGTAATGTGAACAGTCTCTGGATCAGCAAAAGTGATGTGAACATTCCCTGGTTCTGCCATCTTGTCCGAAGACACTGGCTCAGGAACAGACACTGGCTCCGGTTCTGGAACAGACACCAGAACAGAAACAGCCACAAGGACAGACGTAAACACAGAAACAAACATAGAGCGATCAGGATCAGGCGTGACTTGAACAGTCTCTGGATCGGCAGACGTGACTTGAAATGTCTCTGGATCGGCAGACGTGACTTGAACAGTCTCTGGATCGGCAGAAGAGACTTGAACAGTCTCTGGATCGGCAGACGTGACTTGAACAGTCTCTGGATCGGCAGACGTGACATTTGAACAGTCTCGGGATCGGCAGACGTGACTTGAACAGTCTCGGGATCGGCAGACGTGACTTGAACAGTCTCGGGATCGGCAGACGTGACTTGAACAGTCTCTGGATCGGCAGACGTGACTTGAATAGTCTCTGGATCGGCAGACGTGACTTGAACAGTCTCTGGATCGGCAGACGTGACTTGAACAGTCTCTGGATCGGCAGACGTGACTTGAACAGTCTCTGGATCGGACGGGATCAGCGGCGAGGACTCTGGGCAGACAGGAAGTACAGTGAGGACTTCCAGGCATTGCGGGACGCGGGAAGTCCTCTTCCTCCTCCGTCTCCGAGAGCGAGAGGGCGCTGGGCTGGATGGAACCAGCGATGAGGGCGCTGTGCTGGACGGGACCAGCGATGAGGGCGCTGTGCTGGACGGAATCAGCGGTGAGGGCGCTGTGCTGGACGGGACCAGCGGTGAGGGCGCTGTGCTCGACGGGACCAGCGGTGAGGGCGCTGTGCTGGACGGGACCAGCGGTGAGGGCGCTGTGCTGGACGGGACCAGCGGTGAGGGCGCTGTGCTCGACGGGACCAGCGGTGAGGGCGCTGTGCTGGACGGGACCAGCGATGAGGGTGCTGTGCTGGACGGGACCAGCGGTGAAGGCTCTGTGCTGGACGGGATCAGCGGTGAAGGCTCTGTGCTGGACGGGACCAGCGGTGAAGGCTCTGTGCTGGACGGGACCAGCGGTGAAGGCTCTGTGCTGGACGGGACCAGCGGTGAAGGCTCTGTGCTGGACGGGACCAGCGGTGAAGGCTCTGTGCTGGACGGGACAAGCAGTGAAGGCTCTGTGCTGGACGGGACCAGCGGTGAAGGCTCTGGCTGGACGTGGCTGACGTGAAGCTCTGGCCGGACGTGGCTGACGTGAAGCTCTGGCCGGACGTGGCTGACGTGAAGCTCTGGCCGGACGTGGCTGACGTGAAGCTCTGGCTGGATGTGGCTGATGTGAAGCTCAGGCATGTCGTGGTGAAGCTCAGGCATGTCGTGGCTAAGCTCAGGCATGTCGTGGTGAAGCTCAGGCATGTCGTGGTGAACGTGAAGAACAGGTGATGACCTGGCGTGCCACAGGAGGAAGCTCTCCAGACATCTGGAGAGTGCCTATCTCCAGTCCAGACCGGAGAGATCGGGGAGCTCCCTCGGTCGACCTCCTTAGCCCCCAGCCGGTAACACATCTTAATCGCCTCATCACCCAGAGAGCAGGAGGCAGCGAGGGGAACAAACCCCCAGGTGTACTGGAACAGATCAAGGCTTTCCAGGGCCAAGGCCGCGATCTGTCCAGCGAACTCCCGGTCTAGCCTGTGTAGATCAGGCGAGATCCGTGCTGCTGAATTCATATTTGGGGTCGGTCGTTCTGTTGCGTTGCAGCAAGGATGAAGCGGAGAGTGAATCCAATCGCAAGCACTTTAATAACAGAATATGCAGGGTAAACTCAGAATAAGGCACAAGGCACACGGAACAAGGAACTGGGAAAAACTCACATCAAACAACGACCGACAAAAACCAACTGAAACACAGAGATCTAAATAGACAGGCAAACAAGCTAAACAAGATAACAAGGGGGCGTGGCTAATCAGAAACACATGGGAACAATGATCAGACAATTAACAAGAACAAGGAACAAGACACAAAACCCACACCGTGACATATATTTTTAAGTAAAGAATGTTGCGTTTACTCAAATATTTAAGTACATAACAAAGGTTTTCTTGTTCATTTTAAGTAAAATTAATCCAAGTTGGGATTACTTAAAAAGTATGATGCAAAAATGGTGCATATACATTTTAAGTAAATCCAACACAGTGCAGGCCATGTGAGATCAAAACAAATCTTAGTTCTGTTAACTTAACATTTAAGCTCATTTAAAAATAAGACAATTAAATGAGTTGAACCAACCATTTTAACTTATTTTAGATCTTCAGCTATTGGTTTGCTTACTGCAGTACTCCAGTACATTCAATGTCTTAAAATAAATTAAACATGCAAAATCACACACAATAAAGCATTTAACTTTATTATTTTTTATTTTTTTTTGCCAAAGGCTTGAAAGCCTGAAACCACACATGAAATGTAACAAAATGTGGCAAATTGACAAATGGAAAATCACTTTTAACAGGTCACTTTTTCACCTTTGCAACACTTCTCAGAAGATTTAAATTTTTCCAACATTTACTTTAGGAACATACAAAACACCTCTTAAAAGGACAATTCCGGTGAAAAATGAACCTAGGGGTAATTAACACATGGTTAGTCGATCATTCTCTGGGATGCGTTTTCATGATAATCGAATGTAAAGAGTTTTATCTCTAAAAACAGATTAGCTTATAACGCTAGAATATGGGGCATAGAATAAGCAAAAGTAAATCGTACCACTAACAAGGCTCAAAATAGCCCCACACTAACACAGTAGCATAATGAGGGTCCCTACATGCAAATCGAAGCATTGAGAACTTTGTAAGTGTACAGACAGTTTAATAAGAAGATACTTTATAAAGACAGTACATTAGTCGTATACAGGCAGGAGCCATCTTGGGAAACAGTCTCGACTAGTCGAGCCACGAACGCCATGCTAAGTGAGATGAACTGTGACTTGGAATCTTATATGGTCCGTTGTTTCCGGAAGAAAATATTTTAATAAACAGATATAATTCATGCATTTCCATTTAATTAGTTTCACAAACGTAATTCATATCGACCAGCTCACTTAGCACTGCGTTCGTGACTCAGCTAGTCTCGACTCATCGACGCTATGGGGAACGCCTCAGGCGTGACAGGTGTCTGAAATCACTATCAAATCACATCAATCATATTGACCGGCGACAGCCCGTGAATCATTAGCGTGAATGATTAACGTGCGACCTGGAAGTATAAAAGGGCGCCTTGCAAACATGACAAATCATCTCATCGTCTTCAGGGACTGTCTGTTTGAAAACGCTACTTAATGAAACGGTAAGAAAATTAAATGTACAGCACACGAGTGTGCTTTTCCTGCCTGGGAGAAGAGCGCGCACGGGAGGTTCTCGAGGGAATCCTCTGTGTGAACTGTGAGCGTTTTTCTCTTAAAACGCTCCGCTCTCGTCTGGCCCTCTTCTCGAGTGAAGGGGGTTCAACGTCTGGTCCTCGTGGTCCCGCTCGTGCCGAGGCAGAGCGGCGACTTGCATCATGGGCTTCCAGATAGAGCTCGTCGATCATCTTGAGAGTGCTGTAAACCTCTCAGATGATTCGACGGCTGACGAGGGCGAACTGCAGGTCGATGATGAGGATTTTTCACCGACGGTTTCCTGCAGTTGCTGCTCTTCAGGACGAGCAGGAGATGGCTGAGGAGGTTTATAATCAGGTAGATCCTGAGCCCTCTCAGCCACCCTGCCCCGTGTATGCAGGTCTGGTGGATGTTGTGGAGTGCGCCGCCAGGCTGTAGCTGCCATGGCAACGCGCTAGAGGAGAGACCGCTCGCGGAAGGCTCGGCGATCGGTTTCTCCCCGGCCATACACCACCAGCTCAGGTGAGCCTTCCATTCCTTCCTGATCTTCACACGGAGATCGAGAGGGTATGGAAGAGCCCATACTCTGCCCGTATTCACTGACATCAGCGGGTTAATTTCGCTGATGTTGAGGGGATCGCAGAGCATGGGTATGTGTCGATGCCGCCCATTTGACGAGTCGTTTGCGAACTATCTCGTGTCTGGGCAGGCGTCGACACTGAGAGCTCCAACTCTGCCATCCAAACCGCTAAAGACAACAGCGCGTTTGAATGGTAGAGCATACACGGCAGCAGTTCAGGCTGGTGCTTCCCTGCACACCATGGCGGTGCTGCAGGCATACCAGGCCGACCTGCTGCAGGATCTCGACCAGGAGGCAGGGATGTCCCCTGAGGCGGTTACTGAGCCGCGCCGAACCACGGTTCTTGCGCTCCGGGCCACCAAACAAACTGCTGCCACGATCAGTCGGTCGATGGTGGCCACGGAGAGACAGCTTTGGTTAAACCTGGCTGACGTTGAGGAGAAAGAGAAGGCCTTTCTCCTCGATTCGTCGGTTTCGCCCTCTGAACTCTTTGGCCCCTCCGTGGAGGCTGTGCTTGGGAAGTTCAGGGAGGCGAAGGTGCGCTCAGCTGCTTTTAGGACCTGCATACCGCTGAAATCCGGTTCCACGCCCAGGCAGGCGGGAGGGCCTGGCCCTTCACGGTCTGAGGACCGTAGACAGGGCCAGAGAGCCAGTGTCGCCTCTCGTGCGCCCCCTCCGTGGAGGAACAGGGCGCAGGAAAGGCGTGACTCCCGCTAGAAGAGGGATCTGAGGGAGGTTATCCAGCACAAGCGCATACAGCGTCGCTGATGGATAATCTCCCCGGAGGGCTTCATTAAAAAGAGAAATCCAGCCCTCTCCTCTCTTCTGACTCCCCAGACGTTCATTACATCAGGCCTGGGGCTGGGCCTATGATAAGAACGATGTTCCAATGGCCCGCGTAGGCTTGGTTAGTAGAAACGCCTCTTTCAGGCATGTAAAGTGGTGGACCCCAGGTTCATAAAGAACTATCTGGCGAGTCTTCACTCCGCACGCCGCAAGTGAGCTGTCTGGTCTTTTCAAGAGTAAATTTTTTTGAATTTAAATTCCGAAATGTATCTCTCTACAGACCTCGTTCCCTGTATAGAGCTATGGGGTCATGTCATTTGCCATGTCATCAGGTAATAAGGTCAGAGAAGTTTCCTGGATTATTAGGGCCCTGAAGTTCCCCATTAGGTGGCCAGAACGATAACTATGTTAGCCTTCGGGCTGTTAGCCACCTCAGGGTAGAGTAGTTGGTCTCTCTCTTAGAATTTTTTACTTAGAGTGTTGACTGACCCTAGAGCTTCAGATAGATCTTATGTCCGGCCCACGGGTCAGTTTGACTTCTTCCTGAGTATTTCGCCCCTTGAGCTCTGTTTGGGTTTTCATTAGGCTGAGCGATCATGCAGCCCTTTGTATGGAATAATACAGACTATATTCTTTAGTAAGGCTGTGGCTCCTCCGAGCCCTCAGATAGATCTATGCCTGCAGGCTGGCCCTCACCAGGGCCGCCTCTGTAGCTGGCCTAGGCTGTGCCAGGGATAATAAAGGCGCTCTGCTAAATTTTGCATTGCTTCCTCTGAACCTTCACTTTGTGAATGTAGGTTTCTAGCATCCCTGTATAAACAGCCTCCTCCCATGGGAGTTTTTAGGCCAAGGCCCGCCCCCTTCTCTGCATTCTGGGGTGACTAGAGTAATGCAGCGTGGTGCAGAGGATGGTTTGTAAGGACATGGTAGGCCTCAAACAGGCCTCCGTGGTATATATGTCTTTATTGAGCAGGGTTAGGCCGTCTTTCGCTTCACAAAGAAGACTGGGTTTCCTGCCCGACACTGCCATGCAGAACTGGCCTACGGATTTAGGCCGCCAGTTTAGGCTTCACTCACCTCGATGAGCTACTGCTCGAGCGCTAGGTTGTAGGTGGTTGGCTTTCATTCAAGCCCCACTCCCCTAGGTTGGGCACAGATAAATTTCTGTCACCCCTAGAGCCGCTGGCAGGCCCGCACCCTGGTAACCTCAGGGTGAGGTGTGAGTATCCCCCTGTGATACAGGGTAGGTCTGAGCACTTCACTCCCAGTTCTGTTTTATCCTACCTCGCACCACTATGGCTCGGGTCGAGTATGAAGTAAGCTTCACTTCTTCTTTGGTCGAAGTACGCTCCCCTGAAGCCAGAGCATTGCCCTGAGCTGACGCCCATGCATAGATGGTAGGCCCCTGACTAACTGGGGCTTCCGTTGAGGCAGAGTGGCGTATGTTGTACTCCCCTTGTTTTAAGGGTGTTAGCTTTTTTGCGGAGTACACTGCCATGGGCAATGTGATTAGGCACCAGGATGCTGTAGGCGCTGTGTAAACAGCTTTGCTGCCAACGAAGGCTGCGCCATTAGGTAGTAGGCCTCAGCAGGCCTCCTTGATTGGACAGCCCCCTAGAGGGCACTGTAGGCCAGCTCACTTTACGTGGTTGGCCTTGGTGGTTCGGGCAGTTGACTCACTGATGGGTAGTAGGCCTTTAAATAGGCCTCCTCGGAGGTGAGTCCCAACATTGTGGGACATACCTTATAGCCCTACTGGAAGCCCATTAGTAAATTATGCTTGTGTAGTATGGTTCCCAACAGTGTACTTTATGGCAGAAAATGACTTGCTATTAGCTAGTAGGCCCGACCAGGCCTCCCTGATAGGCGAGTCCCCAGCTGGCTGGCCTTAGCAGGCCACCTTATACTATCACCCAGACTCAGGGCTCAAAGCTACCAGTGGTTATCAGGTTGTAGGTCACTCAGGCCTCCCTGAAGGTGAATTCCCACTTAAGATGGTTATCAGGTAGTAGGCCTCACCCGGCCGCCCTGAAGGCGAATTCCCACTTACGTTGGCTATCAGGTAGTAGGCCTCTCTGGGCCTCCCTGAATGTGAGCTCCCAAGTATTGTGGCTGTCAGGTAGTAGGCCTCACCAGGCCTCCCTGAAGGTGAGTTCCCACATGCTGTGATTATCAGGTAGTAGGCTCCTCCAGGCCTCCTTGAATGAGAACGGTCAGGTAGTAGGCCTCACCAGG
The DNA here is from genome assembly GCF_051911475.1 of Siphateles boraxobius. Classification (NCBI taxonomy): domain Eukaryota; kingdom Metazoa; phylum Chordata; class Actinopteri; order Cypriniformes; family Leuciscidae; genus Siphateles; species Siphateles boraxobius. Next base: position 288,259 of record NW_027508701.1, read on the forward strand.
CCTCCCTGAAGGTGAGTTCCCACATGCTGTGATTATCAGGTAGTAGGTTCCTCCAGGCCTCCTTGAATGAGTACGATCAGGTAGTAGGCCTCACCAGGCCTCCCTGAAGGTGAGCTCCCCACATACTGTGGTTGTAAGGTAGCAGGCCTCACCGGGCCTCCCTGAAGGTGAGTTCCCACGTACTGTGGTTATCAGGTAGTAGGCCTCTCTTGGCCTCTCTGAAGTTGAGCACCCCACATATTGTGGTTTTCAGGTAGTAGGCCTCTCTGTGCCTCCCTGAAGGTGAGCACCCCACTTACTGTGGTTATCAGGTAGTAGGCCTCACGGGCCTCTCTGAAGGTGAATTCCCACTTACGTTGGCTATCAGGTAGTAGGCCTCTCCGGGCCTCCCTGTAACGTTCCCTAGTGGTGTTGGTTTTATGAAGCTAGTGGTCTCTTGCTATCAGTTTCAGCTAGCCTTAATAGGCAGCTGCTGAAGGCGAGCTTGCGCCCTGGCTCGCTAAAGTGTTCATTCTCTGCTATTGGTTCCCTCCCGGAACTTTTTCTGCCTACAGCCTGGTTTGCCTACCAGGCAGACCTGTGCTCCCCTCACCGAGGGTCTCTATGAGCATGCGGCTTCCTGAGTCTGGTCAGACGGTCGTAGGCCTCTCGTGAGGCCTCCCAGTTAGATCAGCCCTTAGGCCTTCACAGGCCTCCTCAGTGTTTTGAAACACAGACACTGGGTTGATCCGTGGATCGAGTAGAGAAACTCCCCTCGCTAGCAAGGGTTGGAAAGCACTATGCTGAGTCATACTCTCCGGGATATCCCGTCTCTGAGATCCGGGCCGAGTGGTTCACTGCCAGCTTCGCAGTCCCTCTGGTTGGATGCCTTACTTAAGGCTTTTGTCCAGAGGCTCTGTCTTCAGACAGACAGGATTTGGCCAGACTAGTGTCTATGTACTGACGCCAGGTCAGGCCGTCCTGGTGGCATTTCGGGGTGAGTATGTTCCCCTGAATAGTGACTGGCTGGGGTTCCTTCGGGTTCCCTAGCCACATTCCCTAGAAGGGACCCCTTCTAATTGGAAGTTGTGGTTCCAGGCCCGGAGCCGGCCCAGGTAGACCCTTCATTTAACCATGTTTATGAGGGTTTTTCTGTGAGGCTGTAGCTTAGGCTATGACCGTAGGGAATGCTGTCACTGACAGCCCAGTGTGACCTGAGGGTGAGTGATTCTAGCGTTTCATTTGAAGTTGCTGGTTCTGACAGTTGTCACTGCCCTTGGGCATGCACTCCCCTCAGCATGCCGGAGTGGGTATTTCGTTCCCCATAGCGTCGATGACGTATTGTTGAGTTCCCTTCGAAAGGGAACGTCTCAGGTTACGACTGTAAACTATGTTCCCTGAGAACAGGGAACGAGACAATACGTCTCCCTGCCATGCCTCGGGGCTTGCCTACCGTACAGTCCCTTCAGACGATAGGGTGATTTGTCATGTTTGCAAGGCGCCCTTTTATACTTCCAGGTCGCACGTTAATCATTCACGCTAATGATTCACGGGCTGTCGCCGGTCAATATGATTGACGTGATTTGATAGTGATTTCAGACACCTGTCACGCCTGAGGCGTTCCCCATAGCGTCGATGACGTATGGTCTCGTTCCCTGTTCTCAGGGAACATAGGTTACAGTCGTAACCTGAGACGTTTTAAATTGTAAAAAAAAAAAAAAAAAAAAAAATCCCAGTATTACAGTTTTTGCTGTATTTTGGGTCAAATAAATGAAGCCTTGGTGGGCAGAAGAGACTTCTTTTAAAAACATTAAACAATCTTACTGGTAGTGTGTGTGTGTGTGTGTGTGTGTGTGTGTGTGTATACGTATATATATATATATATATATATATATATATATATATAATTTATTTTTTCTGGTGATCAAAAATCTATCCAAAAAGAAAAATTACAAATAGACAAATTAGTCCATTATTAAATGACTATAAATATAAAAATGAGTCTATTAAATAATATCTATTAATTTAAACAAAACAGAAGTTAATTAATGAAGACTTTTGTCCAGAGGTTTTGAACGAATCTCTTCAAAAACATTTTAACAGTCACTACTGGAATAGGCAAACAGTAAATAAAGATCTACAATCTTTATTTTAAGCTAAAGGTTTGTTTAAAGGGTATTTACTTATTTGGATAATAATTTAAGGTTTTACGTTTGGCTAATAGACAGGGTTGTCGCTGTCATTTAGGAATAATATTGTGTTAGAATCAAGATCGCCATTATTTAATGATAAATCGTGCACGATGCTGTAGCCAATGTGTTTTTGAATTTAATATTTGTATGTTAACGTTACCAAAAGTAGGTTAACCCGCGCCCAAGGCCTGGCCGCCCTCCTTTCCCGCGATCCATGTAGGCTATATAGATATTAGAGAATATGGGGATTTGTAAATATACGCAAAGTAGGCTACATTTTTTTTAATCCGAAAACTCATAGCCTGCATATAATAAATGACAACTACATTTAGGCCTACTTAAAAAATATTCAAGTATAAGCTATGTGACAACTCGTTAATAAAGTAGGCCTACGAATTTATCCGTGGGGGAGAGCGCCGTCCGAATTGTCCTCTTAATGCATACGTGCCAACGTCATGGTCATATATTTCGAAAAACACAATAAATACTCTGACTACTATAAACACTTGACACTTGATACATTCGATGGAAGCACACTCGCTTAATAATTCAAATATATATAACGTTACTCGCGTGCAAAGTCACTTATTTCATACATTAACATGTAGACTACAAACGTTTTCATACGTGTTCGTAAGTAACACGTTTCTAATTGTTGATGCAAAATTCGTAGCAATTCTGAAATTCAGTTTAAAAGTTAATTTCTTGACCAAAAATGCAATAAACGATCGAGTGTAACTTAAAGGTTCTCTAAGCAGTCCTGGGTGACGTCACTTCTTGTTGACGTTCAAACTATTGTCAAACAAAACGGAGGCTAGCTAGACCCTCCCTCATCCTCATCCGCGCACTAACCCCCCAAATCCTTCTTGTCGGTTATTGGCTGGAACAGTTTGTAATGTTTCGTGGTGCTGGTTAGCCCAGTTTGTTTTTGTTGCTGTTTGTGGAGCCTGGGGTGGCTGCAGAGACTGCGTGTGTTTACAGTGTGTTCAGGGGACAGGCAGCTAGCGGATAGTGAGGAGATGTTTGCTGTATGTGACAAAAAATGTTTTGGCCTAAAAAACGCGTGACATCGCTTAGAGCACCTTTAAGTTAAAAAAAAAGTTAAGCTTACCTCTTTTCAGCACCTTCACGTGTGCTTCTCAAAATGGCTCCAATTTTTGGCTGGAAAGGCATCACGGGAAATTGCATATCACGTGGCTCGTATGGTTACTTAAAATGTTATGCTCGATATACTTAATTTTGAAGCAATTATTATAGTAGTTGACATGACATGTTTTTTCATTTTATTTATGCATACATTTAAGTTCACATAGTAACTTATATTTTTGTGTTACACACACTATATATGTTAAGTAGAGGTTGAAAAGTTATGAATACTTATTCAATAATTTTTTGTGTTTAATCTAATTACTTTTATAAGTAAAGGTTGTTCTCACATTTTGTAATATTTGTGTTTTTATTTTTGCAATATATGCAGGATAAAAATCAGGGTGATAGCAGTAAATAGATGAAGAGTCTTATTCAGGTAACCAAGTCCCAATCTGAAAAATACTTCTACTCAAATTTACATTATTTACAGCAGTTGTCATTTCAAGTTTAGTAGTGTATCTTATTATATATTATACAGAAGGTGACAGTTTTTGTCTCCTACATATTACTGATTGAAAAGAAAGTATAATTTGCCCTTACTTCGTTAAAACAGGTATTTCAGGAAAAACTGACCACTGCAGATGAGGGCTTTCATTTTTCTTTTCATTACTGTGTTAAAGCGTGATAATTGCTTGTATTTTCAGATGTGCTGTATGCAGTGTTTTTTATTTTATTTAATTTTTTATGTGTAATAAGTTATTACTGGGACACCAGAAACATGAATACTTTTGGCATGTTTTTTGCAGTGGCATGGAAGAAACCAGATCAAATTGAAGTTTCATTTTTTGATCAAACAGTGAGGAGAACAACATGAGTTGTTCAACAACATGAACACTATTCATGTAATATTTTATATTGCAATAGACTCAAGAAATGGTTTTGCTGCAAAGATTGTAAAGCACATACAGCATCTGTATCGCAGGATGATTGTGTGACTGTTAATGTTCATTTTATTTGCAGTTCTGTCATTTAGTGAACGTTTGGTTGACAGCTTTTGACTTCTGTCAATATTTCTTTATAAAAAAACAAGTTTTTAAATTATTTAAATATAAATTGTAATTCTAATGTCAATTTTATTCCACATTTTGCAGACATGTTTATCTAAAGTAACTTACATTACATTCAAGATATACATTTATTTCATGCTTTCCCTAGGAATCAAACCCATTACATCGGCATTGCTCTACTGTTTGTTACAAGAATGCCCAGTATACAATAATATAAATGCTAAATATAACAGAAAGCAAGAAGAGAACCAGACATAGAACTATCAAAACATGATTACAAAAAATTAAGAACTTTCCAGTATGCATGGTAGCAGTACTAAACAGGGGGAAAAAAGAAGATCAGCATTGTTACTTGAAAAGATCCTCATGATTGTCTCAGTGGAACATAGTCTGTAATTTCAAGCTACTTTAAGAAATGTATTCTTCTATTTTTTCTAAAAGCTTTGTTGCAATATCCAGTGCACTTCTAGCATTATCAACGCTGAACTGCTTGTTTGGAATGTGGGGAAATGGGTGATAGTTCGGATACTGGGTTTTTTTGCCATCAACACCAAGTTCAGTCAGTTGCCTCACAGTGTTTGGTAAAGAAGTCAACTGTGAGCTGTAATGGGACACTTGCTGAGCAAGGCTAGTTATTGAGCAGTTTTTGGGATACTCTCCACTTCTCCTGAACATTGCTGCTATCAGGGCTTTTTCCACACCCTGATGCACCTTAAACAGACACCACTCTGAGCAATCTCCTCCAGTGTCACTGTGAGCTGCGCTGATGTCACATTGAGCCTGTTCATACCAGCGTTTTGCCTCTCCTCTGTTTGGCCTTGGTGTTTCTCTGTGGTATGACCAAAAGTTATAGTGTCTTCTAGAGTAGTTCTGATAGAACCTCTCGCGTCCCCTCCTGTGTCTTCGTGCCTCTGTGTTCCACGTGTCATAGAAATCTCGAAAGTCTCTCCAGGTTGAGGATGTGCTATGTTCAAATTTCCCGTGTTGTAGTTCCTCAATTCTGTTTTGCATGTATTTGAATGCCTCAGTGGCAAGTTCTTCATTGCCTGGGTTTTTGTCTGGATGCCAACGGAGGTAGAGACGTCTAAGGGCTTTTTGTTTGTCCTCATCTGACATATTCCAGATTTCATTTAAGCTTTGGTCAATTTCTCTTTTGATCTCTTCAAATGTCCCTGGAAAGACTCTTTTCGGTAGAGGTCTAGATGCCAAAAGAAGTTCTATATCTGTACAAGTGGACCCTGCTGACACAGTTGCCTTCTTTTCTCGTTTAAATTGGTAAAGGTCAAGAGAGCTTACTTCAATGAAGTCATCAATGCCAACTTGTATTTTATATCTGGTGGGAAATTGTCTCATTTGTCCCAGTGGATCATCCAGTCGGTTGGTAACAATGGCATAGAAATATTCACCGGATTCGTCCTTGCTGAAGCCTACATACTCTCCACTTTCAAAGTTGTTGAGGAAGTTCATATCAAGGCAGTCATGCCATTCTTCAGGTATGAGACATCCAGGTTTCGGTAAGGCATCATGTCCTTCCTCAAGGCCACTATTATGAATGCCATGCTTTGCCAAGGTTTTCTCAACATCCTCCATGTTATCACACAGCAGAAGATGCCCAAGGACTTGAAAGCTTGAGGTTGTCAGACAGTTCTTTAGAAGAGCATTGATTTCTTTAGTGAGACACATGTTAACTTCATCTACTACTTTGGGGACCATGTCATCATTGTGTTTCAAATAGAAACTGCATCCATCTTGCTGTTTTTTCACATAAACTTCTGTTTCAGCTCTACTACCTTCAAGTGGCTCATGGTTTAACAGAAGTTCAGTTTGAAGAGTTTTGCAACAGATAATCTGAATCTTAGAAAATATTTCTTCACACTTTCCTGCAGCCTCAGACTGTGAAACCCCACCTTTGCTGTCTTCTCTGATGAGACAGACTAGTCCATGAAGAAATGCAGCAGAAGACAAGTGTTTGTCAAACCAGCCCCTAAATTCACATTCCCCTTCATCACAATATTGAACACTTGCTCCCTCCAGATTTTCAGACACTACATCCGAGAGAAATTTGGGGCGAACTTGCTGGGGAAGGAACTGCAACAATGTTTGATGTTCATAGTGATCATTTCCAAGATGACAGGACTTTAATTTTTCCAGCAATTTCAGCTTGGCTTCCAAAGGACCCTCGAGTCTTGCGGGCTGGAAGACTGTGTCATTGAAAAACAAAGTGTTGGATTCATAGAGTCTTCCATCTGTTGATGGAAGATAAAGTAGGTCATTTTGGAAAGAGATTTTGTTCTGTTCCTCTTTCAACAGGCAAAACAACTGTTGTACAACACGCTTCACAGTTTTTTGCTGATTTGCCTGAAGACTGTCTTTGTCACAACTATCAGAATAGATTTCTTGAAGAACAGTGATATATTGATTGATGGTGGGCCTCTCCTTTACACAAATCTTCTTAAAGAAATCTTCAAATTTCATATAATTTGAGGGAATGCGGTACAAATAAGGCCTAAACTCAAGATCATCATGTAGCACAAGTGCTGTCTGTTTGGCCTTTACAAGTTTTGTCCCTTTTTCAACCAAGATAATGGGGATGTCTGAGAACAGAGAGGGATCAAAATTTATTGACTGCAGGTATGCATATGATTTGCTAAATACTGTGTTTCTTGTTTCCAACAATGTGTCAGTGTGACACTGAGATGTACAGATGTTTTTCAAATTAGCAGCTATTTGTCCAAGGGGTGGAGTCTCCAAGGCTCCGACATCCTTCATTTTCTTTATGAGATGTGAAGAGCAGATTTCTGAAGGTAGGATTGGCATAGATGTCCATATCAGATAATGGTAATCAGTGTCTCTGCCAATAAGTGATCCACTGATTGCAACAACCTCCCTCTCTTGAGCAAAGGCCTTGTGATAATCACAAAGTGTTTGCTGAATTTGCATTGGGAAGATGAATTTAATGTTAGCAACTCTGTTTAGTAAATTTGAGTTTTTGTCATTACTCTTTGACAAAACAATCTTAAGCAACATTTTTGATCTTTCCTTAAGACCATCTAGAGGACTGTTGCCTCTTGTTTCAGATTCAATTTGTTTTGCAAACTCAATGATTTCCTCATCAGACACTTCATGTTTCAATCCAAGACCCTTTAAGAGACGATGTGCTTCAGTTTGTTTACCTTGGAAATTATCCCAAAACTTTTCTGGCACAAATCTCTCTTTTGGAAGCATTACCCTGTAAAGGGATACACTGTTATCATAGAAGTATGAAGCTACCTGTAGAGAGCCATTGATGTCTCGAATAAATTGGACATCTCTCAATGCAGAGGCAATCCTGGGGTCCACTGGTCCAAGTTCCACTAAAAACCGCATTAAATCAAGAAGCTTGACCTCTTTCATCATGAGCACAGAAGGAAGAATAAACTGTACACAGAACTCCAGATCATCTAGAATCTGTATGCTTAGACATTCTGCCAAGACTAGGTTCACCAAAGTGTTCTTCAGGAAAATACTGTCACATCCATCAACATGGTACAAGTTTGAAAAGTCATTCTGAAGCTTAGAATTCAGAATGAAAATCATTCTGTGTAAATCAATCCTTTCTCGTTTTCCAGTTATTGACTCGAACAGGGGCAAGGACTTGAGCATACCAACATGTTCACTCTTCTTTTTGGAATCTCTGATCCCATTCTGTAAGAAGCGTTGCAGATCTACACATTCATCTGTAGAAAGCTCCTCAAACTGCGAATGAGGTACATGATAAACCTCTTCTAAAACAGCACTGCTGTCTCCTGTTTGCAGGAGTTCTGGATTCATATACTTGAGACGGAAATCAAGAATGAGACCAATGAAAAAGCCGTAGTCTAATTTCATGAACCCGAGTTTTATGAGAATGGAAGCTATTTTTTCATCTGGCTTCAGAATCACTTTTGATATGTTTCCCAATGTTTGTAAGAAATGTGTGTTATTTTGACTGGGGCAAATGACTGGTAAAATAGGACTGTCATCAAAGTGCTTTTTTATCTCACTGAAGACATTCATGTTTTCATCTTTGTAGAATTTATCTTGATCATCAAAGAAGATCCACAATGTTTTCAGCCATTTGATCGTCTCTGCCTCCACTTTGTAAAGCTGGCACCTTTGATCAGGTAATGACTGACTGAGGAGTTGAGCAAGTTCTGGTTTCAAATACGCTGCTGCTATGTCAATTGATAAGTCCTTAATAAACTTTCCCTCACGCAGAATTTGGACATGACTTCTATTGACATAACTGTCTGCAAACATTTCCTGATGTCCTTGGAAAAGACTGCTAAATTGTGATATCAGCTTTGGGGATTGATAGTCAAAGACTCTTAACATCTGATCTTCAGTGAGGAGAAGAGGCAGCCCATTGAGATCATGGACATTTTTCTCATCAGCATTTGTCAAGCAGAAGCTCAGAAGTTTTGAACATCTTTTCTTGTCTTTAATCCATGTCTGGTTGATGGGCAAAGGCAATCCACTAGTTGTCTGGGAAGGATCATTCAGCGATCTTTTCTTCAAGAAATTCATCACTGTTGAAGGGCTGACTTCTGTCACATTCACACCAGCTGATTTGAAATTGTCTTTTATTTCATTAATTTTTCTCGTGTTTGGCACTAATTTCATGCCGATGTCATCTAAAATTTCAAAAATTCCATCATTGTCATTTGAAAAATATGGAAAGTTTTCTGAATGTGGTTTAGATGGACTGCACCAGGTGACTGTGTATTTATGTTGTGAAAGATGTGATGACTCAACAGAAACAGCATGTACAGTAGGTATGACAGGAAGATCACGTTGGCTGATTGACCTATAGACCTCATGGATCATCTCATGCCAGACTTTGTCTACTTTCTGTGAAGTGCATGGAAAGTAATTAAGGCAAATAGACTCTAGCTGTGACTTGAGGAATGCAAGAAATGTAGGTGTATCCTGCATGACTGAACACAGACGTAATAGCAGATCAGCATAGAGTGGTGAAATGATGTTTACTTTCAGTGACTGGTTCCACTCTGTCTTCAGACTATCACCATCCTCTTTCCACAAGTCCCTTCTAGAAGAATCTACTTCAAAATTTGCATTCACATGGACTGGCAAACCAGTTTCTCCAGGTAATGGCAAAGAACAAAATGCCCTGCCAGTAAATGTGTGGTTAAATGAGCTTTTCCAACATGCAGCAAGAGCAGCTTGAGGAACTTTAAAATGATCTTGCTTGTTTTTTCTCTCATGGATTTGTTTTGAAAAGCTAAAGCCCTCTGTAATGACCCATTGACTTTGTTTATTTCCAGATGAGATTTGCAAGCCATAGATGGTTTTGCAGGGTTCTGCTGTTCCTGACATCAGGGATTCTCGAACATGTCTGTGAAAGTTTTGCTTGCTTAACATGCTCTTGTCTGTGTGTTTCTTTTCAATAAGGAAATCACTTTTTTTCCCCTTTCCATCTTCACTGATCTCCAAGAACTGTATTTTTGTGATGTGTTTCAAGAAGAGTATTAGTCCTTCAGGATCTTCAGTCAAGGCATAGTAAAGTTCATTCATGTCATCGTCTGTGACTGCATGTCTAGATATTTCAGATTTTTCTGCCATTTTCTCTGTCCTGAGAGGGAGCCTGAACATGGTTCCAGAATTGAGTGCAAACATTTCTGGAAGAAAAGTATGATAAACATCCTCAAAAGATTTTTTTAAATCATCATCAACTGAAAACATGCAGCCTGGGGACTGTTTTGTTATGCCTTCCACATATTTTAGATTTGGATCAGAAATACAGAGCCATTTGTCACCGGTCAGGATAGATGGACAATCTGTCAGATGATACACAGAATTGAAGCCAAGTCCATATTTTCCAGTTCTCCCTAAAGTGCCATGTTTTCCTCCTTCCCCCAGCTGTTGAATGCCTTGCAGATCATCATCAGAAAATGTTCTGTTGTTGTACACACAAAGAGCCGGGCCTTGAACCAGTTCCCATTTCTTTCCAAATATCTTTTCTGTCTTATGTTTTCTTTTGTCCCACACAAAGTGAATTTCTGTTGCCTGTGCATCATCAGCATTTTGAATGAGCTCTTTCAGAATATCCTTTTTAGATGGATATGCATCAATTATATTTTTTATTCGGACAGTTAGTTTCTCAGTTTGTCCAAATTTCTGGGCATGAAGGGAAAATCCAGTGACTAGATGATTTTTCAAAGTATGGTGTCTTGTTGTCATTACACCAAAATGGCAGGCCACAGAACGAGGTATCAGATCATGGGCGAGCTTGACACCAGCTGAGACAGGCATCCATGGACTGTCATTAAATCTCAGCTCTTTAGAATATGTCAACACACCTCTCTTATCAGGTATGAGACAGTTTGTAAGCTTTTCAACTTTGATTTTGTATAGCCCTTTCATGAGTATTGCAACACACTTATGGAGGTCTGACAGGGAAAGAGGTTGAGATCCATTTAAAGTCTTAATTTCATCAAGTGCAGCAACAAATTGCTCTTTTGTGAATTGTTTGTTGACACCAAGGCAATCCCAGAGCCTCTCAAATTTGGAGAAGATAACTGGAAGCACATAGAGATATGGTTTCTCCTCAAATTGTTCACTTCTGGCCACTGACCTCACATTTACAAAGTGATCCTCAATAAAAATGAATGGAAATGATTTTGCATGACCAATAATGGGATTGGGATCTTTCTGTTCCAACAAGTAATTGTTGAGATATTCATAGCAAGACTGGGCAATGTTAAAGACAGTCGTCTTTTTAATTGCATTGCAGTGTTGGTGTGCTTTTAACAGCTGCTGAAGAACAGTCTCAACTGGTGGATTTGTCAGCACTCTCAGTTTTTGGAGAACTGGATCATAATTGTATATTTGAAGGTTTGAATGATCAACTGTGAATTCTGTCATGCTTACTAAATTGTGACAACTGTCATTGTAAACTTCAGAAGGTTTTTTAAGAACAGTGGGGTTCTTGTTTTGCTGAACTAAAGGAACTAAGGCAGGAAGGAATGGTATTTGAGACAGTGTGTGCCAGTGCAGAGAATTCACATCTTCTGAGGAGTCTTTCATTGACTCCACAAGGCACTGAAGACGTTTACGACATTTAGATTTATCCTGTTGCCAAACACTGGATATCTTCCCTGCTCTTTCTATGATGTCCTCTAAAGGGAGGCGGTCACTCAACATTCCCATATCTGAAAGTCGTTGAATCCTTTTTGGTGAGAGAAAGTCATTTTCTGTTCCTTCAAGAAAGCGTCCTTCCTTAAGTTCATACAAACAAGCCATTTTGCCAGAAGGATTCACAAGTCTCTTGATTAATTGAAGCTTTTTACAACTCTGTGTTGGAATACAAGGGTAGCTTTTCAGCAGGTCATCAACAGCATGATCATTCAAGTCAATGGCATTCAGCACAAGAATATTTCTGCAGTGTGTGTCCACAGAAATCAAGTTCTCAAAAACAATTTTGTAAAACTCAGGCCAGTTGATTGTTCTTTGTTTGATCTCTGGCTCAAAGCCACAATCGATGAAACTCTGTCTTACCCATGATGGGAGAGAAACAACACTGGAATATGAAGCTCCCAAGCTCAAGAACATTTTCATAGCAATGTCTCCAATTACTCGGCTCTCCTCAATTTTTGGATTCAGAAATCTCACATTGTCCATAGAACACCAATTATGTCCATTGCTGAAAACCTCCAGAGAATTGCCATTGGCTTTCTGCACAACTGCTGAGTAGAAAGACTCAACCATGGGTAAAAATGCTTTGCTTACTCTCTCTGTGTTAGGCCAGAATGTATGGAAGGAATAGTTCTGGATATGTCCATTTTGGGCCATTTTTTTCAGCTCAAGCAGTATAGTGATGTAAGCAGAGGTTACGGCATCTTTCAGTAAAGCTTTGTTCCACTCAGACTTCACTCCTTTTTCCCATAGACTTTTCCTATTAGAAGTGACTGCAAAAGTTCCATTGACATGGACTGGAAGACCTGTCTCAATTGAGAGAGGAAGAAAGCAAAAAGCCTGGCCTTCATGCTTCAGGCTTTCATCAGGGGACCATGAATTATTTTTTGCCTCTTTATGCAAAGGTACAGCTATACCTCCAATTGGAAATGAAAATACATGTTCTTGTTCAGTTCTTCTCTGGAACATTTGCAAAGAATCATGTGTCCCAAAACAGGAGTACAAAAGCCAGTACTGAGTGAGGGATTTATCTGAGTTATCATGAACTATTTTAACAATGTGTGCTTTGTTGACATCAGTAATGTTGGGGCATTTGATATCACTATTTCTGAAGGTCTTCTCGATCTCTTGGAGACGTGTGTCATTCAAGACAGCAAATGAATTCATGACTTCTCTGGATATTTTGAGAGGAGTCTGAATCTGATCATTCCATAGAGGAGTCGATGCATTTTCTGGGACAATTTGAAGGGACATCGATGTAATGCTCTTCAGAAATAGTAGGTGAGTTTGTGAGTTGTCAGTCAAATGATTTTTAAAACTCCTAATTCGCTCTTCATCATATACCTTTGAACTGATCTCTGACTTATTGGCCTCCTCCAGAGTGCGAAATGGTAATTTAATCAAGGTCCCATTGTAAGCTTTCTTGCTGTTTTGCACAGACAAATCACAATCAAAAATTCCTTCATAAGATTTAAACTGTCCAGGAAACCTTTTGTACAGTCGTTCCTGGAAAGGGTCAAGTTTAATTCCCGGGTTTCCTTTGCTGAGTATGTGCTTTTCCAAATGGGTGACATTTGGATCAAGAATGAGAAGACTTTTTCCACTCAAAATCGAAGGAATATCACTTACATGGTAAACAGCATTAAATCCAAGTCCAAACTTTCCGATCATCTCAACTTTTTTTTCCTTTGATGCTGACCCCACTTTGACAATGTTTTTCCAGTCTTCTTGTGAAAAAAGCTCATTGTTGAAGATCCAAAGGCATGGTCCATTGCAGAGAGCCATTCCATGATCAAAGAGTGTTTCAGGGGGGTCTTTGTGTTTTCTGAAGTCAAGTAGGAATTTACATGTGGTTGCCCCAGCATCCTCAGCATTTTGTAGGAGTTCTTTGAAAATGTCACTTTCTTCATCATACTCTTTCAGAATGTTTTTAATTCTTTGAGTAATTGGTTCAGATTGTCCACATTGTTCTATACCAAATGACTCTTGCTCTGCTTGAATGAACTGTGGTTTTAAGATGCGAGTACTTAAGGATGGGACTTTCAACCATTTTGCAGTGATGGGTAGAACTTCTTCATGAATGACATAGAACTCCTCATTGTCTTGTTTCAGGTCATCCAGTCCTTCTGCACTGATGTCACAGAAGACTGTTTTGGACAAAGGCTGCAGAGTAAAGTTTTGACTTTGTGCTATGACAGGCACAGGGGTACTGTCCTTTAAAAGCTTCTCATTCTTTCGCATCCAGTCAAGAATGGCAATTGACACTTTAAGTTCTGTCAAGTCTCCATGAGGAGGATATCTGCAGTCAATATTTTGTTTTATGTCATGGAGTATGTCTTCAATCTCTTCATAGGACAGTGTTTTCTTCACACCAAATTTTGTTAGCAGGTTTTCATATTGCAAAAACTCTTCAGGCACTTTCTTGATGTAGGGGCTTAGATCCAATTCAGGTGGATAGGCTAAAACTATATCTCCTGGACAGACAAACTCACTTTTATTCCAAATCCAAGGGATGCTTTTTGTGTCCATCAAATCTGTGAAATTTCTCATGCCGTCTTGCATGAATTTGTAAATATTGTGCAGCTTGGTTTTAAACTGAAAATCTGAATTTGGGTTGACCATTGATCTCAGTGCAGAGAGGTTCTCCAAGACTTTTCCAGCAGGAGGAGGCTCATGAAGTCCAAGATTTTTGCAGACATGTCCTGTTAGCTCAGAGGTAAGTGGCATTACATATCCAACAATTGAAGAATACTTTGAATCCCTTACTTCAGCTGGCTTATAGAGACCTTTCTTAAGATTTCTACAAATGCTTCCATTCAAGAACTTTGGCTCTTCACAGGGCATCCACTGCCTTTGCTTCAGCTCTTCTATTTGCGCCTTGGTGAATTTTGAGAGGAAATCATTCTCATTCAGGACTCGAACAAGAGTATTAGCTTTTTTGAATGCCATATCTGGTGAGTGGACACAAAGCTTTTCAGTATGATTTATGACTTGGAGTATGTTTTCTGTTGATATTTCTTTTTGCTCTGTCCTTAGGCCAAGGCGCCGCAAACTCTGAAGCATTTCCTGGGTCTTTGTGTAAATAGTTGGGGGAAAGAAATCCGCCTCGAAAAGATCCTGAAATGTCCTGTTTCTTGGATCAAAAACGTTTGAGGCTTGTTTGCGTTCTCCCCGAGTTGTCTCAATAAAATTGAGACGTTTGGTTTTCGCAAGCAGCTGCTCACTTTGTGAGAGTAGAATGCTACCATTATTCAATATCCAGGTCATTACTGTCTGTTCCTCACCTTTTTGGAAAGAGGCTGCCTCAATGCAGTCAACCAAATGAACAGCCAACTTAGCGGCATCCAACAGTTCAATATTCAGAAGAGTCAAAAGTCTGCGATCAGCTTCATTTGCACACTGTACAATGGTCTCAGGCATTGGCAGATCATTTGAAATGGCTGGTTTGGTAGTTGAAACAACTGCTTGCTTTGATTGAACTGCAACATATTTCCCAGACATCATTCTGAAGATTGGCAACATGGAAAGCAAGTTCTTTTCAGCATTTGAGATTGAATTCAAAGAAGAAATATACATTTTCAACTCCTCTTTTTCATGTGATGAAGCCGAGGCAATGCCTTTGATGACCTGATCTCTGTGTGAGTTCACAAAGACTTGTAGAACACTTCTTGGTGAAGAAGGAAGAACATACCTCTCAATGTCATGATGTCTAAGACACTCATCTCTTTTTATGACTGTACACCCCACCATTCCTAACACTTTCTGAACATGATCTGACAAGCTAGATGCTGTGCTACTCTGAAAGATCAAAGTTGTGTTACTCTGCAACCTTGCTAACAGTATAGAATTGCCTGAACTCTGTAGTGTCTCCAGTGGTATTAAAGGTACGTCTATAAAGCTGTTTAACTCAATCAATTCAGTGCTAAGAAACTTCCAGAATTCAGCCAGCCAGCTCTTTGGTGGATGATGATTTTCTGCTGTTTTCCAAGTCACATGACCTTGGGTCACCTTCCAGTCCATGGGTAAGTGCTTCTTGGTGAGTGCAACAACATGTTTAGCCTCCAAATTTATTATGTTGTATATGCCTGAAAAAAAGTGAAATGATTGAGACCAATTTTCACAAACATGTATAACATTAATTTTATATTATTATAAACATTCACAATGAAATATATGAAAATGACGTACTCATTGTTGCTAGTTTCCTTAGTTGCATAGTGCAAAAAGCGCTCAGATCGTTGGGTATAAATCTTTCTTTACAAAATGGCAGCAATTTTCTAAACAGAGAGAAAAAAACCTGATTATTAGTACTTTGACAACACATTATATACACACTAACAAATTCAAGTAAGAAAGAGACAACTATATCACACCTTACCTTGGAAACTTCTCATTGTCAATCAAAACAGTGTTCTGCACTCCATTGCTAAATGAAGTGAAGGTTCCATCACTGAGAGGCAGAAGCTTAAGACCTTGTAGTTCTGTGTACTTCTCATCACTGAGAGCAAATTCAAGAAGAGAGTATTTGTCATCTTTACTGAGGTTTTCAGCCTTACTTCTGTGAAGGACATCTCTAATATAAGATGGAGTCACCCATGTCAAGGTATAATTTTCAGGGAAGATTTCTTGAACATCTTTCAAAATATGTTCTGGGACTGTGACCAGGTTCTCTCCTTCAGCAATCAATAATCTTGATATCGCAGACATTGTGTCACTACATATATTGTTGACTGGAAAAACCGCATCTGAGGGAGACATCCAGATTTTCTCATCTTTGGAAAGGTGAAAGATCTTGTATTCAATTAGACCCTTCAGAGTATCTGTTGCAACTTCATGCCATCGTTCTTTATGTACAGTCTTGGATAGGTCAGGCCAAAGATTGTACACAGTGGCAGCAGGCAGGGTCGAGTTTCTGGATAACTGAATGGCATCCAGGATCATCATAAGATATACATGAGGAAGGATATATTTTATAAGTAGCTCATTCCACCTTGCAGACTCGTCATTCTTCTGATCCTCCTCTTGCCACTTAATGAACCTCCGATTATCTGTCAGGCCAAAGCAAGCATTGATGTGAATGGGAAGCCCAGTTTTGTTTGAGTCATTATTTGGAAGTGGCAGAAAGCAACTGAGTCGCCCATTGCAAAGTGATCTGTCTTTATCTATTCGAAAAGCTGCATCAACTTGAGGGTAGAAGCTCAGCTTACTGGCTAAAGAGTCAATCTCTGGTATATATCCATGTTTCAGAAGGCAAGATGTCACAAGCCACTGGGACCTTGTTTCTTCCATTTGATGGGGAATGTGTGATACTGTTTTGAAACAAGTTTTTCTGTCAAATGATTCCTGCTTGACATGAGAAAGGTCAGTGTCAAATTGATTTGACGCTGAAACTTTTAACCTATTGTTGCAGAAACCATTGGTGTCAATATGCAGCAAAGTAATGGATGACACATTCCTCAGGAAAAGAAGACTGATGTCTGCATCAACAATGAAACTGTCAAAAAGCTGTGTAACTTTTGTGGAGTCATACAAGTTATCGGAGATCTCAGAAGCCTCATTACGCAGAGGGAAGCGGAAAAGCGTTCCTTTGAAGTATTGCTCCTCACTAATGACCTTCTCCCAGGAACAATTGTTGACTTTACTGACTACATTTTGAAAGGGCTGGAACTGATCTCTTAAGTTCAAAAGGCTCTCTCTGTCCTCTTCATCATCCAAAGACCATCGATAGCCTTCTTCATCCTCTCCAAACATCTTCTTTTGTGGGTCAAAAATGGCTAGGTGTTCAGAACTGAATACACATGGCAAGTCTGTAAATAAACAATAATAATAATAATTATAAATATTGTTGCGTCACCAGTGTTGTGCCAATTTACATGTCAGAATCGGACACCACAAGAACCCCGAGGGGCATTTATTTGTAAAAACTGATGTTGTAGCTGATCAGGGGTGTCATTTATAAAACTGTGTGTAGGATCCTCACTAAAAGTGTACGTGGGCCCAAAAGCCAAAAATAGCATAAGCAAAAAATATATTTTGACTCATAAAACTCCCTTTATAGAACCCAGTGTTTAATGCAGGGTTCGTACACATTTTCCAATGTCAAATTCAAGAACTTTCAAGGTCCATTTTAAAGCTTTTTCCAGCACCTTACACCACCGTAAATGACATACCAATACATAGTCAAAATTATTATGTTGTGTTTTTATCACATTAAAAGAGATACTGCTATACACAGCCAAAATTGTGTTTCGTAATAGCAGAAAGATTTTGAAAGATCAGAAAGATCTAGCAGAAGATAGCAGAAAGATCCTCCTAGATTTTGCTCTAAGTTTATGCTACTGTCAGTCTTTTCACACTTTTTTCCAAATCTAGGGAATGCCGTACAAACTTGTAATGATTCAGTCATATTGGCATGTTTGTCTTTCACCCCACAAAGTTGAGGCTGCCTATGGATAATACTTTTCATTATATTAATGTCCAAATATTGCTTCCCAGATAATGTGATTTTCAGGCTGTAAAACTGAGGTAATTTCAAGGTCTGAAAATATGAAGACATTGGATTTGAACAGTATTTTACAGGCCTTGGTTTTGGGACACATTCTTAATATAGACAAGGTTTGAACAAAATCTGAGACAGTGCAACAACTGTAATTCAATTTTAACCCAGAAGACTCTGACAGTGCACAGGCACCTGCCTGATAAATAGCCTATATTAATTGAAAAAGACATATACATTGATCTACTGGAATAGAGCAGTGTAAATATTGCATAAGGCCATCCTCAACCTTACAGTAGGCTACTTGTATGACACTCAATCTGACACGATTTCTGTTCAGCAATTAACGATTGTTGTTATGCACTGTGCTAACGTTAGTAAGTTACCGAACTAAACTGCCAGTGTGAAAGCACCCTCAGTCACTTAGTCTGCGAATTCCTAGCTAGCAGTTACTAGCGTAAAGAAATAGGCGCTAACGTGTACAGTAGGCTACTTCAGTTGGCTTACTTGAAACGTGTAGGGTGCTTTCACACTGGCAGTTTAGTTCGGAGCGGGTCACGGTTCGCATGAAAATTCGCTAATGTGAACGCTGTCATGCGGACCCCGGTGCGCACTGGGGTACCGGACCCGAGACTACCTGGAGGAGATGGTGTGAGTTCGGTTAGACTCGAACCGTGCTGCGGTTAGCGTGAATGTGAAAGCATCACGAATTCGGGTGCGCACTTGTTCAGGAAGTAAAGTGACCGCGCATGCTTTTTAGCTGATTATGATGTATTTAGTTAAATAAAACACATGTAAGGGATGATAGTGTTGATAATTTACCTTGGATAAGAGCGAGAGTGAGTCTGCAGTGTATTCGCACACACATAGCGCGTGGACTCAGGGCAACAAATTAATGGAAATCCACTGTCTCCTGCGTTTGCAATCAGCAGAAAGCCAAATGCGACACACAGTAAACCTGTGTTGTTCACTCAGCTGCGCATAATAGCACCAAATTGATCAAAAAAACAATATATTGACCCGCGTTCTGTTTTCTATCATGCGTCGTGCACGTTTGCGATGACGTCAGATGCACACAAACGCACCAGGATTCGATAGAATCAAGTTAAGTGTGAAACCAGACCAACACTGCGGGGGCACTGGTACAAGACTTTAGGAAAATAGGAGATACAGATGTGCCGTCACATTCCATTGCTAAAAATAATTTAGAAGCTTATTTCTTTGCCTTGTTTTTGAATAAATAAATCATAATTGTATAAAATAAATTTTTAGAGAAAGTTTTTCCTAAATTTTTTCCACTGGCCAAATAGTATTTTTAATTGTTTTACATCTTTAATGCAAACAAATAGGCCTTATTGTGCATTATTGATTATTAGTTGCACAAAAATATTTTCTCAAACCATGAGTTCTGCTATTATCATGCGCTTAGCAATTGACCCTTCGCTAAGCCACGCCCGAAAACCGCCACTGGCCAATCATGTCTTAGCAACCGTAACTAGGCGTGGGAGGTCTGGCAAGCATGAGCGAGGGAAACATGCCGAAGCGTTGTGCGTATGGATTGTGCAAATCTGATACCCGGTATCCTAAAAGTTTGGACGGGGGAGTGGACTTTTTTTCCTTCCCTGAAATCTAAAAGCCAAGGGGAGAAATGTGTGAGAGACCCCATTCACAACTAAATGTCGACAGGATTAACATAAACACCTATTGCTTGGAAATAATGACGGTTCTTTGTTCATAATGCATATATTTTAACGTAAAATAAGACGATTAAAGACAAGACGGAGGCTCACTGACATACTTTAAAATATATTTCAGCATTTTGTTAATCGACGGCCTACTACCCCTGACCGAGTAACTTTAACCCAATCCGATCGCGGCTCTCCCGGTGTTAGTGTTATTCCACAAGATTTATGTATAAGCTGTTTGATTTATAATTATTAGATTATTTTCACATTTCACTTACCCTGCTGTGCACGAACATAGCTGTTCCTCAATTTGTGTGTTTCCCATTTGAATGGTCAGCGTATGAGGCGCTGCTGCTTGCGCTGGGACTATAGGCTTTAGCTTCAATTTTTATGAAATTATTCTCTAATCGGTTGCATATTATGTCGTGGATATATCCCTCGAATGCACATTGCAGTCCCTTTTGTCTTGCTCTCTCAGATATTTCACATGTTATGACATCTTTTCAACTAGTACAGAATCTAGAGATCATAACACGGGTAATGATAAAAAAGAATCAATGAAGCTAGAATTTTTTATTTTAATTTTTTTTAAAGCAGAGGCCCAGATCTTTCTTTTGATATATTGCGTGGTCAAATATTCATATGACAAAATGATCTGGACGCCATGAGCTTTTTGTAAAAAATGATCAAAAACGCTGGCGTTGGCTTACAACTTTTATTACCCCTTTCTCTGCACCCCTCATTTTGGAAAGGGGGTCATAAATTACATACCAAAAATAAAAAAGTCATTCTGAATAGACACACAACTAACATATATTTAGAAACCCAAAACTTGAGAGTTTACAGTTTAAGATTCAGAATTACTCCGACTGTTATTAATAACATAGAGATATATAATAATAAAAAGATATATAATATAGTTCCCTTTCGAGGGAACTCGCGATGCGTCAACGACGCTTTGGGAACGCTCCCAGCGTGAATGCGTCTGAAGCATCTATGTCAACTAGTCCAATGGAAGGAATGAATGTCACGGGCGGGTGACGTCATGACCAGGAAGTGATAAAAGAGCATCCGGTGCAAACCGGCATTAGCTTCTGTTGCCTCAGCAAGCGATCTGTGTCAAACTGTCTGTTATATTTACTGTTGTCTGTCTGATATATATATTTATGGAAACTAAACAATTGCACAAACTCTGTGTTCTCCCTGCTCGCGCTATTTAACGAGTAGGGACACACACGAGCTTTGTGTGATGTGTTTGGGAGTAGAGCATGCGGTATCAGCCTCCGAGGGGGCTGATTGCCAACATTGTGAGAAGCTTTCGCTTCGCATGCTCCGCTCCCGCCTGTCACTTTTCGAGGAAAGTGGCCGGGCTCGCAATTCTCAGGGTGACAGGTCCCGCGTCTGCCGAGGCAGCGCGGAGAATGCATTCCTGTGGATCGCGAATAGGATCTCTTTACGGGGTTGGAGACGGGTCCGCGGATCTTATCTCCTCCCTTTCCACGAGGGATCCAGTGCTCTCTCGCCGGTCTCGGAAGCCCGCGCTGCGGTCTCTTCCGCCCGGGGAGAGAGAGAAATCAATGCTTCAGTGCTCTACCTCCGAGGAGGTAGATGTGCTGGGCATTGAAAGTGACACAATCATGGGGGAAGTGAATTTGCCATCTCTTTCCCCAGCGTATGAGAAATATATATAGCCTATATATATATATATATGATAGTTTATATATTATATATAAAATAAAGTGAATATATATAAAAAATATATATAAAAAATAATAAGCTGGTGGAAGTGTTTACTAAGGCTGTAGATAAATTAAATATTTATGACCAGCAGAAATAAGGGGGCACTCGTCCTAAAAATAAAATAAATTAAACGAGTTTCCTTCCCTCTATTTTTCCACCTCCATCACGGGGCCTTCCATTTTTCCCGATCTGCACAGCGAGCTGTCTAGATCATGGAAAAAGCCTTACTCCTCTTGTCTTTTAGCCCCCACATTCATGTATATTCAGATATTTGGGGGTTAAGAGGGTATGGCTATGGGGCAATACCCCAGGTAGAACAGACGCTTGCGAGCTATCTGTCTCCCGGTTCAGTATCGTACCTGAAGGCGTCGGCTTCTCTCACTAAACCATTAAAGAAAACTATTTTTTAATCTAGTGGGAAAAGCATATATGGCAGTGGGTCTAGCATGGGCCTGCTTGCACACCATAGCAGTGCTACAAGCATATCAGGCTGACCTGCTGCGGTATTTGGACAGAAGTGAGGGAGTTTGGCCCGATGGGGTTTGAGAACTCCGTCGGGCCACAGATTTATCTCTCAGGGATGGCAGCCCTTGTGGTCACTGAGAGACACCTCTGGCTCAATTTGATGGGAATCATAGAGAAAGATACAAGATAATCTCTCCCTCGCTATGTCCAACCCCCTGGGGCTGCTGGGCGTGAGCAGCTCCAGCCGTCTAGTTTCTCATACACAACACAGCAGCCAAAGCCTTCAAAGCAGAAGCCGGATCCGAGGACCGTTCTTCACGCTGAGAAGGCTGCGGCTCAAAAGAAAAGGTCTGGCGCCACCGGCGTCAGACCGGTGAGGGCAGCCCCAACCGGGGTGGAATGGTGTACACCTCATTATACGGTGCCCTTTCCATCTCGGTGCCCTCAGGGGACCGTTCTGCCAACCCCGCCACCCTTGGTGCTTCGGGGCGCAGCGGTCTCCAGCGAGCTTCTGGCGCAGCGTCAACTCGACATTGCGTCGGAATGCGCCCTCTGAGGGGGGTTCGAAAACAGTCAGTTCGGGTGGTTCCTGCCAGTATGCTTCAGGTCCCCGAACTGGCTGTCTTTATTACACCAGAGGCCAGCCTCGAGGGGCTGGTTCCCTTGGGAGATTTTCTGGCAGCGCGGAAGCTACTGCCAAATATATCTCTATGGGTCCTGCAGTTGGTAGTAAGAGGCAGATTTGGTTCTCGTCCTCCAGGCTACAACGGGGTGTTGCTCACGTTAGTGCATTCCGAGCAGGCTCTGGTAATGGAGCAAGAGGTAAAGGCCCTGTTAGCAAAGAAAGCTATAGAGCAGGTGTACTCACCCGACATTGCGTCGGGTCTTTACAGTCGTTATCTCATTGTTCCAAAAAAGGATGGAGAGCTGCGTCACATACTAGATCTTCGTCTGTTGGAGTGTTTGGTGCTGGAACTCAAGTCCAAAATGCTGACACTCAAGCAGATCGTGACTCAAATCAGATCCGAGGACTGGTTTGTCACGATAGATCTAAAAGACGCATACTTCCATATCTCCATCCTCCCTCAGCACAGGAGGTTCCTGAGGTTTTCTTTGGGGCAAAGAACACCAGTATCAGGCACTTCCTTTCGGTCTAGCTCTATCACCCCGCACATTCACGAAGCGTGTAGACGCAGCTCTGGCCCCGCCAGGCTGCAGTGCATATGCATTCCGAATTGCATAGATGACTGGCTGATTCTAGCGGAATCAGAACAGTTAGCGGTTCGGCACCAAGGTGTCGTTCTCGCTCCTATGCAGATGTTGGGGTTGAGGCTCAATGCCAAGAAGAGTGTGCTTTCTCCAGTACAGAGAACCACTTTCCTTGGTGTGGTATGGGATTCAGTGACGATGCGGGCCACTCTGTCGCCCGTTCGTGTAGCTGCTATCCTAACAGCCACAAAAGAGCTGAGGCTAGGCCAGTCACGCACTGTAAAACAGTTAGAGAGACTGTTGGGTCTTGTGACAGCAGCGTCCAACGGGATAACTTTTGGCCTGCTGTACATGAGACCTTTACAGTGGTGGCTCAGGACCAGAGGGTTCTCCCCGAGGGGAAACCCACTTCGTATGATCAAGATCACGCGGCGGTGTCTCCGCACCTTGGTTATATGGAGGAAACACTGGTTCTTAACCCAGGGTCCGGTGTTGGGAGCTCTTTGCCATCGAGTTGTGATCTCGACAGATGCTTCCCTCACCGGCTGGGGAGCGGTATTGGAAGGCCGCTCAGCTCAGGGCTTGTGGAGGAGTCATCATCTCTCTTGGCACATGAATTGCCTAGAGATGATGGTCGTCTTCAATGCGTTGAGACATCTCCTCCCAGACCTGAGGGGCCATCATGTGTTGTTCTGGAACAGTGACTGTTAGGCCTCAGGGCAGCAGCATCCAATGTGATACCCTTTGACCTGCTGTACGTGAGACCTTTACAGAGGTGGCTCAGGACCAGAGGGTTCTCCCTGAGGGGAAACCCACTCCTTACGATCAAGATCACGCGGCAGTATCCCCGCGCCTTGGTTATATGGAGGAAACTCTGGTTCTTGACCCACAGACAACACGTTGGTGGCCTCTTATTTTGGTCCCTCAAGAAATTACGCTGTCTGAGGGCAGTGTATATTCCGGGGGAGGCCAGAATATTGGAGCAGACACCCTGTCGAGGCAGGGGCTGAGGCCAGGGGACTCCACCCCGAGGCGGTGGAGCAAATATGGGAGTTTTACGGCCAGGCAGAAGTGGATTTGTTCTCGTCTCAGCATACGACGCACTGTCCACTCTGGTTATCCCTCACTCAACCAGTCCCCTCGGGGCTGGATGCTATGGTGCAGACGTGGCCGAGGCTACGTCTGTACGCATTTCCCTCCGTTGCTCTGCTCCCAGGAGTTCTGGAGTGAATCCGCCAGGATGGAATAAGCCTATTTAGTAGCACCACCCTGGCCGAGCTGAATTTGGTTTGCGGACCTAATTTTTCTCCTCGACGGACCTCCCTTGGAGGTCCCGATCAGGAGAGAACTTCTGTCTCAGGCAGGGGATGCAATATTGCACCCCCGGCAGGGGATTTGGGAACTGTGGGTTTGGCCTCTGAGGGGGCCCAACTCATAGAGAGTGGTCTCTCAACCGAGGTTGTTTAGACCATTCTAAGCTCCAGAGCTCCCGCTACGAGGAAACTATATTCACTATTTCGAGAGTTTTTCACTTCTTGGTGTTACCAGCGTCAGTGGGATCCGGTTAACTGTTCAGTAAACACAGTATTCGAGTTTCTGCAAGAACGCTTTGTATCAGGTCTATGTCCTTCCACGCTTAAGGTATAATATGTGTGGCGGCCATTGCGGCTTTCCACGCCCTGGTGGGTAGTACATTTTTGGGTCGAGACCCCCTGATCACTCGTTTCCTTCGTGGCACTTTGAGGCTGAGGCATGCAACTTGCACTAAGGTGCTGGCTTGGGACCTTGCAATAGTTCTAGAAGGCATATCTGGGGCTCCCTTCGAGCCCTTAGATTTGGTCTCAGAGAAGTTCCTTTCTTTTAAGACTATTTTCTGCTAGCTATTTCGTCCCTATAAGAGTCAGACCTTCAGGCCCTTTCGGTCCCCACCTGCCTTGAGTGCACCGGGATGGCCAAGGCAATCTTACCCGAAACATGGATATGTTCCAAAGGTGCCTACCATTATTCCGAGGCCTATTGTGCTGCAGGTTTCTGTCCTCCCCCATTTTTCGGACCAGGAAAAGCTGAACCTCTTGTGCCAGTGCGAGCACTGGACACTTATGTTCATCGGACTTCTCTGTCGAGAAAATCCAACCTATTGAGCATATAGATAGTCGAGACTATTCTTCTTGCTTGTGAGTCTTCTGGCCAACCATTTGGTGGTCAGGGCTCATTCCACTAGGAGTATGGCTTCTAAGCGTATTATCTGGAGTTCTCTCCAAGACGTTTGTGATGCGGCGGGCTGGTCCTCACCGCTCACATTCATGAGGTTTTACAGCTTGGACCTGGATGCTGCCCCAGGATCCCAGGTGCTTGGTGCAGTGTGACAACAGGCTGACACTCAGGCATTTGAAAGTCTGGCGTTTTGGGTATTCTCGTTCCCAAAGCGTCGTTGACGCATCGCGAGTTCCCTCGAAAGGGAACGTCTCAGGTTACGACTGTAACCATAGTTCCCTGAGAAAGGGAACGAGACGATGCGTCACCCTGCCATACTTCCTGCATCCCTGTGATCGGCTTGCTTCGGCAATTTTTGAAGCTAATGCCGGTTTGCACCGGATGCTCTTTTATCACTTCCTGGTCATGACGTCACCCGCCCGTGACATTCATTCCTTCCATTGGACTAGTTGACATAGATGCTTCAGACGCATTCACGCTGGGAGCGTTCCCAAAGCGTCGTTGACGCATCGTCTCGTTCCCTTTCTCAGGGAACTATGGTTACAGTCGTAACCTGAGACGTTTTTTTAACAATATTTATTTTAAATGTATAAAAATGACTTGGCTGTAGTGTAGTAACTTAGAAACACAATTAAGCTAAAGCCACAAGTTTACTTAAACTAAATGAATAACTTTTTTACTACAAAAAAAAGAACCATCACTGAACTTAATTAAAGGTACAATATGTAAGAATTTTATATCAAAATATCCAAAAACCACTTGCACAGTGTTATATATTTCTTTCAATTGTGTATCCTAAATGTTTCCAAGGATTTGTAAATTCAGAGAAATTCACAATTTTAAAAATTGGCCTTCCCTGTTCACTTGTCGC
Source organism: Siphateles boraxobius (assembly GCF_051911475.1). NCBI lineage: Eukaryota > Metazoa > Chordata > Actinopteri > Cypriniformes > Leuciscidae > Siphateles > Siphateles boraxobius. The sequence continues at coordinate 314,439 of NW_027508701.1, forward strand.
CTGTCAATGATGTAAAATCCACATTATCCCTGGTTTCTGCCCGTACAGCCATGGTAACCATGGCGTCAGACGTGGACAACTGCGTAGTGCGTTACGTCTAGCGGCACACTCACGCTGTTGTTGTTGCGTTCAAACATTATGGGCCATGGCAGACTTTGGGACAAAAGGAGAACTAAAGCGAGGATTAAATATCAGCGTGACGTTTTCGAGATGCCGAGAGCTTCACATCCACGACTAACGCCACTCTTGCATCTACTTTATTAGACAGGTGAGCAAATGTACATAAAACTAATCAATGTTATATAGCTCAACATGATGAAATGTTAGAATATGATCAGTATGTTATTCTAATGTTGATCTTGCTTACTGCTAGTCTCATACAGACAAACTAACACATAAAACAACATTATAACTTACAACACACTCAAATGCTGTTTAGTGGGATAGTGTAACGTTAGACCAAGTGAAAATCACACTTGTCAAATCAAGCCACCTTTATTTATATAGCTCTTTTTACAATACAGATTGTATCAAAGCAGCTTTACAGAGATAACAGGAAAATCATGCAACAAAGTTTGTTTCTAGAAGAAAATAGCATCATAGTCCAGCTTAAAGCTACACTATGTATTTTTTTTTGCAGCTAGGGGTCGCTAAACTCTTACAATAACAAAGGTGTAGGTTGATGACACAGTGAATATAGCGGAATGATGGAACTTGTCGTCATGATGATGAATCTGATAGTGTTTATGGATGTTTTTAACATGACTGTGGTATGAAGCAGAGCGCAATTGCTAATGAGAGACAGATATCAGCGCCACACGCGAGTCCAGCGGATATAAAGGAATAAGGACATTTAATTCTACCGAACTTACATACCCGCAAGTGCTGAATTAATACTCACACACGTAAATCAGTAGAAAATTAATAGAAATTATGATTTTGTAAATATATCAATATTTCCAGATTTGAGCACTTTTGGACTAAAAAGTGATAAACACTATTCAGTGAAGCTACACAAATAAACAGGATCAGACGTGACTGAATATGAATGTGTATAGTTATTCTATTCAAAATCTAAAAAAATTACAGATTATTTTGCACTCCTGAAATAAATTAAGACATTAATGTCACTGCAACCTAGTTTTATCATAAACAGTGGTCAAATATTGAAGCTGGAGACTTTATATTATATTTCTAATGATATCCAGATCAAATAAGAGTGTGATGTTTCAATGTGCAGTGAATGTTGAACAACAATAATATGGGGTCCTCTGTGATCTTTGTGTATACAGTTTTAAAAAAAATGCTGGCAGGGAAAGAGCTACATTTATTAACATTCTCCAGTATTTTGCCTAAATAGATTAAATATAAAACTAATATAAAACAAATCGTTTTAAATGCTTCAAAGTAAATTTAGGAATCAGAACATTATAATGTACTGTTTTGATATTTGTTAAATATTATATTCAACAGTGTTATGAAATGTATGTTATTTTAGTTTTATTTAAAGATTAACTTTAAGCGAGTGATAAATGATGGAAAAGAAAATCTAAATGTAAAAAAAATGTTAAATAAGCATACACATTTTACTATTAATAATAGACTAGTCATTAAAAAATGTTACCGTATTTTGTAACATAGCATCTTTCTGTACATCATTCTATGAAGGTTTGCTTTTCTAGTAAGTTGTGTAAGCTGTGCTAATTAGCAAGTTAATTTGTTAGCATGCTAACCATTAAAAATCTGAGAATACAACTAACACAAAAATTACAAATGTTATTGTGATCATTAGTAGCTTTGTATACATATAATGTGATATATAATTTAAAAAGAAACTAACTGGCATACTGCCACATAAAATAACAAGCAATATTGTTGGATTCAGCAGGCACTTAGTAGAATACCTAAAAAAAGGTTATATGAGCCAATATGTTAATGTAGTGTATTTCACCTGTAATATGATAAACAGAGTTGAATCCGATCCCAAATCTCCCGACTTTTGTTGGGTCATCCTGCTTGATGCTTCTGCCAACTCTCTGGATTCCCTCCCAGTCTTCCTCTGTGAACGCTGCATCATTGAAGGCATAGAGAGCCGGTCCTGCCAGATCAAAGATACAAACAGATGATCATACAAAAATGATCAAAAATGACTTTTAAAATAACACACTTTCTCTTACGAGAGTATCTCTCATACTGCGTAATATCTTACGCTATGGGGAAAACCTCTTTTCCAAGAGATATTGAAGCCAAAAATTATCCTTAATTTTGAATTAATGTAAAACGCTGTGCAGCAGCATGCAGACATAGGCAAGACGGCTCGCGCGCCTATTGGCTGCCCTGCGGCAACAGCAGCAGCCTATCGAGAGAGGCCCTGCATGACACCATATCCAATAGGGGCATTTCGCGCCCATTTCGTCACGTCCCGCCAGAAAGGGCTTGGTCTCGCCCTATAAATATAGCTCGATTAGGCTGGTACAACTGATTTTCATCTCTTCAGCGAAGCTCAAGCATCGCTGGATCCAGAGTGAGAAGCCGCGCCGTCGACACAAGCCTTCTGCGGGATAGGCCCTTGAACCTGAAGCCGCTGGCCTTCACGTCGCCGCCTTCAGTCGCCGTACCTGCTACGCTTTCCGGCGTCAATATCCTTTTACTCTGCCGAGAGTGTGTGTTCGCCATCGCGACTCACACTCTCTCTCTCTTTATCTAAAAGAGCAGCGTCTTTTTAAAGATGCTTCGTTCCTGTGGCTGGTGCCGAGCCGCACTCAGCGACGGGGACCGCCATTTCATCTGCGTTTCCCGCCTGGGTAAGGATCATGCAGCTCTCGCGCTCTCAGCTCTCACCTGGCATTTCTTCTCCGAGTCTGCACTCCCGCCCGCTGTAGTGCCGCGCCGTAAAGCGCCGTACTCAGCGGGTCCCCGAGCCTTCTCCAGTCCGTGAAATCTTGCCGGTTCGCCCGCCAGCTTCACCAGCTTCAGTCGAGTCGCTCACTGACGGACAAAGGCTGCCGCGCGCCGCCGCCTCCGCCATTATGACAACGAGATAGCATCTGTAGAGAAGACCAGCTGCTCTATCCTGGCGTCGGACAGTGAGGATGGGGCGAGCTCTGTGGACCTCCCCCCCTTCTGCCCGCGAGTCGTCAGGGAAACGGGCCAGCATTAAAACCGCGGCTAGCTTTCTTTACGTTATAAGAAAGCTACCCCGCCCCCCGTGGGCGTGCGTCACCGGCGAAATGAGGAAAGAGTGTGTTTTAGTCCCGCCGAGGCCGGACCAATCTCCATTTCTCAAACATTTCTCAGCTCCTCTTTGTTTGAGCGGCTGGAAATGTCAATATTGCAGGAGTGAGCCTGTTGTATAACACGCACGCCTGCGAAACAAACGCCGACACACACAGAACTGTGATGACGCTCTCTTATCTGCTCAACGCCCCCCGTGGGCGTGCGTCACCGGCGAAATGAGGAAAGAGTGTGTTTTAGTCCCGCCGAGGCCGGACCAATCTCCATTTATCAAACATTTCTCAGCTCCTCTTAGTTTGAGCGCCTGAAAATGTCAATATTGCAGCAATGAGCCTGTTGTATAACACGCACGCCTGCAAACAAATGCCGACACACACAAAACTGTGATGACGCTCTTTACGTGCTCGGGCTAATTTAAGCTTTTGTCGTTTCCCCCTGTAGCTCAGTGGCGAAACCCAAAGCCTTTGCACGGGAGACCCGTGTTCGATCCCAGCTCTCGCAGCAGATAATATTTAGTCTCGCCACGGCCAGACTTACACCCAAACTTTTCACTCGTTCAGTCCCAAGGAAATGCGACTGTTCCAGTGTATTTTGTAATAATCAAGCTGGTACCATGGCCCGCTTGCCTGCACACAAATGCCGTTTCCACGGCGACCCAGAAAAATCATATAAGCAGTGTATTTTCTGGTATTCCGGCCACAGCCGATGGTGTTATGAGTGTATTAAAAATGCCACAGCCCAGTGTTCATTTCTACACACAGACACAGCCCGCCACAGTGCAGGGCTCGCACAAATGGGTTTGACTCATGTCAATTGTGCATTAAATGTAGTGAATGTGCCCACAACCCAGTGCCCACAAACACTACACACTGCATGTGCCTCGTTTTCTGTAAAGAAACCAACACACACACAGTCAGCTAAGGCCCACGATGTTTAAGTCTCGCCGCAGCCAGACTCCATCGAAACTTCTCGCTCGTTCAGTTCCAAACAATATGACTGTTCCAGTGTATTTTGCAGTAAACAAGCCGGTACCACAGCCCACTTGCCTGCACACAAACGCCAATTTTACAGCGACCCAGATAAATCCCAAAAAGAGTGTATTTTCTGGAATTCCGGCCACGGCCGATGGTGTTATGAGTGTTGTGAGAATGCCCAAGTCTCAGTGCCCATTCCCACACACAGACACAGCCCGCCACAGTTCAGGGCTAGCACAAATAAAATCGACTCATGTCGATTGTGCAATAAATGTAGTGAACGTGCCCACGACACAGTGCCCACAAACACTACACAAAGCATGTCCCACGGTTTCTGTAAAAACGAAACCAACACACATTCAGTCGGCGCGAGCCGACAGTGTTCTCAGTGCAGTGAGTGTGCCCGCTATCCCGCGCCCACATTCCCTCACAGACATGCCGAACCCCACGGGGCTCATCCCGCTCGCCTTCTCTCCACAACCTGTCAGAGAGAAGCTGAGCGCGGTCGGGCTGCCCGCTGTGATCAGCGCACCCCCCGCCTCGCACACTGCAAACACAGTGTTTATTTCTCAGCACACCGGAGGTCTCCGGCCGCCGTTATGCCGCGGCCAGAGCCCAGATTTCATTCTACCTCTAGCTATTCACGCAGATGCGTGGGCGAAGCTTCTCGGGGTATCAGAATGGGTGCTGAATACTATAAAAAGAGGTCGAAACGATGGTAAAAGACGAAGTATCTCATCTACTTCGAGGCGAGATAGCGAAACTACTGAGCAAAGGGGCTATAGAACCTTTATCCCAGGCTCAGAGCGAAGGGGGTCTATACAGCAGACATTTTCTGGTACCAAAAAAAGACGGGGGTCTCAGACCCATTCTAGATCTGCGACAGCTGAACAAAGTGCTCGCGAACCGCCAGTTCAGAATGGTTACAACCAGGAAAATCCTCGCGCAAGTTCGGCAGGAGGACTGGTTTATGTCAATAGATCTGAAAGACGCCTATTTCCAAATACAAATAGCGTCACGTCACAGGCAATTCTTGAGATTCGCCTTCGAGGGCCAGGCATACCAATACAAAGTCCGTTCGGCATGTCCCTGGCACCCCCTACATTTACGAAGTGCATGGACGCGGCTCTCGCACCCCTGAGACTCCATGGAATGCGAATTTTGAACTACTTGGACGATTGGCTGATTCTAGCTCGATCACTATCAGAGCTCATAGAACACAGGACCACATTACTCGAGCATCTCGAGAATCTGGGTCTCACAGTCAATTGGGCTAAGAGTTCGGTGTCTCACAGCCAGAAAATTTCTTTTCTGGGAACAGTGCTGGACTCGCTATCCATGACAGCGCGTCTGTTGCCAGAGCGCGAACTGGACATTCAGCGTGCCGTGAAATCCTTCCGCCGTGGCTCGATAGTCCAGCTCAAAAGGTTTCAGAAAATGCTGGGCCTCAGCAGCTTCAGTACTCCAGCTGGGTCTGCTTCGCATGCGCCCACTGCAGCTGTGGCTGAAAGTGCGAGTTACGCCCCAGGCATGGACCGCTGGCCGGTTTCGCCTCCGGGTCGATCTAAAATGCGTTTCAGCTTTGGAACCTTGGAAAATAACCGACTGGTATCAGTCAGGTGTGAGTCTGGGGGACTCCCTCAAGTGTGAAGGTGGTGTCCACGGACGCCTCCACTCGGGATGGGGAGCGCTGCTCAAGGGCAGACCGTTCTTTGGCCAGTGGTCAGAACGGGAAAAGCTCCTACATATAAACTGTCTGGAAATGATGGCAGTCGACAACGCGCTACGGCGCTTATGTCCCCAGATAAAGGGTCACCACGTCTTGGTCCGGTCGGACAACATGTCAGTGGTGGCATACATAAATCGTCAGGGCGGCATCAGGTCCCGAAACCTTTACAGGCTAACGGAACGCCTCCTGGTCTGGGCTCAGCACAACCTGCTTTCACTGAGAGCGGCGCATGTGCCTGGTCACCTGAATCTGGGACCAGACAGACTGTCCAGAAACAATGTCCCAGCAGGGGAATGGTCGCTGCACCCGCAGACGATCCGACTGCTGTGGGAGACATTCGGCAGAGCGCAGGTGGACCTGTTTGCGTCCCACGAGAACGCTCACTGTCCAAAATATTTCTCCAAGAGCAAGGGCGCGCTGGCCCACGTCTGGCCCAGCTGTCCCCTTTATGCTTTTCCCCCCGTCTCGCTCCTGCCTCAAGTGCTGGAACGAATCAGGGAAAACGGATGCCCAGTGCTGCTTGTGGCTCCGCTCTGGACAAACCAGACTTGGTTCCCAGTCCTAATGCGACTGACCAGCACTGCCCCGTGGCCAATACCGTTGAGGAAAGACCTCCTCTCTCAGGCCAAGGGCTCGATTTGGCATCCCCGCCCGCAACTATGGTCCCTACATGCATGGGCCATCAACAGGTACCCGCTAAACTTAAGCACGATCACGCAGGCGAGGGCCCTGTCTACTAGACGGCTCTATTCCTCGAAATGGTCTGTGTTCTCTGCCTGGTGTCAAGCTCAGGGCTTTTCACCCATAGACTGCGGGGTCACGGAAGTACTCTCCTTCCTTCAAGAGCTGCTGGATAAGGGCAGGACCCCATCCACGCTCAAAGTGTACGTGGCGGCCATAGCAACGTTTACAAAACCTGTGTCTGGCCAGTCACTGGGGAAAAACGACCTAGTCGTGCGATTCCTCAAGGGAGCTCGGAGGCTGAACCCTCCCAGACCTCCTTCAGTCCCGGTGTGGGACCTTTCTACGGTTTTGGAAGCCATGAAAGGTGCCCCGTTCGAGCCAATCCATTTGTCAGACATGAAGACATGTTTGTCAGACATCTGTCTTTCAAAACGGTGTTTCTTTTGGCTCTCGCTTCAGTGAAGCGCATAGGGGACTTACAAGCGCTTTCAGTAAGCGCGTCATGAATGGAGTTTGGGCCTAATGACTCAAAAGTCATACTCAAACAAAGGCACGGGTACGTGCCCAAATCCCTCAACACACCGTTCAGGGCCCAGGTTATTTCCCTGTGCGCCCTCTCGGTTCATGATGAGGAGGAGGATGTGAGTCTCCTTTGCCCTGTCAGGGCACTGAGAGCTTATGTGTCCCGCTCGTCTGTCTTCAGACAGACCGAGCAGCTCTTCGTTTTGTTTGGCGGACGCTCCAAGGGACTGACCGCATCAAAACAGAGCCTATCCAGATGGATAGGCGACGCCATAGCACTGGCTTACACTTCTAAGGGCCTGCAGTGTCCTTTGGGTGTCAGAGCGCACTCCACGAGAGGCGTGGCCTCGTCGTGGGCATGGTATAGTGGGGTTACCCTGCAAGATATCTGTACGGCCGCGGGCTGGGCCTCGCCGTCTACATTTATAAGGTTTTATAACCTAGAGGTTCCCGCCTTAGAAGCCAAGCTTCTGTCGGTATAGAATTCAGTGCTATCTGCCCCGCTGTCCCGGCCCAGATGCTGAGTTTTGCTTGTGCATCGCTCACTGAGCGATAAAACAGCTCCATGGGTGTTGAATAACCCGTACTATTACCCAGTTCAGGCTGAACACGTTCACCCTGTCTGTATGAAACACTGTTAACATAACTAGCTCCTGTAGGATGCTATTTCATGGGGAATGATGCTTGCAGCCTCTCTTCTCCGACTCTCTGTGAGTCCATGGTGATTATGCACTATATGAGCCCCGGGCTACTGCCCTTGGGACTTTGGTGTCGGATCCCAGTACGCACGGCGTTTTGTATTGTGTTCCCCATAGCGTAAGATATTACGCAGTACGAGAGATACTCTCGTAAGAGAACGTACTAGGTTACTAACGTAACCTCGGTTCTCTCTAGAGAGGGAATGAGTACTGCGTATCTTGCCGTGCATACACAGCTCTGGTTCGTTTCGGCGATGAAAACCAGTTGTACCAGCCTAATCGAGCTATATTTATAGGGCGAGACCACGCCCTTTCTGGCGGGACGTGACAAAATGGGCGCGAAATGCCCCCATTGGATATGGTGTCATGCAGGGCCTCTCTCGATAGGCTGCTGTTGCCGCAGGGCAGCCAATAGGCGTGCGAGCCGTCTTGCCTATGTCTGCATGCTGGTGCACAGCGTTTTACATTAATTCAAAATTAAGGATAATTTTTGGCTTCAATATCTCGTGGAAAAGAGGTTTTCCCCATAGCGTAAGATATTACGCAGTACTCGTTCCCTCTCTAGAGAGAACCGAGGTTACGTTAGTAACCGAGTACGTTTCCTATAGCGCAGTAAAGACTTTCAGTATCTGGACAAATACTGGTCATGACAGAAGAATGAGTTAAGTCTTCCATATTCTATATACTTTATGCCCTTATTTTCAGCTCAATTTTTTAATTTTACGACGAAACTGTGATTTTGACCTGGTTTTGAGATACAATAATGGTGACCGGAGCTTTTCAAATGAGGAGAAGCACAGATAGCAGTTATTAATGGCAAAGTGAGTCTAATCTATTATTTTGGTTGCTCCCCATGCAAATAGATCTCACGATCCTCACAACATTTACAGAGCTTCAATCCACTCCTACTTATACATTCACACAGAATAAAGACAATCATATTAACTGAACAAACAGTGCAATAGGCTGATATTTTACACTTATACTTTTATTCACTAAACTGAAAGTCTATTTACACTATCTCCGCCCACTGACGTCTGTTTGGACCAGACTAACCACGGAAGACACTGCATTATTAGCAGTAGTAATAGTGTAGGGGTAAAGTGTGTGGCAGAAAGTTCATGCAAATCAACCTGAGATCATAATCCGCCTTTTGCCGAACTCGCTCTACTTCCTTTTCCCATCCCATATCAGATCAGAAAGGCATGTGCTTTCAATAAAATGAAGAACACATTCGAAAAGTGGAAATAAAGTGTCTAACGTGTGTTTAATAATAAAGTGTTTAGGGGTTGGTGTATAGGGACGGCTTTATTTTCCCAATAAGGCAGCATCCATAAATATAATAATTTACACTTTGTTATTATTGCATACCGTGTAATGTACAACAACACTGGGGTGCAAATGCTATTTGCCCCTATTTTAAAGTATAAATAGCATCTAACTACCATTTACACTTACTGTAGTGTAATTAGAATCTATTGCTACTTGCACACGGTGTAAATAAAATATATCGCTAAGAAAATATGCTATTCTCACTTGGTGCAAATAGCCGCTCCCAAAAAGTTGGATTTAATATAAAAACATACTGTACATTTCAGAGCTCAAAACTCGCTTCCCATTAAAAAAGGCAGAAGGTATAGTTGCAAAACTCTTCATGGCTGTGACATATGAATGAGGACAAATGTAAAACCCTAGACTGTAATATCCTTTGTTGCAGGCTCTACAGTAACTTTATAAAGTTTAAGTCTAGTGTGATTTAAATCTGTTTACAACACAAATACCTTGATACTTTCCGAGCTCTTCAGTCCACAGGCTATGAGTCTCATAATGCCTCTCATCATGAATAAACACCACACGTGAAGCTCCTGCATCATCTGCGTTCTGGATCAGCTCCTGATACGGTACAGGATTAATATTAAACACAGATACGATGACATATTTAAGATACATACCATTTAACAATGATGCAAAAGTATTCATGCAATATTTAAACCTTTTTTTAGCCTACCTTCAATATTTGTCCTCCATCTGGGTACCTTCTCAAAATTTCTTTCAAGTAATCAATGAATGGTGGAGACGTCGCACCAAATTTATTTCTGCATTGAACAATGTAAAGTTTATCACAAACTGCACAAAACACAGACAGAGCAAATTCAAGGTTCATGTAATTGTCTCGTCTATTCAGTTCTGTTTGTTCTTAGTTTCTGTTTTCCTGGACGTTTAGTTTGTTTTCATCATTCACATGTGTTTCTCTGTCTCAGTTTCCCACCAGTTATCGGTTGTCATGAACACACATCTAATCATCACACCTGTTCGTTATCATCTCTTTATCATGTGTATTTAAGTTGCTCTGTTTCACTCTTCAGTCGGTTTGCTTTTGTCGGTTATGTTTGTTGCACGCACACACTGCTACTCTTTCTTTCTGTACTCGAGTTTACTTAATTATTAAAAATCTTCTTCATCATTGTGACAGTAATAGACTAAATACAAAATCAGCCTAGTAAATAAATTGTTAGTATGCTTGAGATTATTTTTTAAAATGTAGCCTAATCGTTTTTTATAAACAGTTTTGATCTGATGACTCTCAGTGTACTTTAACAATCCACCATATTAGTTATGGGATTTAAGGCCCTTGCACACTGAGTCCGAAATTCGCGTCCAAAATATTCACACGTTAAAAAATAAATACGGCCTCAAGTTATATCAATCACGCTTGCACACTGCCTCCGAAACTTTCGTCCGTCATTAAAAATTGGATCGGGTTCGATTTTCTGCGTTTTTCGCATCCGTAGCAAGCAGTTTGAATGGTTTTTTGACAATTCAGAGCCACCGAATCACAAATACGAAAAAACGCATACTAAAATTTCGGACTCAGTGTGCAAGGGCCTTAAGCATTAAACTGTCATAACGTGGCTGTAATGCATGCATGACGATGGAGAAAATAATCAAAATCTTCAGTAAATATGACACAACCACAATATAATAACGACGATACCAGACTAATGAACTAGGGAAAATCAGTGAATAAAAAATTCCCCATGAAATCAAAATTGAAAACCATTGTTTGGTTTTTAGTATGAATATGTTAGCCTTACTGTACACTTTAGAACAGAATTCTCTTCATTTATTTTAGCAATTTATAACTGTAAAAAAAACACTAATTAAAATAGTTACTAGCTTCAAAGTGTTCAGTTAACTTATTTAGATGGGGAATCACTGAAATATAACTAAGTACATTACTGCACAAAAATAATAGATGGCTTGCTAAGTTGTAAATAATGTCTGAAAGGTGTCTAATGTACATTCAGGATAATAAGTAATTACTAGCTTATTTTGGCTTTTTTTATGGATCCTTCAATGACTATGTCATTGACTATGTCCTTACAATATGTTAAATTAATCAGCAATTACTAGTGTGTTTGTGCAGTTTGCATTTAGAAGATATGAGCATTCAAAACTTATAGTCTCTCACTTCTGCCAATATGGATCAATGATTTTGATGACATCACTCTGCACTTCAGCTTCATCAGATTTTCTGTCCAATCAAATGCTCTCTAGAATCTGAAGCTCCGCCCCCTACATTATGATAGACTCTGACGGTGCTGATCCACTTGTCCGACATGACTGTCGCGTGGTGTCGCGACGCCTCCCCCACATTTGTACGTTGATGGGCGTTCCTCTGTTTACCGCTATGGGCGTGGTTTTGCCCGAGCGGGAAATGTTTCCTATTAGAACAGAGGACCTGCGAGAGACTTCCCTCCGTCTCCATATGCTGTACTTCTATTGGATAGTCGTGTCGCGTTCAACGGAATTCATTTGCATAAAGATGGGCATCGGCCAGCTTTTTGAAGCGCTGCAATTTTCTAAATGTAGCGCCGCCTTCCCGGAATGCTTTGCGGGCGCGACAAAGTCGCGTGACGTCACCCATTGGAATAAAGCAGAGTGTGGCACGACAGAAGTGTCGCACGGACAAGTGGATCAGCACCGTGAAGCTGCAGCACATAGTGCATTATATAGGGGATAATGAACGATTCAGACTGTTTATATGCTTTCCATTGGGGTGAATGACATTAGTGTTAGTTAGTCAGCGATCTGGAGGAGATTAGGAGGAGAACAGTAAGAGACTTGGAGGAAACTAAAGCCCCGTTCACACCGCCAACGACCCGCAGGAACAAAGCGACACGATCCCATTCATTTCAATAGAGCGCTGGCGACTTCTGGCGACACGAGCGACGGTGACCATTGGCGACAGAATGTGGGCGTGTCAAGGGACCCGAGACATGCGACAAAAGTTCAGAAATTTCAACTTTATGCAAATGAGAAGCGATTTTCACGAACAACAACCAATAGGAAAGAAGACTTTATAGTTTGAGTGTTGTAATTTTATGATGCAAGTTTAGCACTGCTGCAGTTCATTTTACAGTTTCCCCTGCATTATGTTGACTATTAGGGACAAGAACATTGATTATTTGTCAAATTCGAATAACGTTTTATTAATTTATGACAGTATGAGTGAGTTTAATTTGTTGATTGATCGATCGTTAATCTAGTAAATTATTTAATCCACCGAACACTGCTGTGGTAATATAAAAACACTCTCCCAACAGCATATTGTTACTTTTAATTCTTTTGAGCCTAATTCCTAGTCAAATTTAAATTATATAGTTGTATATATCACTTGTGATGGTATTTTGTATAGATATGGCCAGACGTGCAGTCTACCAATAACATATAGTCCATATAAGTAAGTCCCTCTCCTCCTCTTCCGGCTCATGGGATCTTATTTCGGAAAAAATATGTATGGTAGTCAATGGCGAGAGACAACTTATCTTTTTATTCCGTCTGAACTGTGCCCTGAATTACACATATGATGATTGTCAATTTAAAAGATAATTATGAAAGTCAAGAAAGTCACAGTTAGTCATAAAACAGAAGAGTAACATTTAGTTTTATGTGAAAATCACTCAATGAACTACATCTCTCGTCTCGCACTATGTACGTCACCAAGCTCGTGTGTGTGCAGTCTGGCACAAAACACACAGGCATGATGGCGTAACGTTACGATTATAACGTTAGACTATGGAAAAAAAGACAGACGTTAGCTTCAGTAAAGGTAGCTTCATTCATTGAGAGAAAAGATAAGACGTCACATGCGCGCCTTTTGGGTTATAGTCTTTGTAATTACGTATTTTCACAGTCTTATACCTCAACAGTTTTACATCAAACTGCGACTTTCTTGACTTTAAAATGTATCTTTTAAATTGACAAACATCATATATGTAATTCAGGGCACAATTCAAACGAGATCAAAATATTTGTTGTCTCTCGCCATTGACTACCATACAATATTTTCCCAAAATAAGGTCCCATGGTCCACTGGAAGGGGAGGGACTTATGCCGCGTTTCAGGCAACCTGTAACCCGTATTTTTCCAACCTTATACCCGTGAAAGTGCACTGGAACGGCGGTCAAACCCGTGACTTCCCAGCCGTGAACTCGTACTAGATCGATGTACTCCCAGTTATGAGCTCTGACGTCACATAGCCCGCAAAACCATACAAAACAATGGCAGCCCCTACGGCTGCAGTGTTTCTGCAGGCGGTACACGGTGAGAATACACTTTAGGACAATATAACGTTGCAGTCAAATTAATAATAATATAATAATAAAGATAATAATACACACACACACACGATTATGTATTACAATGTTATGTGTCTGAAACAATAAGTATGTCGTGAAAGTGTATTTCCGGATGGAAATGTTAAGGTGACGTAAACCTGAACTTGACAGGTAGTTTGGCGTGACTGGCCTGGAAAGCTACAAAGTCGTGAGTCGTGGTTTGAAGTCGTGATTTACGTGCTCAAAAACCTGCCTGGAATGCAGCATGCAATGAAAGTGAAAAGTGTAATTGCCGCAGTAAAAGTGTAAGTGAAAGTGTATTGCCGCAGTAAATGTTAAGGTGACGTAAACCTGAACTTGACAGCATTGATCTTGCTTACGAAAAAAAAAAAAAAATTACGTACTAGTTTAAATGTAGCTACCACAATTCCTTGCGCTCAGGTAGTTTGGCGTGACTGGCCTGGAACGCTACAAAGTCATGAGTCGTGGTTTGAAGTGGTGATTTACGTGCTCAAAAACCTGCCAGGAACGCAGCATTAGGCTCTCTATTAGAGCGACAGCAAGCAAATCTGGCCAAGCTGTGATTTAAAATAAACACTATTGGCTATTTTTAAAAGGGGAGGAGCTGATCGATATGGCCAGCCCTGTCTTCCTGATTCAGTGGACATTACGTCAACACATTGAATAATGCTGTGTATTTCAAGCATTGGGGATTTCTTTAAGACTGCAAGGGAAGCTCGGCATCCCCTATAACGTCAAAAAATGAATGGTCAAATATGTACTATTGTGTTAACATTTTATTGACTAAAAATGTGTTAGAACATGTTCATCTCGAAGACGAGTTTTCCCTGTTGAAGTCGAGCATCCATTGACTTCAGTGGCGCTGCTTTGAACAGTTTTTTTCATTGCTTTGAAACTAGACGGTCATTTGATAAATCTGGGATTATGTCCCGCCCTCGGAGACTGCAGTTACAGTCCCCAACCCAGAGTCCCGCATTCTCAGACCCCTCGTTTTTCGAGACAGCGCCTCCTATCAAATTGGATCGGATAAACATGTGAAGAACTAAAGCCAAAACATGAGTATCATCAATTTTATTTAGCGAATCATTCTCATTCGATTTCTTTTTTAATCAAACTAGGCTACTTTATAGCTCATCGATACACCAACATATGAATAGTCCATTTAATATTTGTAAAGATAGTTTGTAACAAAATTTGAGCCGTTATTGTATGTTTTTTCGCCTTTTTTCCCCGAAAATATTTTGATAGCTAACGTTAGCCTTTAACCTTTGACTTTTTGTAGACAAGCCATTGTAAAAATTTGATTAAAATAAGTTGACATTAAAGTAGACCAATAGTCACTAACACAATTCTTTCTTCCTTTTTTCTTTGCTTTGTCCTGTTTACAGCAAGATGATGTTTAGGTGATCGTTAAATAAAGTACAGAGTTGTTTATTATTGGTGTTTTGTCTATTCTTATTTAAGTTTTGCTTCGCATTCAAAATATCAAAAAACAGGTTCTGTAATGTTAGCATGGTATAATGTTAATTAGACCATTATAGGTTGAACTGAAAGAAAAATTGGAATTTGAATTTTAAAAAAACATTGTAGCAATATAATATCACAAAATATTTTTCAGAAGATAGTTCAATCTGTAATTGTATCCCTTCCATCAGTAATTTTTTTTCAATTACATCCACGCTCAAAAATAACTACTGGGTAATTTGTTAGTCAGAGAACACAATGAGTTTTTTTGGCACATTCATTAAGCAGGGAACGCAAATATTTATTTGGATAACTTTAAATAAAACGAGACCGTAGTATTGCATCCTATTGTTTTCAATGGCATTGACGAGGGGTCTGAGAACACGGGACTCTGTGTGCGGGTGTTATACAATCTTCCGAACAGCAGGAGGCGCTGTCTTGAAAAACAAGGGGTCTGAGAATGCGGGACTCTATGTGGGAGACTGTAGATGCAGGCTCCGAGTCTGCAGCTTCATAATATCCATAGATATAAACACTAGATGTCGCCTTGGGGTTCTAAGCATGCGTCAAAACCGCCGCCATCTTGGAACAGGGCTCTTGTCATAGGAAGTAGCTAGGTAACGCTGAATTCATGGATGATGCCGGACTTTTGTGCTGCGTATGGATGTTTAGACGAACGAAATCTAAAAACCAGACAGCAAGGGATTACATTTCACAAGATTGTGAAATTTTTTAATTTTTTAAAAATTTCTCTGGACTCTATAATAAATACATGTCTGACCGTTGGAACAAACCAAAACAACTAGAAAATCGCATTCCTGACGATTTATGGTGATTTTATTTCCGTTAGACCTTTTCCTACATTGACGCTGATGAGGGGTTCCCCTGTTTCAAGATGGCGGCTCTATTGACGCATTCGTTCCAATGAACTGCCGTAGCCAAGCAACATCTAGTGTTTATATCTATGCATAATATCAAAGAGTATAGAAGATCAAGAGGCGAAACTCAATAGAACGTTCCATTGCAACAAACGTGCCCAGCAGCAGCGCTACCCTTCCGCCATTTTGGGGTGAAAGCGCCTCGGCAGTGTTGATGTGTCGTTCGCGAACGAGCCGCTCTAAAAGCCGATTCTTTGAAAAGAGCCGGACTTCCCATCACTATCCACTAGCTTTTTGCTGTCGCTATGGCAATATCAGTTGCTTTGTATCAATATCAGTTGCTAATGTAGCCTACATTAAAGATCAAATCCAAACTGAATGATGACAACACAGAATAACGTACAATCACTGGACTAGTGATCATCAAATCCCTTTTAACAGTTTATTTCACAGACTTAGACAAGTTTTCTACTTTTTTCCCACAAAACCTTTAGTATTAGCATTACAAACACTGAATTAATACCAACATATAACAGTAAGTAAAGGACATGCTGCTATATCAGATCATTGGGAATGTTGGACAATATTTATATATAACAACAATAGAATAGCTTTACAGTCAACTGTTTTTTTTTTTTTTTTTTTTTTTTTGCAGTACCTACTATCTTATATTAATGACCGTTAAAGCAAGACTATGTAAACAAAAAAACACAGCCACTGTCCATCATGTTCTATAAGATCATCATGTTTGTAGCATGATCCAGGGGATTACCCATACAGAAATGTAATATATGTCAATATAAGTAAATTATATAGCCTGTCAGTGCCCATGTATGTCTGCTGCCTCTTTGAGAATATATGCAAAATTCATATAAAACACATAGACATATATGAAACAATATAGCAAAAATGGCCGTTTTCATGTAAGTGCCATATATTTTCCCTTATATTCACATAAATGTTAAATATATGTAGCCTAAGACGCATATATGTATGCATATGTACTTATTTCAATGCATCAGTATCACATGCATGTATGTTTACATACATTTATTAAATATGTATGTCACATATTTATACTTAATGTTGTCCATATATCCGAGAAATACTATACTCTGTAATATATGCAGATATATGGTATCGTATATACAGTAGATTAACTCAAATATTTTCTTCACATGTTTGGACACATAAATGTTCATATATGTTGCAGGCATAGGCTATATTGTGTTCTCAGATAAGTCAAATATATGTATAGATATATGTCATGCTATTTAAAATATAACATATATGGCCATACATTACATTTTTGTGTGGGTAAAAAGTACAAAATATATTTCAGGCCTAGTGGAGTTGGTAACTAATAATAGTAATAAATGTGTAAAGTTGCATAAAATGGAAATAATCAATAAAGCAAGAAAAAATTACCTCAAATGTGTATTTAATGATTGGATTAACCGTTATCTGTGCTGTTGTCCAGTAACTCCAGTTGGAATTTTCACCCCAAAATGGCGGCCGCGCTACCGAAGCGCCACCTAGTGGCTGTTTACAAAAAAGCATCAGAGTTTCGCCACTTGTTCTTCTATACTCTTTGATAATATTGAGCTTCTCTGGAGTGAATGAGGAGTGGGCGGGGCTGGACACTGGGCTTCTGCGTGATGATTGGAGGGTCTGTCAAAAGACTGCATTTCCTTTTGATTGACAGCGATTTTGTACTATAAAAAGTCGCTGACGCTGAAGCCGTTCGAGCTCTCAGTCCCATCGCAGATTTTGCAAGTGTAGTCGAAAGACAAACTGCTGTAACCTATTTCTTGATATTTGGTTGGCGAAATTGCTAGGCAAGTTTCATCATACATTTCACACAATTATACACCACATACTTTTCAAGGCACATCAGAGGAACTTTAACTAAACGGATAACTAACGTAACCAGGAAAACATGTGAACTCAATAAAAAAATGTGGAGACAAACTAGCAAAGGGGAACACAAAACTGGACATAATCTTTACAAAAACATGCAGTGAATAAAACCACATACTTCTTTTTCCTCTTTTGCCTCGATGCTGAACTCATTGTTCTTATTTTACATTCTCCTGTGTGGATAAAAAATTGAACTGTTAGCCTACTGTAAAAACAATAATTTACTTCCAATTTCTCCAAATTCTTAAGCCAACTTTTTGAACAGTTATTCCATGGAAACTGTTACAATACTGTAAATGTAATCTCAATAAAAATGTATATAAGATAGTATAGGCCTCGCAGAATCTGCTAAATGTTAATCTGAAAAAAATAAGAATTCATAAAAATTGCCTTTTTTTCTTTGTTTTGTACTGCCCTGAATAAGCTAAACAGCTTAACTGATTTTTCCATATCCACAAGAGAAAATATTGGGTAGACCTTGACGACCCCTTGCATATACACACATTCAATGTTCAAATCGTATGTTAAATCTTATTATGAACAACTTTGCCTCACGAACCAATGGTTTCAATCAAAATTTTACATTTTAAACCAGCTTTTCTCTGCAAAACCAGTGTAGTACAAATCATTAAATTTCTGTGGTAAATTAGCCTACCTGAAATTGCTGAACATTTTGATTTTAACATCTGATTAATGTGCTTACATGGTTGCTAAATAGAATATTTTTATGCATGCACTTAAAGGTCTTAAAGCACTTGAACCCCGACAACTGCAGGTAACTGCCTATTAAAAGCATTTAAAGATGGGTCGTAGAGAAATGTTTTCTAGAAGACAAAATATTTACAATTGTGGACTATATATAAAAATGTGCTATGTAAAAATAAAAAGCATATTCATACTTGTGATAAATAAATAAAAAAATGTGATCCCTATTTTGTACTTTTTAAATAAAAAATACATATGTTATGTAATATTTTTGAGTTATATTATTGCCCATTACATTATAGTGTTATTATATTATATTATATTAGTAACATTTAAAAAACTTCTAAACTTCAACATGTCATCTCCTACCTTCAGTGGTCCTGATGCAGAGTGAATCCAGCGATCAGAATGAGTCTGATAATAACCCTAGAGCAGATTCTATAGGTTTCTGTTCCCTAGAAGGATCATGTTTAGCGAAAACGAAACTTACACTCTCATAGTTCAATGAATGAGTTCTGAAACCAGTTTTCACTCAAAATAGCTCCGTTTCTAACTAAACCAGACACTTAAGTAGCCTAACCGTTGCAAACCAAAAAAACAAGATAGCCTGCTTCAAAACCATTTATTTGTGGTTACATGGTCCATGGTTTGACAAACATAACATTATCCCCCTCGTTTTTTGTAGTAAAACCATGCGAATTTAAAATCTTAGAAGGAGATCCCTTTTTAAAGTATTATGAGTTAGCCTACCTTGAAAAAAATTACTGTAATAAATGTAACATCATGGAATCTGTATTTACTCTAGGGGATTTATAACTACCTTAAATATAATTATAAATAATTAGGCTACTTTTATTTTGATAGCATGGCAGTGACCAGGCTCTTTTCTGTATGGCTTCCACCACGAAAAGAGAGAAACTGATTTCCCTTTGTTTACAGTGTATTACATCCACCAGTGATAATATCGCCGTCAGCTCGTGTGATTTTCGCCAAAAACTGAAAATGCTGACGTGTATTTCATGGCGTTATATTCTACATCCATATCCGTTCATCCGTGGCGAATTAGCTTATCTAACCATAACCAGAATCTGACTCTTGTGCACTGAATAATGTAACGAGATACTCTAAAGCTTCAGTCCCGGGTGTGTGATGATGTTCTGTGGAAACTGTGGTGTAACGGGTGAGTCTGCATTTTTGTATTCTTGGATGTTGCGTAGCGAACAGGGTGAAATGAGGGAATCTATATTTCAGCCCTTCAGAAATGTGTCACCTGACGTAAGTCATGGTTTGCTTGTCTTTTGTGGGAAAAACATCCCTGTTGGGCAAACAGACTTTATTCCACGCCCAGTTATTAGCGAACATACTCAGCTGCAGTTGTTTGCTGCATCATATTTTGGATGTGTGAGTCGCTGTGCTCGAGGCACATTTCCAGGAAGGAAATGTAAAAAAAAATGTTTCTCAAACCTGCTGTCCTCAACCATAATATGTTTTTAAGGCCATTATAATGAGCTGGTTTTGCTGCAGATTATATTTTAAAATACATAACCGGTTATCTTTCCAAGTTTCAAACATATTTCCAAACATTTTAAATGAATGGAGATCCTCATCTAGAGTACTGTGTAGAGGAAATTAATTCTCTCCTACTTAAGTCATTTATCAATTTTGTGTTATTCAGTATTTTGGCTAAATTTGAAATAAGAAAACTAATTTATGATAACTGCTGCCATTGGCAACAAACAGCTGTGACGTAAAATGAAGCAGATAAGGAAATAATGTCACACTTTAAGAGCCCTTCATAAAATTCAGCCACTGGTTAAACATCTGCTATGTGATGAGAATCGATATTTGCAATTTAAATGTAAAAAATCATAATGCAGTGTACCAAACAGTGTACGTTTACCGATTGGTTGAACAGATTTTGACATTAATATCCACCAGCTAACAAAAATATGTCCTAAAAACATTTTGCTAACATTCCCATTAAGTTATGAAAACTTTATCTATTCATTTTCTTAAATGTGGAACATCCAGTTTTTTTAAATGTTTTTTCTTGGTTATGTGAACATTAACAGAACATTTCAGTTCCTCATTTTGCAAGCAGCGTTACTTTTGAATGTTCTTTGAAACAAGTAGCGGACATTTAAAACATCTTAGACAAACAAACATCCAACCAAAACTTTTCAGAGGAAACATTCCATGAATGATGTATAATGATTTTGTCTATTAATGTTAATGTCTAACGTTATTAAAGACCAGATAACTGAACAAACATTCTAATAATGTTATTGTACGAACGTTTCTTCATAACTTTAAGATGTTGTGGCAAAAATTAATTATCAAACCATCATCACTGCGTAAGAGACGCTCTGAAACAAACTGTCTTTTAAAAGTATTTGTTCTTGCAAGAAGGACCCAGTCACCACACAGAAGTTACGCTGTAGTGTGAGTGAGACACACCTTTATACTATTCTCAAGGTCTTTACTCAGCGGGTTTCTTTTCCCCCGTGCACCTTCTATTCATCAATAGGTAACACTTAAAACCACCAAAGGTAAATACTAGGGTCAAAGGTCCCTTCCCAGCTGTTCCCAAAGTGTCTTACTCCTGCATTTCCATAGGTATAAAAACATACATATATCCTGTTCACATATCACAATAGAACAATAGAAACATGTGACTCACAGTACCTTGTAATATCTACTAAGATCAATGAATATCAAAATTTCCCTGTTAACGTTCCCTGTTAACTGGATTATTCCACTGTGATTAGTTATGCAGGGAAAGGATATTTGTTTTCTATTTTGGCAGAAACGAATGATGTTGCATCATTTGCATTTAAATCGTTCTTATAGTGTTGTCAAAAAGTACTGACTTCTTGGTACTGAAATTTAAAAATGTGACAATACCAGCATTTCCCTCTAGCATTTTGAGTGCTGTTGAACGGATTCTTTAACACCTCTGATTGGCCGTTCACATGCTCAACAGATATCTCTGTGATTGGCTACAATGATCAACAAAAACATCTTTGACACTCTTCACCGAGCGCTTACACAGATGCACACAGGAGCGTTTAAAAGCAGGTGTCTATCAGCTGATCCCCAGTATATCTACTGATAGACGCCGCTTTCAAACGCTCCCGTGTGTATCCGTGACAACATGTTTTTGAAGCGTTGATCATTGAAGCCAATCACAGACATATGTTGAGTGCGTCAACACAATGGCCAATCAGAGTTGTTAAAGAGTCCGTTCAACTGCTCAAAATGCTAGAGGGAATCGTCACATTTTTAAAATGTGAAGTCGGTACTTTTGACAATCCTAAAGTCTTATACAGTTGTATTAGTAAATAATTGATTGTTCCATTTGCTCTAGTTCTCAAACTTGTTTAGATTAAATTTGTGGACATTTAGACCGCCAATGCATGCTGACTCTCAATTACACCTGTACTACATTTTGAACTCACTGTATTATCATTTAACTCAGGCAATGTTTTTGTCATTAGGTGTGATGGACGTTTGAATCATTCAGCATGTCCCAGTCGTCCAAGCCTCGATCTCACCCTTGTGGCCTGTGTGACAAATCTTTTACCCAGATTTCCATGCTCACCAAACACCAGCGAATGCACACAGAAGACAAGACCTACAAATGCCCCTACTGTGACAAATCTTTCTCTCTTTCTTCTCGTCTGGTCCTGCATAAACGCAGCCATGCCGGGGAAAAGCCTCACACCTGTCGGCTTTGCTCCAAGACCTTCATCTCTTCGTCCCACCTGTCTCTGCACATGCGGTCGCACTCCGGCGAGAGGAAGTACAAATGCAGTGTGTGCTCCAAAATGTTCATGCAGTCGTCCCAACTTCTGCGCCACAAGACCATCCACACCGGCGAGAAACCCTTCAAGTGCCCCGACTGCAACAAGAGCTTTGGTCGTGCCTCACACCTGAAAACCCATCGCAGGCTCCACACCGGAGAAAAGCCCTTCAAATGCACACAGTGCGATAGGGCTTTCACACAAAAGGCCGGGCTTGTTATACACCTGCGCTTGCACACAGGCGAGCGCCCTTTCAAGTGTGACAAGTGTGGGAAGGCCTTCCGCACGTCCGCTCACCTGCTCAACCATCAGGCTCTGGAGTTAGGAGAGGGCAGGTTCGTGTGTGCCACGTGTCAGAAGGGCTTCCGGTCGCTGTCCATGTTGAAGCAGCACGAGAAGAGCCACCAGGGCAGCGGGACGCTCTGTTGTAGCGTTTGCTCCGGGGCATTCGCTCAATCCTCTTATCTGCAGCTCAAACTGCACTTACACAGCGGAGAGCAGCTCTTCCACTGCAAGGTGTGCAACAAAATATTCGTGAAGATGTCCACCTTTGAGAAACACTGCACAAAACATCAGATGGAGATGGACGAGGAGTGCGAGGACGAGACCGTAAAAGAGGAAGATCCCCCCTTTGAGCTGCATTCTGCTGCATCCCCGACACCATCAACATCAGAGGTCAACACGCGCTCCAAAACAAGAGCCAAAATTAAGAGTACAATGGACAACTCGTAATCATGGACTGACAAGCTTTTTGCAACATTAAAGAGAACCTATTATGCCCTTTAAGTGTTGATGTTGTTTTTAGGCACTACTAGAACATGTTTTCCTGCTTGAATGTTGATTATTTTCAGTCTGTCAGTAACGCCCTGTTAACTTCCTGTCTCTATGAAGCCCCTCCTTCTGAAAGCACACTGTGCTCTGATTGGTCTGCTGGAACAGTGTGTTGTGATTGGAGTGTGTTTGGAAAATGTCCCGCCCCTTAACATAACTGAGAGTTTCAACACTGCAAACTAACTGAACCAGGCCCCGCACCTTTATTCTGCGTATGAATTATTTAAATGAGGAATATCGTGACGTGTTCGTTCCCGGGAGAAACTCAAGACTACAGTGGAGGCGTTTCAGGAGTTCAGAAACACTGACACTGATATAGAGAAGAACTCAGAGCTTTTTCATGCTCAAACAGCAACATTACACACTAAAGAAAGATAAACGTGAAAAAGCATAAGAGGACCTCTTCAACATAATGTCCTACTGTATTTATGATTTGTCATATGAATGATGCCTTCATTTGTTCATATTTATGAACATCTCTCTGCACTCATACAGACCTGTGGATCATGTGCAGGTGTACAGAAACTTGTCTTTGCTGTGATTTTTGCACTTAATTTAATTAGTTGTTTTTTATCCATCATATTATCAAAAAAATGATAAAGCACTATAGGTACAAGCTTAGTTGGATTCTGCATGGGAGTGATGTCACATTAATTAAAGATATTAATTTTGCCATCACTGCCATGCAGAATCCAACTGAGCTTGTCTTTTCAATTCATATTCAATTCCCTCATATTTAATTCATTTGATTTTAATTGAGGTGGCGAACAGATTTAAATGCTACCTTAATATTTGTATTTATTTTAAATGTTGTATATAACCCGAGAGTGGAAAAACACGTCTTTTCTTTACTGCATTAGAACTCTGATTTTTGTTGTTACCCATTTCGGGAACCAATTCTTCAGTTCTGAATTTTGCACAAACCTAATTAATACAAAAACTTACTACTATACATTCTATATCTAAAAATACAGACAAATGTAAAAGAATTGAGACCTGCATAAATCTGCACCACTTTCTGAATTTTCTCTATAGATTTCCACAGTATTGAAAGGCCTGTCATTTATAACATTTACAAATTTCCACTTCTGTAGAGACCATTTATTTAAAATAATAATAATAATAATATTTTACTTCTAAGATTGTTGTAATGTTGGGAACAAACTAATTTCAATTAAATGTTTAAAACCATTCCTCAGAATTCTGCCGATTTTCCCTCTAAACCAGCAGTCTGTGTTTAGTCATATTGCTTATCTCTAAATCTGACGCCTAGGAGGATGATAAAAGAAAATATAACAGAACAGTAATATGATTTGTATTGTGTAATTTCATAGAGCTCAAGTAAGGTATTATTTACAGTGGCAGTAGCATTATGTAATATAATATGCAGTCAGCTGATTTCATATCCACAGAGAAACTCACAATACATAAATGCTTGGTATATTTATGTAGAGTTATCATATTCCTGAAGTCTGTTATGACCGTGAACAATGCTGTTGATTGGATCACTTGTGTTTATACTGTGTAGATGTTTATTTATTATCTTAGTTTAAATGTGAGATATTATTAAAAAATATGTATTTGATTACGGTTAAATTTAAATTACATTATTATGTATGTTGTTATAAAGCAATATAAGACAACATCTGTGATTGGCCCCTGAAATAAAGCTGTTATTAAAAAAAAAAAAAAAACGTTGTACTCCACACCTTTGAGCATTAGTAGTGTAAAATGCCTACAAGCGAGAACAGTTTCATTTTCAGTCGCATACATTTAACCATGGTTTCTAACCTTAGGACAGGTGTGTAGAACACATGGACTTTTTGGAGTAGGTTTTAATGGTGGCTACTTTTTACTCTAATTCTAATGCAAAAAATGTTATAGTGTATTCTAAGGGCATATTTTTTTTTACTCAAAGATGAGCGATGTCCTTTTTGCAAATGTATAGTGTATTGTGTTATGCACTAATAATTTTGTTGCTTTATATCAACACTAGATGGCGCTGTATGTCTGGTAATGGGGAGAGCAGAACTGGTACTTGTTTCTTTGGGATTCGCTCTCTCTGCTGTTCTCTGGTTAAACTGGTTTGCGGTGTTCTTGTGGTTTCTCCAGTGCTCTGGTGTTTTAGTGCTTATTTAGACTGTTGCAAACCGATCCTTTTCTCACCTTAATTAACCAACCCATGACAAAATTTGTTACCAATTAAATTCATCAATTCTGTAATCTTTTCACCGTCATGTTGTTCCAAATTCAATGGATTCTGTCTTTAATGAAACACAACAGGGGATGTTTGCAGAGGGTTTTTTCTTATTTTGCGAATTAAGTCATAGTCTTATATCAGGGGTATATCAGCCACTTCGGCTTCAAGCAAAGCTGTTCCAGCTAATCAAGTCCATCAAGTCACCTTCATTTATAAAGCGCTTTTAACAGTATCTATTGTTTCAAAGCAGTTTTACAGTGATAATAGAAATTACCGAACAGACTGTTTAGGCTTTACCACAGCTGTAGGATAAAGTTATTGTCCAGCTAAAGTTATTTTTGATTGATTCACTTCCGTTGGGAAGATCATTAGTTATTAACATAGGGGCCGCTAACACGACACCGTTCTAAACGCACAAAACAGTGCCTGGTGTCCCGAGAACACACTCCCTGAAATAGGTTCGAAGGTGCAAACGATTATCCGTTTTCTCTGTGCAAACCTCAAAAACGCAAACCTGTGAAAACGCATACGGCGCGCACATGCGCATCATGTGCTCAGTTAAGATTTCCATTACACGAGAGTAGATGTTAAAACTTCATGCTGATTTGTACTCTGCTATCGCCAAGATAAGGACCAACTAAGACATAGCTTTACAGTAACCTTTGCTTCTCCATCCATTTACGCTTCTTTCCAAATGGTGATGTAAATCTCTTTCTGTCTGGTGTTAATACAGTTTATTTTGCACGTCAACACACACAACGGCTGCAACCACAGTACGGTCTCCCCATAACAACAGTCTGGATTGAGCTGAGCAGGGGACAACTCTAGGGTCTTCAAGTGGGCACCTTCCGTCCTCAGTGTTTCGTCGACTAGCCCACGACACCTCAAGAGGGCTCGACAGTGACTCTGGCGTCCCAGAGTCACCCCCCTCCGTCCCCCACTCAACTCAGCCCAGCTTACTGACCTCTACATCCCTCCTGCTGCTGAGGTTGCTCCTTCCTCGTAGTTCACGTGTGACCTAACCACAACCTCTCCACAACCCGACCATACGCGCCAACCCGTTTGACTAAGGCTGTCGAGCCCCACTGCGGACGTTAAAGTGGCAACAGTTCCGTATGGCATACTACCGCAAAACACAATATCTGTCCAAACACCACTCCTCACTTACGCAACATACACAGGAACGTAATAACTGTAATTACTATGCAAACTATACAAATAAACCAACAGACTCTTCAAGTTCTTCAAGAATTCTACAAAACCGTAGCATGGCGGCCTGTACACAGCCAGCCAGACTTTTTCCATACCCAACCACAGCCAGTTGCTGCTCCTCTCTGCTGCTTCAGATAAGTTCTTTACTGTGCGACGCAACTCTTGGCCACTGAATCCGACGTCTCTGAGGAACCGGGTTGTGGAGTGTGCCACAAATCCTCGACAACCCACTTCCACTGGATAAACCTGGACTCTCCATCCTCGCTGTTCTGCTTCAGTGGCCAGATGAGCATACCGCAGTTTCTTCCTCTCATATGCCTCATCTACCGCATCCTCCTATGGCACTGTTAACTCTATCAGTTGAACAATGCGTTCTGATCCAGACCACAAAACAATATCTGGTCGGAGGTAGGTGGTGGCAATCTCAGGTGGAAAAATAAGCCGTTGATCAAGATCAGCCAGCATTTTCCAGTCCCTAGCAGCTTCCAGTTGTCCTGAGCGAGAATTAGTTTTAACACCTTTTCTTGGTGGTTGCTCGCCTGGGCGGAGGAATATTGTCTTCTGTGTGTAATGTACAGACATTATATCTCGACAACGTTTTATCTGTACAGAGGTAAAGGGAAGAAGGCCTTCACAGGGGAGAGACTAGTTGACACTTCAGGGATGTGTTGTCGTCGTGTCCAGGTGAAGGTCCTTCATCAGATCTGGATACGGCCTGGATCCGGTGGATTGCGGTAAATCTCGGGATAAACAGAGAGACTAATAATAGCGTAGACGCCATCCTTCTTATGATGTAACAAGTACATCAGGATTAATGGGAAGTGTTACCGGTTCCGGCCGATCTAAACTATGCAGCCTAACATTGAATTATAGAAGTCTATAATGTGTTATGTGTATGCTAGGCCAAAGAGATGTGTTTTTAGTCTAGATTTCAGACTGTTCCAAAGTTTTGGTGCTAAATAGGAAAAGGATCTACCGCCAGCAGTCGATTTTGATATTCTAGGTATTATCAACTGGCTGGAATTTTGAGATCGCAATAGACGTGACGGACTATAATGCGTTAAGAGCTCGCTCAAGTACTGAGGAGCTAAACAATTTAGTGCTTTGTAAGTAATCAGCAATATTTTAAAATGTATACGATGTTTAACAGGGAGCCAATGCAGTGTTGACAAAACTGTGCTAATATGGTCATACTTCCTGGATCTGGTAAGAACTCTAGCGGCTGCATTTGAGCAGCTGTAGTTTGTTTATCAAGCGTGCAGGGCAACCACCCAGTGGAGCATTACAATAATCTAGCCTTGATGTCATGAACTAATTGTTCTGCATTTTTCAATGAGAGCATATGACGTAATTTAGATATATTTTTAAGATGGAAAAAATGCAGTTTTACAGATACTAGACACACGACTTTCAAATGAAAGATTGGTATCAAAGAGGACTACGAAGACTTGACAGAGCAGCCATCAAGTGTTAGACAGTATTCTAGGTTATTACGTGAGGAAGTTTGTGTCCAATAATTAAAAAGTTCTCTTTCAGAATTAAGTAGTAGGAAATTGCTAGTCATCCAGTTTTTTATATCAGCTATGCGTTGCGTTTATTTTGTGAATTTGTAAGTTTCGTCGGGTCGTGAAGAAATATATAGCGGAGTATCATCAGCATAACAGTGAAAACTAATGCCATGCTTCCTCTAGATATCTCCTAAGGGTATCATGTACAGAGTGAACAGCATCGGTCCTAGTACTGAGCCTTGTGGTTGTCACGGTTGTGGTGCGGGTTGAAAGAGAACTCAAGGCAAGAAGGCTCCAATGCAAAGATTTACTCATAACAAACTCAAAACAGGTACAGGCAGGCAAACGGGCAGACAAAACTCACACTAACCACTGTGTTGGACCCTCAGGCGTCCATGGCGGAGGAGACCCTTCTGGTGGCTGTAGGCCCTTGGGCGCCCACGGCGAGGGTCTTTGGCCCCCCCCAAAAAAATTAATGGGGAGAGTGACAGGGTCAGGACAATGTTCAGTACTGGACGGAACCAGCGGTGAAAGGGTCTCTGGGCTGGACGGAGCCAGCGGTAAAAGGTTCTCTGGGCTGGACGGAGCCAGCGGTAAAAGGTTCGCTGGGCTGGACGGCGCCAGCGGTAAAAGGTTCGCTGGGCTGGACGGCGCCAGCGGCGAGGGCTCTGGGCTGCACGGCGTCAGCGGCGAGGGCTCTGGCGCAGGATCAACGGGCTCTGTGCTGGACGGTACCAGCGGTGAAGGCTCTGTGCTGGACGGGACCAGCGGTGAAGGCTCTGTGCTGGACGGGACCAGCGGTGAAGGCTCTGTGCTGGACGGGACCAGCGGTGAAGGCTCTGTGCTGGACGGGACCAGCGGTGAAGGCTCTGTGCTGGACGGGACCAGCGGTGAAGGCTCTGTGCTGGACGGGACCAGCGGTGAAGGCTCTGTGCTGGACGGGACCAGCGGTGAAGGCTCTGTGCTGGACGGGACCAGCGGTGAAGGCTCTGTGCTGGACGGGACCAGCGGTGAAGGCTCTGTGCTGGACGGGACCAGCGGTGAAGGCTCTGTGCTGGACGGGACCAGCGGTGAAGGCTCTGTGCTGGACGGGACCAGCGGTGAAGGCTCTGTGCTGGACGGGACCAGCGGTGAAGGCTCTGTGCTGGACGGGACCAGCGGTGAAGGCTCTGTGCTGGACGGGACCAGCGGTGAAGGCTCTGTGCTGGACGGGACCAGCGGTGAAGGCTCTGTGCTGGACGGGACCAGCGGTGAAGGCTCTGTGCTGGACGGGACCAGCGGTGAAGGCTCTGTGCTGGACGGGACCAGCGGTGAAGGCTCTGTGCTGGACGGGACCAGCGGTGAAGGCTCTGTGCTGGACGGGACCAGCGGTGAAGGCTCTGTGCTGGACGGGACCAGCGGTGAAGGCTCTGGGCTGGACGGGACCAGCGGTGAAGGCTCTGGGCTGGACGGGACCAGCGGTGAAGGCTCTGGGCTGGACGGGACCAGCGGTGAAGGCTCTGGGCTGGACGGGACCAGCGGTGAAGGAAGCTCTGTGAAAAAGTCTATTAAATCAGTGCTGAACAGGACCAGCGGTGAAGACTCTGAACTGGACGGCACCAGCGGTGAAGGTTCTGCGCTGGGCGGAACCAGCGGTGAAGGCTCTGTGCTGGACAGGTCCAGCGATGAAGGATCTGAGCGGGAAGGTAGTGTTCCAGATCGGGGATCGACACTCTCCAGACACCGGAGAACGGTCTCCCTCCATTTCAGACCGGTGGTGTCTGGGAGGTCGATCCGGTGGTGAAAGGTGGCCCCGATCCGGAACAGAATACACAACCTCTCATCGTCGAGGGTGCTGTCGAGGGCAATCCGGATGAAACCCTCGGCGAACGAGAGGAAGTGGTGGCATCTCTCAGCCAGGGCAATAATTGTGACCCCATCGTCCATCTTGGGGCGGTCGATTGTTCTGTCACGGTTGTGGTGCGGGTTGAAAGAGAACTCAAGGCAAGAAGGCTCCAAGGCAAAGATTTACTCATAACAAACTCAAAACAGGTACAGGCAGGCAAACGGGCAGACAAAACTCACACTAACACAACTATGAATGACTAACAATCGACAAGGACAGACTGAACAGGAAGGAACTAAATACAAGTACAACCGAACACTAACGAGGTGAGACAGGTGACACAGATGATGAAGACGATGAACAGGTGGGTGATTGAGGGAGTGAGTTCAGGTGTTGAGACAAGGAGGATTCTGGGGAGTGTAGTGAAGACGAAGACAGGCTGATGCAGACGAGGACTGTGACAGTGGTACACCATACTGAACTTTTGACCGATAAGACATCTCTTCATTTACTGCTACAAACTGATAACGGTCAGATAAGTATGATTTAAACCATGCTGATGCAATTCCACTAATGCCAAAATAATTTTCGAGTCTATTTAAAAGTATGTTGTGGTCGATAGTGTCAAATGCAGCACTAAGATCGAGTAACACTAATAGAGAGATACAACCACGATTCGGATGATAAGAGCAAATCATTTGTGACTCTAATGAGAGCTGTCTCAGTACTATGATACGGTCTAAATCCTGATTGAAAATTCTTGCAGATACCATTTCTTTTTAAAAAGGAACATAGTTGTGAAGATACTGCCTTTTCTATTATCTTTGACAGAAAAGTTAGATTCGAGATCGGCCTGTCATTGACTATTCTGTAGGATCAAGTTGGGTTTTTGAACAAGTTTAATCATAGCCAGCTTAAAAGTTTTTGGTACATATCCTAATGACAAAGATGAATTAATGATATTGAGAAGAAGATCTATGACCTCTGGAAGCATCTCTTTCAATAGTTTAGTCGGTATAGGGTCTAACATACATGTTGTCGATTTAGATGATTTAACGAGTTTAGAAAATTCTTCCTCTCCTATGGCAATAAATGAATAAAATGTTTGTCAGTCTTATTTAGAACTACAGGTATGTGTTGGAGCTGGTTGGAACTAAACTCTGTAGGAGTGACCCTCCAGGATCTGAGTTTGACACTCCTGGTTTAGATCAACATTGGGATTGATTGAGTGATTGATGACAATTTTAATATTTGGGAAAAACTATATGTTCTCCTCGTATTGTCCGTTTTTGTCTTTACCTTATCCTCTGTGAAAGACAAACAATAGTAAATATTTAAAATAGTAAATACTAGTTATCTAAATAGCTGGCTAATCGTTAACTTGTCAACATCAGCAGCTTGTCACACTGTTTTTTACAGGAAACCGCTGGCAGCTGTGGTTACTGGTTACCAGAGTATTCCTGTAAAAAATACAGCAGCACAGTAGATATCTTTACCGACAAATTATGTAAATTGATTTACAGTAAATGAAATCATGGATGAATCACATTAAAAAACTGTTGAGTCTAAAAAGAAAATTGTAAATTTTTATATAAATAGACCATTTCCTGTATTTTTTACATGTAATAATTTCTTATTGTGAATCAATAAATGATAACATTAACAGGGAAATATCAAACAAAAAACTAATTTAAACTGGTAAAACAACAGTAAAACTTTGCATTTTAAATGGAGATGTTCTGTATATTATACATAAAATCCATTCATAATATGCTGTATTTTTATGTTTTAATAATGAAGTTATATTGTGGTAAATCTCAAAAATACATCTTGAGAAAAGACAAGAGAGGAAAATATCACTATTGGGAAATTTATTTAACAGCCATCGTCAATAGTTGTAAACGATTGGATGCATTTATTTTTTCAAACAATTTTCAGCATTTTTTAAACAGTTTAAGTGTCAGGCGCACAGCAACAACCTACCCTCTCCCTGTCTGGAATGTTCCACAGTATGGCATAAAACTTACCTATCTCCATGGAGACAATCAGGTGATGCCAACAGGCCAAGTTACAGGTCAGATCTGTGGAGAGGCGAGCCCCCTTACAGTAAAAATGCCGTACATTTTTTTTTTGTTGCAATAAAAACAGTTCTAATTGAATAAATGCAAGATAGATAAGCTTTATACCATACTGTGGAAATTTCCCGCAAAGCAAGAACATCTTCATGAAACAAGCAGGTGGTGGACCCTCCACCAGAAAAAGTTACAGAGTGCACCTTTAAGACTTTAAAACAAAATGACATATTGTCCCTTAATAACCACATTAATAACCACATTAATACACATTATGGATTTAACAAAGCGAAAACTAACAGTACCTCTTTTCAAACAAACAGTCAGAGTCCACAGAGAGAGTCCATATTTGGGACACATTGTGGATTTAACAAAGCAAAAACTAACAGTACCTCTTTTCAAACAAACAGTCAGAGTCCACAGAGAGAGTCCATATTTGGGCTTAACGCCACTCGTGATTGGAGAGTTCCTGTATCAGAGTGAGGACTCGAGGGTTCACGTTGAGACGACGCTTGGAGTTTTTATTCTATACTTTGGTTCCATTTTCTAGGTTTATCAAGAAAAAACACCTGTAGAATAAAAGCATATTAAGCATTTTAATTGATCAGTAAAAAAATAAAATAAAAAAAAGACGACTAAAAGAAACATACATACACATATATATTAAAAATAAATATATATTTTATTTATTAAGGTAATACCGGGTCCTAGCCCGACCGAGACTCAGAGCCGAACCAAGGCCGAGACTCAGGCCACACCCAGAGGCAAGGCCGGGCTTGAGTCCGGCTTTTAGTCTGGGTCTGACTTTCGGTCTTGTGTCCCGGTCTGGGTCCCGGCCTTAGTTAAGGTCCGGATTAAGACCAGGACCTCGGAGCCAGACTCCAGGTCCCAGAGTCCCAGGTCCCAGAGTCCCAGGTCTGAGAAATGAGTAAGCCATGTTTACTCACCTTTGAAGAAACTCCAGAGTTGAAGCCAGGTCAGATGGATAATGGATATTAAAATAGTAGTAGCTCCCGAACATGAGACATAGTGCAGAAATGATGGAGGAGATGTCTGTGTTGATAAGGTTCCGATCCAGACTCAGCATGTACCTTGTTGAGGAATAACAGGACTGTCCTATGAACAAACTATTTAACGGGTTATATTAATAAGCACTGCATTCACATGATAAATTCTATAAACAGTGCAATAAAAAAAGAGAGATATGAAACAAACTTACCACAGACAGAGGCACTTGCTCAAGGTTGGACCTCTTCTTCCAGACATGCATCTTCTACATTGATGAGAAGGACTCCATGTTCTTCAAAGTAGCTGAGCAGAAGCAGGAGCATCTCTATCACATCATCTGAGCAGCCACTCTGCAGTCCCGCATCCTCTGAAGCCTTGCATAATTCTGAAGGAACTTCTTGCTCTTGTTGACTCAAACTGTGGTCATGTAGTCAAGAAGCCTTTTTCCCCTTCAAATCCAAATTTCATGTGAATGTCTCTTTGAGGTCAATCCCAGTGAGTTCCATGAAGTGGACTGACATGCCAAGTTCATCAAACCAAAAAGGCCTCTCCTTTCTAAGACATTTGATACTTTTTCCCTGGTTGACATGTTGACGCTGTGTGTAAAACGTGGACTTCATTAAACATTTTACCTCCTCTGGATTGGCATCAGAGTGTTGGAACATCACCTTGAGTTTTCTCATCTTTTGCTGCTGGCTCTCTTGTGTTTCTTCAAGAGGCAGAAAATTTACATTCCATTTAATGCATCCGTAAGTGTCCTGCATTGCTGCTCTCTCTTCTAATGGGATCTCGTCTGTGTGGTCTGAGACATCAGTCTGGTGTTTTCTTTTTCTTATTTTGCGTGTTGAAGTGTGCTTCACGTTTTCAATTTTGTTTTGCAACTGTTTGAGAAGGGAATGGTAGCCTGTTCCAACAATATCACCCTCTATTACATCTTGGAGAGAATTGGGGATATTTTGCCACCATTTTTGTTGAAACGTCAGTTGAATGCTTTTTACCTACTTGAGGGCATTTTTCCATCATCTCAGTCACAGCAATCCGGACCATTTTCCTCCTCAGTTTTGGGCCGGTCCTTTTTCCCCTCTCCAAAGAATGCATCACTACCTCAGGAAATTTATTCCATGAAATTTTAAAGTTGTCGTCACACTGTGTGTCAAGACCTGGGCTGCTGGAGGAGGTTGAAGGTTGAACTTCTGGGTGAGACGGAGCGATGACAGCGAGTGGGTAGGTGAGGATTCATCTAGGAAGGTTCGGTCGTGAGTCACTCATATTTGCACTGAAGAAAAAATGCCTCCTTCAAACTGAACAGAAAAAAATATACTGTAGATACAGATTAACAGAGCAGGGACATGCATCAGGTAACACTTATATTATTGTCAAACTATTTACAGTGAGAAATAAGTGAGCTTTAATTGGACTTGCCACAATACTGTGTTTTAGTGGAATGACTTGGTATCCATCAAGAATGTATGATACCAAAGGATAGAAATCGGGCAGGTCATTAATGTTGATACACTGTAACCCAAGACTGTCCTTTGTCACAGAATACAGATGGTATTCTGAGAGGAAGAATCCTTTGTGGATATTCATCAAAACATACACAGATGAGTCATTTTGAATCAAGATGAGTAGAAGTTCAACAAACTCCATATACTCATCATTTCTGTACACAAGAACTGTCCTTTTTTATATGCAGTGCCCTTGTACTGAATGTCTGTGGTATTGCTTTCTGAAAAGGCTAACTCCCTGACTGCATGTTTAATAGTTACTGTAGAGGTTGGGATAAAACGCACAGCTGTCCTTCACCTGCAGTAGTTTACTGCATTCTTGCCCAGCTAAAAGATATACATGATACATCTGATGATGCTCTGACAAAGTTTGACAAATGTTTTTGAAGTTTTTCAAGTGTCTGGCACATCTTTTAAAATAACTGTTTACTTTCAAACCAAAGTGTCCATAACCTAATCAATGGACTAATTTTCAAGAGCAGTGTTGAATAATGGCACAAATAGTGGTGCTTGGGTTTTAGTTGAATTTCAGGATACAACATCTTTCTCAACTCCAAATATTCTTGGAGCAAAATGTCATACTTCATCCTCATGGTTTTGCACCAATAAAAACTTCTCAAAAGGTTCCAGTTTTGAATGTCTTGCCCTGATAACTTGGCTCCATCAGGGTTGACAGCACATGCATTTGTGAGCGTTTCAGATCCTTTGTACTTAAACTGTTGATGCGCCTGTTTAAGAGCAATAATTTCAGTGATAGCTGCATCAATTTTGAGATGTTGGATCTGTATCCTTCCACCCTGTCTTGCTTTCAAAAAGTTGAGAAACTGATGGCTGAGAAAGACCTTTCGTGTCACTTTTTTTCTGGATGATGAACGTGCTTCAGATGAGTAGCAGATTTTTACTAGCAGATCTTGATGACC
The DNA here is from genome assembly GCF_051911475.1 of Siphateles boraxobius. Taxonomy (NCBI): domain Eukaryota; kingdom Metazoa; phylum Chordata; class Actinopteri; order Cypriniformes; family Leuciscidae; genus Siphateles; species Siphateles boraxobius. The sequence goes on from NW_027508701.1 coordinate 349,776, forward strand.
CATGCTGATTATTTTGTCACAGATTTTACACTGCGCTTTCCAAGGCGATACTTCAGTAAAATACTCCCACGCTGGAACTTTCTTCAAAGCCTTTGCCATCTGAAAATAATAGAAACATTAAAAATAATTGAAATGTTACAGGTCAAATGTGTTTCTTTACCTATACCTTAAAACATGTGTGTAAATTACATGGGTAACACTTTGCAAGTCCCATTTGTGAACAAGGATGTTAGTGCATTAACTAAAGTTAACAGATAAAATCAAAATGAAAACTCAATATAAACATGTATTAATAAATGTTGAAATTGATGAAATTATGACCATTTAAATATCTACGCAAAGGCCCGAGCATTACAATTACATGAATGTAAATTATGTATAGACTTAAACTTTGTTTGCTTATTTTTTTAGCACACTTAATGATCTTTTAATCAAAATAACAAAATATATATTCTAGTGATGATAAAAAAAGAGAACTGAAATCGAATGAGTTTCTGATTTGTTTATAAGTCAGATGCATGAACATACTCGGGGGATTTGGCCGCCAAAAAAAACGTTCATCCGCGGAGGCACCTCTTCGGTCTTTGAATTCGCCCTCTCGATGGCTGGGGAAGAGCCACGAAAATTCTTACCGCTGGATCTAGACACGACGGAGTCCTTCTGTCACGATCCACACACGGGAAACAGGGAGATCCAATTGCAGTAAGAATTTATTGGGGAAATCCGTAATCATACATTCAGTCCAGGCAGGGGTCAAAACCAAAGTAGCAATCCAAAATAAACAAGAACAATACAAACGGGCAAGAAGGCAGTACTCAGAAGTGGGGTGATGAAAAACAAGGACTCCGTAACAAACACTAAACAGGCAGGGTATTTATACACAGAACAAGACAATCATGACGGGGAACAGCCGAGTGCAATGAACAGTGATGAGCGCAGACAAGGATTGTGGGGAATGCAGTTCCAAAGGTGAATGACACCGTGGGGAAAGAGGACCTCTAGTGGACACCAGGGAACATAAACCAGACACTGTGACACACTTGACTGTAAACCCCTGTTGAGTCCGCTAGTCAGGAATGTGGAAAAAAATATGTTCTTCATGTTTAATGTCTATTTACTATAAACGCGTAAATAAATTTAAAAAATCACTTGTTCTAGATTGAACATAAACTTTCACAATCATATTTTTATCACTGCTCTGTCAATAAACAATGGTTCAACCCATTAGATAAATCAGCTTATAAGTTTAAAAATGGTCATCTATTCGGGCAATACTAGGCTCAAATAGACTATTTGTGATTGGTGAAATATTTCATGAAACATTTTTGGTCAGTAAACCCTTTCTTGAGTCCTTAACTATACTGATCTGTGAAGTCTTTCACAGTACAGTTTTGATTAGTTAACTCTTCCCTGAGTCCTTAACCATTATTATCTTTGGAAACTTTCACAGTACAGTTTTAGTCAGTTAACCTTTCACTGAGTCCTTAACTTTACTATTCTGATTTGTGAAAGATTTCACAAAATACTACACAAAGGTAAGAGTTACCACGTTAGCATAATTGTTAAATACGTTTATTAGACACATTAATATGTTATTGTTGTATTTAGGTTAAACCTTTAATTTGACTAACGTGATACACCAAGGGTTATGGCAGTTGACCTGATCACATTCCCCCTTGCGTCTGTGGCCACACCCACAACACAAAGCTCCGCCCACTAACTCCTCTTCTTTCTGATTCGTCTAGAAATGTGCCATTTTCCTAACAAAAACTATTAAATTAGCATACCTAGCGCATTCATGGGGTGTTTCTCAAACAGAAGGCTGCATCCTAGTGTTGTGTACTTCCTAGTCCTGTCCTGTGGAGGCAGTTCACCTACTTATACTGCGCCCTAAACAATGTTCTCTTTTTGTGAAGAAAAAGTACATGATTTTAAATGTGGAGCTGAAGAATAGACAAGTTTTGGGACATACAATCATGTCATTAAATTGCTTCTTTAACGGAGGATTTGTAACATAATTACTTGCATCCTGTCGCTGTAAACTGGCCTGTCAATCATCTTGTCACAGTTAACAACCTCCACATTTGATTTAATTTAATTTCCTACTGTATTGGAGAGAAAAGAAGTAGCACGTTGATCTGCCAGTCGCAGGCCTTTCATGCGGAGAACTCTGCTCATATCATAATAATGCACTTAAAAATGAATGGCCAAAAACATCTTTATAAAAGTTCACATTGTTGTTTCAAATGCAATGTATAACACTTATAAAATAAAATAAATATTTTATATCAGCTTAAATGTTGATTATTAGTCACTCAAAGCCCTTTATCTAAACCTCTCTACTTAACCATCGGTCGTGCACATCCGCCATGTTTGTAGGTTTTAGACACTTTTTACTCATCGTTTTTTCCGTCAGTTCTTTTTACGTGAATTGGAATGTGTGCAAAGGATTGTGGGTGATTGAAGGATGCGGAGGATACACTTGATGCATCCTACAAATCAGCCGAATGAAGGACATGAAATTAAGGCTGTTTTCAAAGGTTCCTTCAAACTGAGACGCCTTGAGCGGCGCTAGATGATGTCAGGGCTCTCAAGTCTCACGCATTGGGCGTGAGACACACGCATTTCAACCCGTTCACACGCTCACACGCCACACCTTGTATTTCTCACGCTGAGGAGTAAGGGAACTTGTCCCGCTATACAATTAATGGACGAGGCGCAGGCAAACGGAGGGAAGTTCTCTGCCGAGTTCATAGCATCTGTTTCGAGTTATACAGAGTTAAATGCTAGCTACCAGCCAATCAGAAATTAGAATTAGTTGTTTCCGGGTAAATTATGTGTTCCCGCTGCAAGCACGTTCGTTACTAGACAACACGCGCACACACGGAGTGGAAGTTGAAAGAGCACGATCTGATGAATGTGGTTTGCGGACATCTTCATTTTTTTTTTTAGCATTTTGATTTTACGATTCCTGCACGAAATCTCTTGCCTGTGATCAAAGACAGTGAGAGCTGATGTTGAGGAGTATAGCCAAATTCGTGCTAAATTATTTTTGATGCATTCAAAAACTCTCCAACTGCTTTTAAAGGGGTCGTCGGATGCAAAATACAGTTTTATATGGTATTTGCAAATAAATGTGTCTTTGCCGTGTTTGGACACAATCACCATGCAATGAAAAAAATCCATTCACTTTTTTTTAATCCTCAAAAAGCCAAAAAGTTGTTGCTCATTATCATTTAAAGAGACATGCACCGAAACGGGTCACTGTGAACAGAGCTGTTTTTGAAGAGGTAAAAAGGGTGTTGTTTTACACAACCATTGAGAAATTTTAACCAAAGTATGTTACAAACTTTACATGAAGACCCAAAAGAATCTGTCACGATTCATGAGTTCGCTGTTTTCTTCATGTCTCGTGTTATTGTTGTTTTGTGAGTATGAGCGCGTGTGAGTGGGCGTGACCGCTCGTTCATCTGATCACCGGCTGATCTCATTATCAGCGCCAGCTGCTGCCAATTCACCTCTCTATAAAGACTCATCACAATCTCCTCTCTTTGTCAGATCGTTGGTTTGGTGTCCTCCGTGTCGTGCTTCGTGTCCTTGTTGCAGTCTGTTCCAGTTTGAGTTCCTGTTCGGTGTGTCTTCGTGTCCTGTCTCGTCTGGATTTTCCCTGCACTGGATTCACCTTCACCCGCACTGGATTCACCTTCACCCGCTCTGGATTCACCATCATCTGCACGCTGACCACCGAGTCCCTGCGCCACCATCTGCTGAGATTCTTGAGATTGTCTTTGTGTCTTCTGACTAAAATAAAAGAGTTAACTTGCACTTGCTTCCGCCTGATCTTGTGACAGAACGATCTGACCAAACATGGAAGCAGCAGGCGAAACTTCAACCTCATGGGAGGATTTCGTGAAAGTCAGCATCTCACGGATAGATACCCAGGAGAGAAATATGAATGATTCGGGCCGGGCTATTCAAGCTCTTGTGGCGCAGGTGTCCGAGCTCACCCAGCAAGTCCAACTTTTGCGGGTTCCCACTGCGCCACCCACGCCGGCCGCTCCCCCTATACCACCAGAGAGCGCCTTCCAGTCAGAGCCCAGACTACCAGTTCCGGAGGCCTATAATGGTGAGCCAAACTTTTGCAGGGCATTTCTAACACGCTGTTCTATGCACTTCTCCTTGCAACCCAGGACCTTTTCCACAGAACGAAGCAAAGTGGCGTTTGTGCTCACACTCTTGACTGGAAGGGCAGCTCTGTGGGGGACGGCGGTGTGGGAGAACCAAGATCCATGCTGTGCCTCGTTCCAGACACTCGCCGCCGCCATGAAGGGAGTCTTTGACCGCTCAGTCGCTGGAAAGGAGGCAGCAAGGATGCTAGCGGATCTCAAGCAAAACGAGAGATCAGTATCGGACTACTCTATAGATTTTCGGACTTTGGCGGCGGAGTGTCAGTGGAACGAGGAGGCGCAGTGGGACATGTTCCTGCATGGGCTGGCTGACCGCGTCCAAAAGGAGATTTATGCACTGGACTTACCCCCCACCCTTAACGAGTTGATCGATCTGGCACTTCTTGTTGACTCTCGACTCTCCCGAGTCGAGGGTCGGAAGGGACCTGCTCGGGGTTTCGGAGTGGTGGACGCGGTCAGCCCTATCTACGATCATGAGCCCATGCAGGTCGGTCGAGCTCGGCTTTCCCGGGAGGAGAAGGAAAGGCGGATGTCCCAGGGCCTTTGCCTTTACTGTGGCTCTGCAGGACATTTTGCTTTCAACTGCCCGGTAAAAGGGCAAGCCCGGCAGTAAAACTGAGGCTACTGTCGGGTGGGATCTCCGCTGAGAAGACCTCATCAACATCAACGCTCCTCCCGGTAAGGCTCAGGTGGTCAGCTCACACTCACGACTGTCAAGCACTACTGGACTCCGGGGCTGAAGGTAACTTCATGGACTACACTTTTGCACTCAGGATTCAGGTTCCCCTTCTACCCCTCAGTCACACCATCGCAGTGCACGCGCTCAACGGACAAACACTCCCCACTATCTCTTATACCTCTGGACCCCTCACACTCAGCGTATCCGGCAACCATTCTGAAACCATCTCTTTCTATATCCTGGACTCACCCCTGGCACCCATTGTTTTAGGTCATCCCTGGCTCATCAAACACAACCCCAAAATAGACTGGCAGCAGAGATCAGTGTCTGAATGGAGCAGTAAATGTCATGAGTCCTGTCTTGTGTCTGCTTGTCCGTCTGTTTCTGTTTGTACGTTTCAGGAGGAAGCAGCGGACTTGTCAAACGTGCCCACGGAGTACCTATACCTGAAGGAGGTGTTCAGTAAGTCTCGTGCTGCTTCTCTCCCTCCGCATCGTCCCTATGACTGTGCTATAGAGTTACTGCCAGGTACGTCTCCGCCTAAGGGCAAGTTATATTCACTTTCTGTCCCAGAGAGAGAGGCTATGGAGAAATATATTTCTGATTCTCTAGCAGCGGGGTTCATCCGTCCCTCCTCTTCTCCAGCAGGGGCGGGGTTCTTTTTTGTGGGGAAGAAGGATGGGTCTTTGCGACCTTGTATTGACTACCGGGGGCTGAACAACATCACGGTAAAGAATACTTATCCTTTGCCATTGATGTCTTCAGCCTTCGAGAGGTTGCAAGGAGCATCTATCTTCACAAAATTGGATTTACGTAATGCTTATCATTTGGTCCGCATCAGGAGGGGGGATGAATGGAAGACTGCTTTTAATACCCCCAGGGGGCACTTTGAATACTTGGTCATGCCTTTCGGCTTGTCCAACTCCCCAGCGGTCTTCCAGGCACTCGTCAATGACGTGCTGCGAGATATGGTCGACCAATTCATATATGTCTACCTGGATGATATATTGATTTTTTCTTCTTCTCTCCAGGAACACGTGCAGCACGTTCGACGAGTGCTTCAGAGACTGCTAGAGAATGGGCTTTTTGTCAAGGCGGAGAAATGCGCTTTTCATGCACAGTCTGTTCCTTTCCTTGGGTACATTGTGTCGTCTGAGGGAATGCGTATGGATCCTGAGAAGGTTAAGGCTGTGGTGGATTGGCCAAGTCCAGATTCCCGTAAGGCCCTACAGAGGTTTCTGGGGTTCGCCAATTTTTACCGGCGGTTTATTCGCAATTTCAGCCAACTAGCCTCGCCTCTGACCGCCTTGACCTCCCCCAGAACTGCGTTCAGGTGGTCAGATGCAGCGGAAGCTGCGTTTGCCAAACTAAAGGGCCGCTTTGTTTCAGCCCCCATCTTGGTTACCCCTGATCCATCACGTCAGTTCGTGGTGGAGGTCGATGCGTCAGAGGTGGGGGTAGGTGCAGTGCTATCCCAACGCTCTCTCACAGACGACAAGATGCACCCATGCGCGTTTTTGTCTCATCGATTATCCCCTGCCGAACGTAACTATGATATTGGTAATAGAGAGTTGTTGGCAGTCAAGTTGGCATTGGAGGAATGGCGCCACTGGTTAGAAGGGTCGGGGGTACCTTTTGTCGTCTGGACAGACCATAAGAATTTGGAATATATCAGAACTGCTAAAAGATTGAACTCTAGGCAGGCTCGGTGGGCACTTTTTTTCGGACGTTTTGACTTTTCTCTCTCGTACCGCCCGGGCTCCAAAAACATCAAGCCCGATTCTTTATCACGCATTTTTGACCGTTCCGATCGCCCGTCTACTCCCGAGTGCATTTTTCCAGAGACTCTAATTATCTCTACACTCGAATGGGAGGTCGAATCGAAGGTCAAGACGGCCTTACAAGGGGTAACGCCTCCGGTCGGTTGCCCACCGAACCGCTTATTTGTGCCAGAGGAATTACGGTCCGACGTTGTTCGGTGGGGGCATTGTTCCAATGTGGCTTGTCATCCAGGAGTTAGCCGCACTACATCTTTAGTCAAGCAACGATTTTGGTGGCCACGTATGGCTCGCGACGTTCACAGTTTTGTTTTGGCTTGCTCAGTTTGTGCCACTGGTAAGACTTCCAATCGACCCCCAGATGGGCTCCTTCAACCGCTGCCGGTCCCTTCGAGACCCTGGTCCCACATCGCTCTAGATTTTGTCACCGCCCTCCCACCCTCTCAGGGTAACACGGTAGTCTTAACCGTGGTGGACCGGTTCTCGAAGGCGGCCCACTTTATTCCCTTGCCCAAATTGCCCTCAGCCAAGGAGACAGCGGTAACAGTCGTTAACCACGTCTTTCGGTTACATGGCCTCCCGACAGACGTGGTTTCCGACAGAGGTCCCCAATTTGTGTCCAAATTTTGGCAAGAGTTTTGTAGATTACTGGGTGCGACTGTTAGCCTGTCCTCAGGGTTTCATCCCCAGAGCAATGGCCAAACTGAGAGAGCCAACCAGGATTTGGAGAGAACGTTGCGATGTATGGTTTCCAAGAATCCTTCCTCATGGAGTCAACAACTTTCAATGGTGGAGTACGCCCACAATTCATTACCAGTATCATCCACGGGCCTATCTCCGTTTGAGTGTAGCATAGGGTACCAGCCACCAATTTTTCCTAGTCTGGAACCCGAAGTCGCGGTTCCCTCCGCTCACGCCTTTGTCCAGAGGTGTCACCGCACTTGGACTAGAGCCCGGGAGACTCTACTCCAAGTGGGAGCGCGCACCAAGGCCAAGGCCGACCGCCACCGGCGGAGGCCTCCCGTATACGTCGTCGGTTCCAAAGTGTGGCTTTCTACCAAGAACATTCCTCTCCGTTCCG